>NC_049906.1:23990721-24352967 GCF_001411555.2 Juglans regia
AAACTATAAGGCACATGTAAATAGGTGAATATTTTCTTTATTTTTCTTGTATGGATCAACTGTAATGGTACTCCCCCTTGAATTAGGCAAAGCCTGATTAGGTACTTGATTAAGCATTTTATTGATATGGGGAGAGGTACTGTGGAGGCTATGAAAAATCAAGTGTTTTTTGTCACTTTTCTGAATCTGCTGGGCTATATAGATTTTTCCCCAATCTATTTTGGTCACTTTTGAGCTTATCTATGACATTCTTCATCACATTTTTTCTCAATCTATTATACACAGGATGATAAGTGGAACATGCTCGGAACAAACTCTATATAGATTTTTTCCCAATCTATTATACACACATGATGATAAGTGAACAAAAACGTGCCACAAGTTATATAGATTTTTTTTCCAAGTTCACGCATGCACAGAAACAAATCAACTGAACTAACATTGAAGCTTGATTGATTTCATATACAAATTTTGTATGGTAAGCTTAAAAACCTGTACTCCCATTTCCTAAAGAATCACAAGCTATACATCTCCACAACACAGTCTCTACAACCCGCCCATACACAAAATCCATACACAATTGGACACAAAACCATCTATACATATAAAGTTGAACACAATCCACAACGATTATATACACAAAAATCCCTCCACAACTGAACACAAAACCATTTACACTGCCATCAAATAATCATCCTTGGATTAAGTCATCTAGTAAAATATTGAGTCATAATATTCATTCCAGTTGGATACAACATTGCAAAGCAACTTATTACAACCTAAGTAGTCTCATAATATTCATTCCAAAATCCAATATTCTAATCTAAGTAGTCTCATTTTCTTATTTCCTCCAGTGTGCATACTTTTAGCACCAATCTAGCTTTTCCTCCACTGTACAACACATCAAAATCACTTGAAAATATCACTAGACAATGTAAATAAACCTTAGAATTCAGAAAATATTACATTTAGTGCAAGGATTATTAACCTAGCATAAAGCAAGAAATATTATAGATTGGTTTCCTTCGAACTCAATCAGACTGGTATGTCATGTTAGAATATAATACAAATCACAAACATTACTTACTTCATGTGGGCCCTTTTGAAAAAATAATGAAACGGGAATTACATTACTTAAAATTTGATGGTGGAGTTGCCTTGACCTTTTCACTTATTCTTGCAGATCTCCTAGGGGTCACACCAGTACCCCAATCAAACTCTGATATTGTAGGACTATCAGTGTGTGATTTTAGGTACTGCTCTAGTTGTTTTTTGTTATTGATCTCCTCTCCAGTAGGAGCAATGAACACAATCTCATTCTTCCTTGGTGTACCTCCTTTCATGGGGAAAAACTGAAGGAACAATGAAACAGGGGTGTAAGTCAAAGTGCCACACAATAAGAATTTTGAACTAAGCACCAAATCAACTGAAATCATGCCTCAATGCTCCCCATCATAAATACAACATAGTACGATTAAATTCAAAAGCATCTTGAAAGAAAGCCCATCAGTAATAACTACTTAAATCAAACATCTTAATCAAACAAATCAGAATTGTTCTAACATACCAACCAGTCCCTTCATGAATTGGTTGGATTAGCCAATAATACATGTAGATAAAGACAAAGTTATCAGTGACAACGTACAAGAAATGGAAAAGCTAATTCTTTTGAATTTCCGTTCAAATGAATTATGAACCAACTGCTCATTTTGCCAAACCTCAACTAAATATTTCAACCAAAAAAGGTAAGAAGTTAATGAAGCAAATACCTGAGCAATTATAAACAAAAAAAGAAAAGAAAAGAAATCCAAACCTTCTGAAGGGAATGACTAGTCAATGATAAATTAGCAGGGTTGGGAGTATGTATCTCGATATGCATGTGGCACTTGATACAGTGATGTTTGTAGACGGGTGCATGAAACTCTTGTTCTTCATATTTTAAGTTATTTAAAGAGAACAAATTTGATGTTTGTACACTAATTACTGCATTATAAGAAGTATACCACAGGCTCACAGCTAATCGTTCCAAACAGCAACTACTAACCAAATTCTCCCAAAGGTGGTAAAAAAAAATCCTCAAGGCTTAATTACTACATGGAAACACAAGTGTCATAAATAACAAAAGCAGTAGAGTTCACAAAGGCTTTAAGCCAAAAAAGTACAAGGATTAGGCCAAGAAAGATATCGCTCGGCCAAAAGGGTGCGACTCTCAGAAAATAAAGCCAGGCACATCATAGCTAATGCAATTTCTAGAGGACAGAGGCAGAAATTCTAAAAACCAAGAAACCTCTTTGTCAAGGGAACAAAACTTTTGCATGAATTTTTAACTATCTTCTTCTCATCTCAAACAAATTTTTCAGAGTGCAAAATAGTTTATTGTAAAAGGAGAAGAAAACTCTAAACACAAAATACTCCCCCGACACAAAATTCAAGCACAATTGCTAGACGAAGGAGACAAAAAGAAAAGAAAGCTATATTATCAACCATATCCCACCACATAGTACTAAACACTGACACAAAACAAGCAAAAACCATATACCAAATTTTACCAGGTAGCATAATAGAACATAAATTTCGAGAAAGCTGAAATCTACAACAACAAAGTACAATAATTTATTTTGGAGATAGAGAACAAGACTAATTTCATCCAAGGAGGTGCTGGAGGAGAAAGCTGAAAACTACAATAACAAAGTCGAATAATTTATTCTAGTAAGAGAGAGAGAAAGAGAGAGAGAGAGAGAGAGAGAGAGAGAGAGAGACCAATTTCTTCCAAGAAGGAGGGGTTGGGAGCTCAATTGAAAGAAGATCATCTTGCGCTCCAACTCCAACTTGTTCTTCCTTCTCCATTTTCACCCGTAAAACAAAGCAAAGCCAAACCCAACTAACTTGCAACGGAGCATGCGTGCGTTCGTGCGGTGAGATAGGAGGGGTCGAGAATTGGGCAATGTCACGGGGTGGCGCTGGGCAAAGGGAGGGTGACACGGGTTGCTTGGCGAGGGGTCTTTGCGGGATTTCACTTGGGTTTACTCCGTTCAATCAGCTCGTGAGGACTGGCGGCATTGGGCAGAAGAGGAGTGTCGCGAGGTGGCATTAAACAGAGAGACACCGTCGCAAGGTGGCGTTGGGAAGAGGAAGGCGACGCGTGTTCTACGAGGGAGGAAGGTGGGTTCGGCATTCGCGGGATGCAAGCAAAATTTGAATGGGGAAAAGGAAAACCCATGTTGCCAAAAGGATTGAAAAAAAAAACCCACGTAAGGGGTGCAACGGCTTATGCGCTACAATAGTTGATTTGTGGTTAACCTCGTATAGAAAACACAACCGACTCATTACTCATCATGCGTTAACACTTAACACTGTAACTCCCTTGGTCACTGCAGTCCTTTTTTCGAATCCAAATGGTCATTTCCCTCTCTCATACAACCCATTTCCTCTCTATCTCTCACTCTATATTATGATCTCACACTGTACTTCAACAGAGAAAAATAGGGTCGCAAAGAGGCAAAATCTATATACAAAATGAAAAGGTAATGCCTCAAGCGTGGACTGCTATGAGGATCTCATCATATTTATAGAAATATTTACAACTATATATGATAATATTGTTACAATAGAATAATTATTTGAATTTTAAAAAACTGCTATACAAGTAGAAAATCCTCTTGATTGTCTCCGGATCCTTCTCTTCCCGGATGACGATTCTTCAACGTGACTTCTAATACCCTCACAAAGTTGGCGTAGTGGAATGTGGAAACAAGCACAACTTGGCACGATCTAGAAGATATTGCAGTTTAGCAACCCCTTTGGTGAAGACATCTGCTAGTTGTAGTTGAGAGGGAACAAATGCCAAACTGAGAACCCGTTGAGCAACAAGCTCTCTAACAAAATGGTAGTCGATGTCGATGTGCTTAGAGCGAGATTTGGTTACAGGATTGGATGCTATAAATATGGCACTATTATTGTCACATAGAAGTTTTGGAATAGAGGAGAGTTGGATATGTAGTTCATGTAATAGCTGAAGTATCCAAGAGAGTTCGGCAGCTACAAAGGCAAGAGCCCTATACTCTGCCTCAGTGCTGGAACGTGCAACGGTGATTTGCTTTTTAGAACACCATGAAATTAAATTTTGACCAAAATAAATAGCAAAACCTGTGGTAGACCGTCGAGTAGCTGGGCAACCCGCCCAATCGGCATTAGAGTAACCAACTAGAGTTGAACAAGGATCATGTGACAGCTGAAGACCATAGTGATAGGTGCCTTTAACATATTGTAAAATACGCTTCAAGGCACAAAAATTATCAATAGTAGGAGCATGCATATATTGACAGATGGCATTAACACTGTAAGACAAATCTGGATGTGTGAGAGTCAAATATTGCAAGGCTCCAACCAATGAGCGAAAATGTGCACTTGGTCAACCAGTTATAACCATATCGTCAACGTACAAAAGGAGATAAATAACACCATGTTGATCGTGGTAGACAAAGAGAGATGAATCTGCACGACTCGCAAGAAACCCAAGACCAAGCAAAAAATTGCTAAAACGCTGAAACCAAGCCCTTCGAGCCTGTTTAAGGCCATAAACAGCACTCTGCAAACGACATACATGATTGGGTAATTGTGGATCAATATAACCTGGGTGTTGTTCCATATAGACTTCCTCTGAAAGAAAGCCATGAAGAAATGCATTTTTTACGTCAAGCTGATGAAGACGCCAACCATGCATGGCGGCAAGAGATAAGATAACGCGAATGGTAGCAGGGCAAACAACTGGACTAAGAGTTTCTTCAAAATTGATGCCATGCTTTTGAGAAAATCCTTGCGCAACAAGGCGAGCTTTGTGACGCTCGACAGTTCCATTCGCTCGAAGTTTTGTTTTGAATATCCACCGACAGCCAACAATATTATGATCGGAAGGACGAGGTACCAAGCGCCAACAGTTATTTTGCTTAAGTGCGGTGATTTCATCATCCATGGCAGAGAGCCATTTTGGATGTTTCACAGCTGATTTAAATCCGCGTGGCTATTTAGTGGCAAGATGTACCTGAAACCATCGAGGAGTTGACAAAGCAATTAACGAATGAATGGTGCGAGGCTTAACAATACCGTCCTTTGCACGAGTAATCATTGGGTGTGTAGAGGAAGTCGGTTGGGAGATTGAAGGAGGTGGTAGAGATATGACTTCCGATGCCATCGCACGCGAGGATGGTTGAGAAGAGACAATAGATGTTGAAGACGTTACTGTAGGGGAAGGCAGCACAAGTGGCAGCAAATTGCTGTTGTTGTCTACACAAGGAGCACAAAAAATTGGAGCCTTGCGATGGATGGAAGTCAGACCTGAAGAAGAGTGATTTTCACATGGCAAAGAAGTTTCAAGAGGATCAATAAAAGTAACGTAATCTGTAGAAACCGAAGTTGGTAAACTTGATGTTACGTAAGGAAAATAGTCCTAAAAATATTGCACATGATGAGAAACATATACTCTATTAGTATTTTTATCCAAACACCGAAAACCTTTATGGAGAGGACCATAGCCTAAGAAAATACAAGGTGTTGAATGAGGAGACAATTTATGAGGCATATAGTCACGCAAAAAGGGAAAGCAAAGACAACCAAAAGTGTGAAGCGATGAGTAAGAAGGAGTTTTACCATACAAGAGCTCATAAGGGGTTTTCCCTTCAAGAATCGATGATGGGTGATGCTTGATGAGATAACAAGCCATTGAGAAGGACTCCACCCAAAGATGTAATGGAACACTAGAATGAAACATGAGGGTGAGACCAGTTTCAGTGATAGACGATGTTTTCTCTCAGCAATACCGTTTTGACTAGGAGTGTAAGGACAAGCAATACGTTCAACAATACCACACTCACGAAGAAATGAGGTAAAGAGATTATTGGTAAATTCGGTTCCACCATCACATTGAAAATATTTAATGTTTCTGTCAAATTGAGTATTGACATATTTATAAAAACGGACAAAAATATCAAAGAAATCTGATTTAAGCTTTAAATGAAAAATCCAACTAAAGCGAGAAAAATCATCAATTAATACACAATAATATCTATATCCGGATGGAGAAGTGATAGGGGAAGGCCCCCATAAATCACAATGTATTCTTTCAAATAAAGAGGAGCAACGTTGATCTAAATTGGAGAAAGGTAAACGATGAGATTTTCCCAATTGACAACCAAAACATGGTGCAAAACCAAACTTGCTTTTATTAGAAATGGTAATATCCCCATGCTTATTTAAAAAGGAAATAATACGAGAAGAAGGATGGCCCAATCGGGCATGCCAAATATTAGATGTAGCAGGAGAAGTACATGAAGAAAAGGTAGATAAAGAATTTGCATGGGCACAGTCAAGAATGTAGAGTCCTTTCTCACATCGGCCGACTCCCACCACCATTCTCGTTGCTAGCTCCCATAGAACCAGTAGAAGAAAAGGTTACAGAGTAGTTGTTCTTGTGAGTAAGCTTACTGATAGACAAAAGATTTTTGTAATGCCAGGAACAAGGAGAACATCAGATAAGGATAAGGATTTGGAAGCAACAATGGATGAGATGGAGCCAATTCGAGAGATAGACAAAGAGTTACCATTACCAACAAACACCCGTTGATTACCATTGTAAGGGACTGAATTATCAAGAGACGCAACAATATTTGTCATATGCGAAGTGGCCCCTGTATCTGTGTACCATTCGGAATTAGTGGGACTATCAAGAGATGTGGCAGAGAAAGCTTCAATTAAGCCACCAGCCTTGGCCTTTTTTAATAATTTTCCAAGTTTATAACACTCTTTGGCTGTGTGATTTTGTTTTCCACACCACTGGCAAGCAACAACAGACCCTTTAGTGAAACCTGGTGTAGAATTGTCCTATTTGGTGCGACCAGTGGAGTTGGCAAAAGAACGACGTTGTGCAATGAAAGCCGACTGCTGAGAGGAATCACCAGGAATGGACCGAGAGAAAAGCTCATGACTTAGAGCTTTGGGAACCAAATTGGCGAAGGAAGGCAGTGGCATCTGAGACAACATAGATGTCGAAAAAATTTTGAAATCTAATCCAAGACCACGAAGAAACCAATGTACCTTATCAGTGTCATCAACTGGTTTGCCAATAGCACTAAGTTGATCACAAAGAGAGCGAAAGGAACGTGCATATTCAGCCACACTGCAAGAGCCACGCTGCATTAATTGAAGTTCATCTTTCAATTGAATTTCTCGTCTTGGAGCTGTGAGAAAATGATGCTTCAAGAGTCAACCAAGCATCACGAGCAGTTGAGGAATTAACAACCTCGACCATACATTCCTCTGTAGGAGAAGCATAAATGAGGCTGAGCAACATCCTGTCTCGCGTACGCCATCTCTTGTAAGCTGGATTAGGAACTTGACTGGAACCCTCTTGAACTAGGGTTGTGGGTGCAGAGGAAGACTCGTCTAAGAAGCCCATGAGATCTTGACTTTCAAGCAATGGAACGAATTGGCTACGCCACAGGAGGTAATTGGTAGAAGTGAGTTTGATGGTCACCATGTGAACCACCGTATTGAGTGGAAGTTGATTGGAGCTTGAATCGGCCATTATAAAAAAAATATATTATGGTTTTAACCTTGCTCTTGATACCATGAAAAGGTAATGCCTCAAGCGTGAACTGCTGTGAGGATCTCATCATATTTATAGAAATATTTACAACTATATATGATAATGTTGTTACAACAGAATAATTATTTGAATTTTAAAAAACTGCTATACAAGTAGAAAATCCTCTTCATTGTCTCTGGATCCTTCTCTTCCTGATTTGTCTCCAGATTCTTCTCTAACGGATTCTCCTCTCATACAAAATGTGCACACCATGGACAATTCCAAATTAGCTTGTGAAATGGAGGGTGAGGGACGGGGTATCATGTTTCTTGGCTTGCAAGTTTCCTTTAGGTAAAGCCATTATATATCAACTTTCTCATTTTTCTTTTTCTTTCATGCTTCTTTTGTTTTATTTTCTTCTAGTTTCTTTAATTCTTGCTAATTAAGCCATTTTCTGGGTAATGAGCTTTACGCCAATATAATGTAAAATTTCGTCATCAAGTTTTAGCATATTTTCTTCACCCCATTCTGGCATTATTTATATATTCTGTGTGTCATTTCCAGATGATGAATCGAATGATACATATCGATCTTCTGCACCTCAAAAACTGCTAAGGAAAAACATGGGTTTCGACTCAAAGGCCGGTACTGATCAGAGTAGAGTCATGAATCAAACCAGTAAAAAGAAGTAATGGCACGAAAGTCGACGTAAAGAGAGACACATATTTTCCTCCCCTCATGTTGTTTGGTAGGGTAAAGAAAATAGTAGGGAACAAAGATTGAAGAATACCGTTTTACTTCTATCCAAACACTTTGAACTTTGAAGCGTGGGGACTAAAGTAAAAGTTCACTCGCTTTTCTTAACACCTCCCCCCTCTCTCCATCAACCGGTTCAATTTAACCAGGTCAATAGTCACATTTTCCACATCCTAAATGTTAAAACTAGAGAGACAAATATTTCTAAAGAGATCTCTTGTGTCAAGATATGTGCCTTGTACCAAAGGGGAGAGGGACTTGTGCCAAGATCCTTGTCTTGTACCAAAGGGGGGAGGAGCTACATATAGCCCGTCTAATTCGTAAGTCCCGGCTAGCCTTAAAGACCAACTATCAAAACCCATGAAGTGGCTACCATAAGCCTTGGCATGAGAAGGGGAACGGGTGCACAATGGCCGCCCCTTTATTACACTTTATAATCTCTCTCTATCTCTAGTTATAATTTCTTTATAATTATCGTTCTTCATGCATAAATTATCTCTTTTTAATTTTCTCTCTGTGGAAGAAGTCTCCCTCATTCTCGGAATACAATTTCATTTCACATGATAAGGTCAAGGTAAACTAAATAGGTTTTGACAAAGTAGATTATATCAAGCCTCAAAAAATAGGAATAAGATTCGAAATCGGCTAAGGACCAATTCAATGAATCAGGTACATTGATTCAACAAATTGAATCCGAAGATTCATGAAAATTTTGAGTCAGATATTTCATTATTGATAGAAAGTATTAAAAATCATTTTTTTTTTTTTTTTGTTTTTATAAAAAGCATATTGCATTCATTGATAAATGACATTACAACTTAACCTAAAACATACATTACAAGACAACTCCAAACACTAATAGCTCCCTAGTCCACACTGTGACTGACATGGTCTAGTCCAAGCTATAAACCTCTCCAGACTTAAAGTCCAAGAGACAACACAACCCTGTCCTAGACAGAGTTAACCAAACCCCTACTCCGTCAGAGTATGGTGCACCAAACCTTACACTTCGTCTAAGACGGAGTTGAGAAACACACTCTTCGGACAAAAGTCTAAGAGAGTACTATGTATTTTCTGATTTTTTTATTTTCTAAAAGCAAAATACATAACAGAAATTAAAAATACATGGGAAACATCTTGGAAAGATATAGGTCATCATTTTCAACCTTGGAGGAAACAAAAATAGTGACTGTGATGGCGCGTGAGGGCCATGCGCCACCATGGAGGTATGATGGTCGGATCTAAAGTAGCCGGTGACCCTAGACCCAGAAAAGCTGTGCGTGACGGCTGGATGGTGATCTGAGTGGTGCCACGTGGGATACACGCACTCTCTTTGGGTCGTGCGTGTGGCTCATGCGCCGCTCCTTTCGACGAACTTCTTTGCCCGTCAGAAGGATCGGGGCCTAGGGGAGCCCGTGGTGGGGCGCGTGGTGGTCACCAATCGCCGGAGAGTAGCAAATTGCCCTTCCTCCATACTTTGCCCGGAAAAACACCCCAAAAAAAAAAAAAAAGAGGAAATGAGAAAAACTAGAGAGCAGAGGAAGGAGAGAAGAGGGAGAGAGGGAGGAAGGAAGCTCCTCCCCCTGTGATTTTTCCGAGCTTGAGGTTTTAGAGAGAAGGAGGAGCCTCTCCCTCTCTAAAACTAGGGCCGACTGCACTTGTATTAAAAATCATATTAGATGCAATTTAAACATTTTATATCATGTATAAAAGAGTATAAAATATAAATTCAATGACTAATTTCAATAAAAATATGATATGAATCTAAATAGTTTCAATATATAATTTTGTAATTAACATCAATTGTCGACATTTATTTGTCTTATTACGAAAAAGATAAAGCTATTAAGTTATAAACACGTGGCAAATGTAGTATTTTATATACAACCATAAAATTAATATAAAATGTCATCCATTTCCTTAATTTTTTTTCAACTAAAAAAATAAAGAATTACATCTTTTATCTTTCATTTTTTCTACGATTCTTATTGAATACAATAATGAAAAAGTTGATATATGTTTAGTTCTATCATATTTTCTTTGCAAGAAATTAGAAGAAAAAACTTAGTTGTAAGGCAACTTGAAAATAAATATAGATTTTAATCGGTTCAAATCGGTCTAAAATCGGCTTGAATCGATCAATTGAAGCAGTTCAGTGAACGATTCAAAATGTTCACTAAAATCAATTCGATTTTTTACTAATTCAATTTGAATTGGGAATCGAATCGGTTTTTTTAGCAATGGATTATATAGGTCTCAAAGTAAATTCATTACATATCCATATTTACTATACATTTCTTCACATCATTGACACTTGCATTAGCTTTTTATTTAGTTATTTATTATTGAAATGAATAATATATTGCATTCCCAATAATAGATTAGAAGTGCTACAGTCACAAAGAGATGTCACAAAAATAAACCCACAAGTTAACGTAGTTTAAATCTACTTTGCAATAAAAATAAATTTATAATCTGACGTACCATATCAAGCTACGTCAATATCTGAATTTAAAATTCAAATGAAACCAGTTTTGACTAAGGCATGGAGATTCAAACACTCTACGGTGTACACAGTCTCAAATTAATCGGTGTAGCAGAACTCTTCTTGACTTGACTCATCTAGGATACAACAATCCAACTGATCGTCGTATAGTCCAAATCAACTCTGCACAAGTGTTTGAGGTCAAAGTTCTACCAAAAGAACACCTTTCATTTATCTGGAAATACTCTAAAAAATATATACTCACTAAGCTTGTTTTTCTTATCTTAGTTTTTTCTCAAGTATATGCCACCTTTGTAACGAAAGACCAAACAAATATATATAAACCGGACAAAGAATGACTCTGAACGTAATGGACATGACGGGAAAAAGAATAAAGGAGCCAACATCCATGATGTAACGAGGGCTTAACGGAAAAAAAAAACAATGAAGTAAACTAAAAGGCCATAACAAACGGCTAAATGAAGACAAGCCCGTTAACTAACGACTACGAAAACCAACGGAAAGAAAAATATTATTAAAAATGCTAACATTTTCCCCACTATTTTTAATAATAATAAAATATATATAAGAGAGATATTTCTAGATAAAGAAGGATTATTATGCATCATGAAGGTATGTTCTATATTGAACCCTTACTTAGTGAAATAAAAACCTTTACTCCAGAGTCAGTAGTAGTCTCTGACTTAAACTATGACTGCTTAAGAAAAATAAAAAATTATTACTCACACACAATAACTCAGGTGTTGACATGAACTTTATTAGCCATCACATTACGATCTTGTGCTAATCCTTGTTTCATGAGTGTATTTGAGAATAAACCCAAATCTTATAAAGAGCGGCCCCACTCTCACACTCACATAGGTGAAATCTGTCAAGGGTGCTCCTATAATTCTTACACCCAACTCATAAGATTTACAAAATTTCATTAAGAGTTTCTCCAAAAACTCATCATCCACAACATTATAGGATCAATGCATCCACATCATAGAAATGAGAAATAAAATAATTAGTGCATTTCTTACGACCATCATATGATTTGTTTTTTGCCATTGAACTTGGTTCTCAAGATCTTTGGTCTCCAGGTTGGGTATCCTCATACATGGCTCATGAATTTATGGGTTTTAATCTCAATCCCCTTAATGTATTCCGGACCCTTTCTCTTGTCAAGGCCTTTGTAAGTAGATATGCAAGATTATCACAAGACTAAACATAATCCACGTTAATAACCATCAATCAAATAAGATCTCACAGTACTGTATTTTCTTTTTATGGATCTGGATTTACTATTACATTAACAGTTTTGTACTCTACCAATAGTAGCAGTACTGTCACAATGAATTAAAATAGGTGGAACTGGTTTTTCCCATAAGGGAATCTCATATAATAAATCTCTCAACCAATTTGCTTTCTCACTTGCTGAAGCTAAAGCTAAAGCTATAAGCTCAGCTTCCATGGTTGAGTTAGCAATAATCGTAGTTTTTTAGACTTCCAACATACAGCACCACCACCCAAGGTGAAAATATAACCAGTAGTTGAAAGAAAATCACATGACAAGGTATTCCAATCAATATTACTAAAACATTCAAGTACAACAGGATACCTTTTATAAAACAAGCCAAAATATTTTGTACCGAATAAATATTTCATTATCCAATCCATTGCATACCAATGATCTTTTCCAGGCTTGGTAGTAAATCTACTAAGTACTCCTACTGCATAACCAATGTCAAGTCTAGTACACTCAGTTGCATAACGTAAACATCATGCTAGCATATTTCTCTTGATTAATCACATCATCATCGTTTTCAATAGAAAATAAACGAACACTAGAATCGAAAAGAGTAACAACATGCTTGCATCCAACATGATTATAATTCTTCAATAATTTTTCTACGTAACGCGATTGATCAAGAAAAATACCATCATAAGCTTTGGTAATTTTCATACCCAAAATAAAATTAGCCTCACCAAGATCTTTCATAGCAAAATGGTTACAAAGCTTGCTTTTTGTTTCATCTATAACATGCAAATTAGAACCAAATATCAATAAATCATCATCATATAGGCTAATAATAACATGTGAATTTTTTCAAGACTTATGATAAGTACAATTATCACTTTCATTTGACTTATAGTCATTTTCAATCATGCAAGAGTCAAATTTCTCATGCCATTGTTTAGGGGCCTGTTTTAAGCCATACAGAGATTTTGTCAACTTACACATTTTGCTTTCTTGGCCAGGCTCTACAAAGCCTTTAGGTTGATCCATATAAATTTCTTCATCTAGATCCCCATTTAAAAAAGCTGTATTAACATCTATTTGATGAATTCTTAAATTATAAATTGCTGCAATGGCAATCAATAATCTTATAGATGTTATTCTTATAATTGGAGAAAAAGTATCGAAAAAATCAAGGTTGGCATTTTGTTTAAAACTTTTTGCAACTAGCCTGGCCTTAAATTTTTCAACTGTTCCATCTGGTCTAAATTTTTTTCCAATGACCCATTTACACCCTATGGATTTGCAACCTTGTGGTAATTCAACTAATTTCCAAGTTTTATTAGAAATTAGTGAATCCATCTCATCATCCACAGCCTCTTTCCAAAATACAAAATTAGGTGATGCTAAAACTTCTTGTAAATTCTTTGAATTTTCCTCAACATTGTAAATATAATAGTCGGGACCAAAATCTTTTTCAATTCTAGCTCTCTTACTCATTCTTAATTCAAAAATTTCTTCACTTTCTAAAGGAGTAGAAGAACTAGTTTTAGAAAAATTATTTTTTCTAAATACTTGACCCCCACTATTTTTTGATTTAAAAGAAAATTTTTCTTCATGAAAAATTGCCTCGCCTGATTCAAAAATAACTTTATTTCCAATATCAAAAAATATATAGGCTGTCCTATTTTTTGCAAATCCAAGAAAGACACAAGTGCTAGTTCTAACACCCAATTTGGGTCTTTTAGGATCAGTTAGTCATACAAAAGCCAAACAACCCCAAACTTTAAAGTATCCCAAATTTGGCTTATACCCTCTCCATAATTCGAAAGGTGTAGTTTTTGAATTTTTGTAAGGCACCCTATTTAAAACATGACAAATAGTCAAAACTGCTTCACCCCAAAAACTTGAAAGAGCGCCTGAATCAATAAGCATAGCATTCGTCAACTCAATCAACGTTCTATTTTTTCCCTCAGCCAATCCGTTAGATGTAGGAGAGTATGGTGCAGTAGTTTCATGAATAATTCCCAAGGACTGAACAAAAGTATTACACTCATTTAAATCATACTCTCAACCTCTATCACTTCTAAATCTTTTAACTTTCTACCAAATTGATTTTCAACTTCATGGAGGAATTCTTTGAATTTGTTAAAAGCATCACTTTTATTTTTTAATAAATAAACATACGTATATTTTTGAAAAATCATCAATAAAAATGATAAAATATCTATTTCCTCCACGAGTTAAAATTTCTTCAAATTCACAAAGATCAGTATGAATTAAATCTAACAATTTGGTATTTTTTTTTCAACACTTCTATGAGGCCATTTTGTAATTTTTCTTGACTACAAACTTCACATTTTTTAAAATTCTTTGTCAGTTTGGGAATTAATCATAAACTACTCATGATAGCAACATATCTACTATTGATATGACATAAACGTGCATGCCAAAAATCTAAAGAAGAAAGCAGGTAAATAGAAACATTTGATGTTTTATGCTCAACATTCAATTTAAACATATCAAATTCTTTCCCATAAACGATATATAAAGCACATCTTTAAGCATCAATATACATCCAGAGGTAAATTTCAGTTCAACCTCACCACTCCCAACAACCATGGTTTTACAAAAATCACCAAGTGTAATATCTTTCTCTACTTTAAAAGGAGTATAATTTTTAAACGAACCTTTATTATAGTAGATATGCCTATTGGCACTAGAATTCGCCCACCATCCTTCAACAAATTGAAAGGCCTTATTGAGACGACTACCGCTTTCCGTGCACTTTTTGATTGTAGGCTCTATCTGAATTCTTCTTAAAATTGTTAGTGAAATTCAAAATAATGTAATAAAAATTACAATAAAATTAACATTCAAAAGAAACTAGTTTGCACTGAAGCACGAAAATATTATTCTCTTTAAGGAGATTCAAGCTCTATGCGGTGTACAAAATCTCAAATTAACTCATATAGCAGAACTCTTATTGACTTGACTCTTCTAAGATATAACAACCCAACTGATCGTCGTATAGTCCAAACTAGCTCTGTACAAGTGGTTGAGCTCAAAGCTCCACCAAAAGAACACATTTTTTTAATTTAAAAATACTCTAAAAAATATATACTCACTAAACTTATATCTCTTATCTCGCTTTTTTCTCAACTATATGCCTCTTCCGTACCGAAAGACCAAACAAATATTTATAGATTGGACAAAGAATGACTCTGAAGGTAATGGACATAACCGGAAAAAGAATAAAGGAGCCAAAAAACAATAAAGTAAAAGGCCATAACAAACGGCTAAATGAAGACAAGCCCGTTAACCAACGGCTACTAAAACCAACGGAAAGGAAAATATTATTAAAAATACTAACAAAGTTACTTCTTATATACACATCTCTCGTGCAAGAAGCAGAGAACGAAAACCATTTCCTTTCGAGTATCAGCCATGGCTGTACGTGCCAAACATGTTCTTCTCAATATTGCAGCTCTCGTGGTGATGGCCCTTGATCTGCACCGCAGATGCCTTGAAACCCAATCGTATCCGTATCGAATTCTACATGCACGACATCGTCGGCGGCCCGAACCAGACTGCGGTCCGGGTTGCCGGCCGGCTGACTAACTACACAGGTTTGGACCCAATTGCAGCCATGTTTAGGTCTGTTTCCGTTATGTACAGCCCTCTGACAGTCACACCGGACCCGAATTCAACCGTGATGGGACGCGCACAAGGGATCTATGCTGCGTCCTTACAGCGCAGAGAGTTCAGCCTTCTCATGACGCTCACATATGTGTTCAACAGTGGACCGTACAAGGGCAGCTCGTTTAGCGTGGTTGGCCGGAATCCGGTGATGAGCGAGGTCAGAGAAATGCCAGTTGTTGGAGGCACAGGGATTTTCCGGCTTGCTCGTGGGTATTGCTTTGCTAGAACTTACTCACTGGACCAGATGGACGCAATTATTGGATACGATGTGACACTTTATACAAAACCAAAATCCCATAATCATTATGGCTAATAATGGAGAGTTGAATCTGCTCGATAATTTTGTATCTCTAATTAAAATTATTATCAATTATAAATTCTAGAATATGTAAGTACATGTCCATTTCTTTTATAATTAAGAGGTGAATTGCTATAATTTATGTATTTGGTTCAACAAGCCTTTTTTTTATTATTATTTGAGAGAGAGGAGTTTTGAACTTCAGACTTCTATTTTAAAAATTGTAAATTATTTCAATCAAGTCACAAGCCTTTAACGGTTTAGCAAGCCTTATAGCAAATCAGCTTATGTTTTCCATTTTAGTAGAGAATATAATAAGATAAGAATTTAGAGCTATTATTATTTGCAACAATCAAGAACGAAATTGTGGGCAGTTGCCAACTGTGACTCCCCAATATTCTCGCCTTTTAACCATGTTTAGAAAACACAACCGACTCATTACTCATCATGCGTTAACACTGTAACTCCCTTGGTCATTGCAGTCCTTTTTTCAAATTCAAATGGTCATTTCCTGATTTCCCTCTCTCATACAACCCATTTCCTCTCTGTCTCTCACTCTATGATATGATCTCACACTGTACTTCAGCAGAGAAAAATAGGGTCGCAAAGAGGCAGAATCTATATACAAAATGTGCACACCATGGACAATTCCAAAGCTTGTCAGATGGAGGGTGAGGGACTGGGTATCTTGTTTCTTGGCTTGCAGGTTTCCTTTAGGTAAAGCCATTATATATCAACTTTCTCATTTTTCTTTTTCTTACATGCTTCTTTTAATTGTTTTATTTTCTTCTCAGTTTCTTTAATTCTTGCTATTTCTGGGTAATGAGCTTTACGCCAACAGAATGGAAATTCCGTCATCAAGTTTTAGCATATTTCTTCACGCCATTCTGGCATTATTTATATATTCTGTGTGTCGTTTCCAGATGATGAATCGAATGATACATATCGATCTTCTGCACCTCAAAAACTGCCAAGAAAAAACATGGGTTTCGACACAAAGGCCGGTACTGATCAGAGTAGAGTCATGAATCAAACTAGCAAAAAGAAGTCTCGGCACAAAAGTCGACGTAGTAAAGAGAGACAATCAAAACTCAGTTCCGCACAAACTAAAGACGACATTACAGTAGAAAATGGCTCTGTCGACGACTCTTGCTGGCCAAATTTTTCAGATGAAGACTACATTGTCTTCTGCTTTAGGGAGGATGGAGCATTCGACGTAGTCAAGGATGGAAAGCCAGAAACTTCCAACCGCTTTGACTGCATGTCCAGAAGTTCCAGAACTGTAAACCGAAAGGTTAGCCAAAGTGCTGTTTGTCTACTATATCTTTAAAAGCTGAGACAGGAAAAGGCAGAATGAGAAATAGAAAGAAAATTCTTTTTGATTGGTAGCTTTTATTTTCTTTTGGGTTTGGACAAACAGCTTAATTATGGTGAGGAAGCAAAAACAGTACTGGTAGAAAGGTGCAGTAATGTTGGGGAAAAGTTGAATAATAATAATAAAGATGGAAATGATATCTGCCCTACAAATGATGGAGATGGTATGATCTCTGACCAAAAGGTAAGAGTGCTGCCTTTTTCTGTTGAATTCCCTTCGGAAAAAGGTCTTTTTAGAAGCTCGTACAACCAAAAGATTCGGAAGAGTTTACCACTTTTGACCATGTTTTTCTTCTCTTTTCTCACAAATATGAGTGGCTAAAACAACGTGTCCTTGGCTGTGGTTATTGATAGGATGATGAAGAAGAAGACTGCATATATTGGGATACAGAATCGCCTAGAAACAGCATCAGAAGGAGATCATCTCTAATGGAGGATCAGGTTGAAGACCGTGGCTTGGTTTCAGTTGAATCAAGTGAATCCAATCAATCAGATCGCAGCACAGGCTCTTTTGCCTTCCCTGTGTAAGTTGGAGATCCTTTCTGTTACATCAAATTGAAGTTTAAGAACATTAAAAACTGAAGTTGAATTAGCAACATGTCTAGAAATTGTTGTAAACTTTGTAAAAATCATGCATGCAGGTTGGGTTGGGAGTGGATGGGTAGTCCTGTGCAAATGCCAAAATCAGAGGGCCTGCAGTTAAGGAAGCACAAGGCTCGTTGTGTAGGCTTTCAGTGTTTTAGAAACTGAAAGTTCAGCAACATTTCTGTCTCTGTTCTTACTCAAGTTTCCTGGGCCCCATATATGTATAGGACTGGCTTGAACAAGAAGAAATTTAACTAGTGATTATCATTCATTATTCCAAGAACTACGAATGTTCTTCAAATTTTCCAAACATACATGAAATTAATCCCACTCGGATAGTACTATTAAGATTCTTGGATATGTTTTTCCTGTCTTTGTACTAGCAATCAGCCCCATCCACCAAATAAGCATTAATGCCTTTTAAATGCTAAGAAAAGTGGTTCCACATGCAATCCAAGCCAAAGAATATGGCATTCACTCAAAACTTATAAACCACGGGATTAGTCCTTGATTAGATCAACATGATCTAGAGCCCAACACCCACCCCACAAGTATGCCAAACTAGCTTGTACAACTATATTGTTTTGGGGCATTCCAAAAGAATTCCAACTTAATTACATGGCTATTATTGCATAGCATGAGCGGCACGTGAGTTACAACCGTATTCACCTTTTGATGATAAAGTTGTTTGTTTAATATTTGAAGATCAACAACGGGAGAGTACGATAATAGTGTGATAAGTGTGAGCGGAAGGTTGCCAAAAAGGCGTAAATAGGGTCGAATTGGATTCTTAGGATAAAAGCAAATAAAAAAAGTTACATATTACAAAAACGTCATATATTTGTATTGTTTCTTTAAAAAAAATAAACAAATAAACGGTGAAAAATTAAATGCATTAGTCGATATTATCCTGTATTTATACAGAAACATAAAATCTATTGATTTTTTTTTTTTATAGGAATCTATTGATATAAATATATAAACTTTCAAATTTCGTATCAGCCAAGTATAATTGTAACCATTAACAATTTGTTTCTTTTACAAATGAAACATAAGACATATTAATACAAAGAAAAATTCTAGACAGAAGTCCTATACTCCTGTTGTCCTGCATACCACTTAAAAACATGTGATTTTATTCTTTTACCCTTATATTTCTTGAAATATGAAATATGAGGATAAAAAAATAAAATAACATATTTTTAAGTGGTGTGTAGAGTGTGAGACTTGTGTAGCACGACTCGGAGTAATTGAGTAAGTAAATTCATGTCTCATGAACTTCCACACACTACAACATACTTTGTCTTTTGTGATAGAGGAAACCGTCACCAAAAATTGCCAAAATGTCAATAAAAATATTTGGTGACGGTTTCAAACCGTCACCACGACCGTCACCTAATGTGCATCACAGAAAACAATTGATGACAGTTTCCTGTTGAACCGTCACTAAAAATATTTTTATTGACGGTTGGAGGTGTTCCATTTGGTTGAACGTTCGAACGTTCCCTTTTTGTGATGGTTGAGAACTGTCATAGAAAGTAACGTTCGAACATCCAATTGAACGTTCGAATGGCAACCCAACCGATTGGCGTTCGAATGAGAGAAATTGACGTTCGTTGATTATAGTTCGAACGTATCATATTTACATTCGAACGTTTATGCGTCCGAACGTTAATTATAATAAACGTTCGAATATCCGTTCGAACGTTAATAGACCAATGTTCAAACGTTACATGTTTAACGTTCGGACGTTATTTCGAATGTAAACGAATGAGCGTTTGAATGCAAGTGGTACGTTCGGAGGTTTGTTCGAACTTTAGTCGTTTAATCATTCGAACATTTTGTTCGTTTGAGGGTCAGTACGTTTGAACGTATATGCCTACGTTCGAATCTTACTATACAATTTTATGTATTCACGTTCGAACATTGGTTCGAATGGGAATCAATGTTCGAACGTTTTTACTTTACATTCAAACGTATAGATCACTAATTTCATAAAATTTAAAAGCATACCAATTGTATCATATTACATTACATAAATTAACAAATAACAATGTTTTATAAAATTTTAAAATTAGATATTAAAACTAGCCATCACTACTGATTAAATTTATTTCTTCTTTTTTCCTCACCCACCACAATTCTGTTGTAACGACATAACACGCTCCATTTGCACCATCATCTGTCGTTGCACTTGCTCTTGGACTTTACTGCATATTCTTTTCTCCTAGTCCCTCTGTTGGTGTTGCAAACACGTCTCAAAATGAGACTGTCGTTCTAAGAGAGACTCTAACTCTTGCTGTCTTGACTTCATGCATTCATTCTCACACCGTGCAGCTTCTAAATCTTTGGTAAGATTATTAATTTGTGAAGTCGATGAGGTTATGGAGGATGGACATCTATGCTTGATAGATCGTCTCAAACCTCTTGCCATACTAGACTACGGTCCAAGCACTTGCGTGAATATGTCTATGTCACTAGGAGAGGATTCCCCAGAAGCCGACTGCATCTCCATCATTTTTTCCTGCAATTTGAAAGGTAATGATCGTTAATAAGTAACGTATTGAAAGAAATAGAAATAAGAAAAATTATTCAGATGTTAAATAATTTCTTTAACAAAATTAACATTGCTTACATAATTATCTGCAGCGACAGGATCCATCCACTCACTATTCTCATTAGTGTGAGCAGCAGCATAGACATGATGAGGAAAAAATTTTCAGGATCATCACTTTTTTAACAAAGCGACATTAGCAATTTTAAAAAGATAATGTTAGTACTTAAATAAATGAATATCAGAAAAATAAATGAATTCTATAAATTTTTCATTACCATTTTTTTAGCAAGACGGTGGAATTACCTTGAACCGGCACGATGGTGGACAGTCATAGTGGATCTATTCTAGGCATTTGTAGAACTCAAGTGCTACAAATATATTAAGAATATTAATTGTAATATGTATACATATAATATATAGAACGAATATGAATGTAAATAATTAAAATATATAAATGTAAAATACCTGATAATTTGAAGATGCGAAAAGATCACAACACTTTATCCCAATCATTAAACTTCATCTGCTGGAAAGGAGACTGCACAACCTCTTCCAACGTCTCAAACTTCTTGAAGTGGTCGTGACATCGTCCCTTGTGATGTCGGAATAGTGTAGCCATCAACTCATTCACGGTTCTCAAATCCTCGCTACAGCCAAAGTCGAGGTCAAATTCATCCTAACAAGTGAATCAAGTCAAAAATATGATATATTAATCTAGGTGAAAAAAAATGTACTCTCAAAGTAAACTCACCAACACACGACTTCGAATATGCTTCTTAATCTCATTCGAAACATCTCGCCATTAGCGCACATAAAATGGAGCATAAGCTCGAACTACTGTGCCAATATAGGAGGAAAGCGCTGTTGCACTATCATCCACTCCTCTAGTAGAATTATTAGGAATGGTGATCTTGAGTTTTCTATACCTTCTATTTTTCTCAAGAGAGATGCCACGTGTATAGCCACGACCACGACGTGCAGATGCATCAACTACATGATAATAGATAGTATAATTATAATTATATAGTTATTGAGACAAAAGTATTAACTATATAATTAAGTATCAATGACAATATTTCCTTGCTAGTAGGTGTGGACTGGCTGTTGTTCTCTTGCGTGTTAACTTGATCTTTAGGAGCGGATTCCTCGAGTGGGGAGTCCTCAATGGATTCGGGACTTGGACTTGGCGGAGGCACATTTCTTCGTTGTCGTTTTGGCGGCATTCTTGAAAATAATTAATTGTATCAAAGAAAATTAATTAGAAGAAATGTTGGAAATTCAAGATATTTTATAGTCACTAATATTTGAAGCATAAAATATTTAGTACTTTTATTCTTCATCTTCATAAGTATTTTCCATGCTTGTTTCAGAGTCTCCCTCAATAACATGTTCATCATCATCATGCACCTCTTCTTCATCCTCCTTATCCACCTCCTGGCCGGATTCTACTTCGTCTTCATCTTCTGACTCTTCTTCTTCTTTCTCCTCACTTACTTGAATTGAATGATCATTTAATACGGACGGGTCAAGATGGACGGGTGGGACATCATCTCTACACAAGGGGAGCAACTCGAGTTCACCGAAGTCAACAAACAAGTTAATACCCTCTCCATCTTCCTGGCATGCCTCTACAATCGTAGTGTCATCTTCATCTTCACTGCTCTCGTAATCTGCACTCGTTCCTGTTTCATATATATTTCGAGGGACAAATTTTTGTACGACTTGCCAAGTTATTTCTCCACTATCTTCATCAGCACTTTTCATTGGATCAATTAAGTAATAGACTTGGGTAGCTTGACAAGCCAATACGAAAGGATCATCTTTGTACCATTTAGATGCAGTATTGACACTTGTGAAGTGATTATCCCTATGTATCAAAACCCGACCACCGCCTAGATCCCACCAATTACATTTAAAGACGTATGTTACAGACCCACCCAGATATTTCAATCTGATAATATCAGGTATGACACCATAATAGTCAATATCATATGTGCCATAACTCCCCCCGACCAACACACCAGAGTTTTGAGTCTTTCTATTACGTTCAAGGTCCAGAGTATGGAATCTTTAACTTCAAACCGTGCATGTAGTGTATCGAAGTGCTCTATTTGAAGCACCACGGGCCAATGTATACAATTCAGAAGAAATTGATCCGGAATCACGAGTGCGTTGTTCCAAAATCTAACAATTGAAATAATATATATTTATTATTTCATTATCCATAGTTAAATGTATCAAAATATAATATATATATATATATATAAGTTTAATTCATACACGGTCTTCAAACCATCTGGGAAATTCTTCCTCGTGTCTTGCCTCTATGTTTTCTACGCCTTCCGTCCTAAGTTTGTCAATGTGCTCACTGTTATAGATAAATGTAAAAGAAGTTTATTTTGAATACAACAGTTATAGTTAAAGTTGAAGAACATTAGAATTATTGGAAGCATGGAACGACATACCTGAAATAATCATTAATCTCCCGACAATTATTTAGCACATACCACTGAACTTTACCCAACTCTTCATCAATTAAATCGTAACCCGTTTGTGCACCCAAGGGTCGTACATTCTACGAAAACATTGATAGCTCACGAGGAGGTGGAGCAGCAAGATCAGTATTTCTCTTTTGACGATTAAATCGTGTCTCAACACCACGAAGATATAGAGAGCAAAATGTTAACCATTCATCATTTATATAGGCATCTACTATTGAACCCTCAGCTCTGGCTTTATTCCCAACAGTGCGCTTCAGTCAACCCAAATGTCTTTCAACTGGATACATCCAGCGGAACTGCACCGGTCCACCCAACATTACCTCTCGCGATAAATGTATTGCTAAATGGACCATGACATCAAAAAATGATGGTGGAAGGATCTGCTCGAATTTACATAGTATAGTAGCAATGTCATCTTCCAATTTTCGCAACACATCTCGATTTACTACCTGAGCGCACAAATCCTTAAAAAACAAACAGAGTTCAGATATGGCGATATGTACATTAGATGTCAGCTTCCCACAAATTCCCATAGTTAATAACTTCTGTAAAAATACGTAACAGTCATGACTTTTCAATCCATTGATTTTCTAGTCATCAGGACTCACGCATCTACCAATATTTGAAGCATAACCATCTAGCAATTTCACACCTTGCAACCATTTGCAGAAGTCCATCCTCTCCTCCCTCGTTATCGTAAAACATGCTTGCGACATGACCACCCTATTGCCTTCCACCTGTAAATGTAGATTATGTTTAATTCTCATTCTATCAAGATCTTTTCTCGTCTTGATTGTGTCCTTCATCTTTTTGTAAATGCTCATCAATGTACCCAGTATATTATCACAAATATTCTTCTCTATGTGCATTACATCCAAACTATGTCGAAACATACAAGACGATCAATACGGCAAGTCAAAAAAAATACTACACTTTGTCCAATTCAATTATGCTACGCCTCGTTTTTTCTTGTTCTTTCCCCGACCTTTGCCAAAATTGTTCGCCCTAACATGTACCAGTTGTTCCACTATCTCTTCCCCAGACAACTCTTTTGGTACAATTATATCCTCTACTCTACCATCAAACTTAGCACATTCTCTTCTCCATACATGATTTGCTGGTAGATAATGTCGATGATCCATGAAACACAACTTCTGAGAATATTTTAACCACTCACTAGCAGTTTTTTTATTACAAGTCGGACACGCTAACTTCCATTTCGTACTCCAGCTGGAAAGATTCTAATATAACGAAAAGTCATTTATGGTCCACATTATCGCAGCATGCATCTGAAAAGATGTCGGTGTGGATGCATCATAAGTTCTAACACCAGTTTCCCATAACTCTTTTAGCTCTTCAATCAACGGCTGCATGAATACGTCAATATCATTCTCAAGTGATCTCAGGCCGGGGATAAGTATAGTTAACAAAAAAGTTGGGCGCCTTCATGCACCTCCATAGTGGAAGATTGTACGGAATCAACACTACGGGCCAAGTGCTATAACTTGTACTCATATTCCCAAGAGGGTTAAATCCATCGGTTGTGAGCCTCAGGTGCATGTTTCGAGCTTCTATCCCAAACTCTAGTTATTGATTATCGAAAGATTGCCATGCAAGTGAGTCAGCAGGGTGCCCCATATATGCTTCATCCTTAACCCTCTTCTCCTCATGCCACCTCATATCGTGAGCAGTTTTCTTACACATATATAGTCTTTGCAACCTAGGTCTCAAAGGAAAATACTGCAATAGGACATGCTTGTTTTTCCTCTTTCCCTTTCTAGAACAAAACACAATCATTCTTGCATCTATGTATGGACTTGTACTCAAATCCTAATCTTTTTCTCAATTCTTTCGCTTCATAAAAGTTCTTAGACAATACAGACCCTTCGGGAAGCACCTCATTAAATAAGTCCAATACCATGTTTGTTGCTTTCGTCGACATCCCACACATTGACATAATGTGAAGTAATCGCAAAATAAACGACATTTTGAAATGTTTTGTACAGCCTGGATAAAGCTCGCGCTTTGTATCTTCCCACATTGAAGCGAAATCTTCACAATAAGTCCCGCCGCCACTTGACGCATTGTCGTTAACCTCATCCATAAACATCCCTGCTCCAATGTCACCCAACATCTCCTCCGTCTCATCCTGCTCATAATCATCATCCATGTGCCGCAAATAATTGTAATGATCGACTAATACATCTACTGACTGTTCATACGGCTCACCATGCAATACCCATCGGGTATACCCTAAATCCATACCGTTCACAAATATATGACTTTCTACTTCATCCCACACAAATTTTTATACCCTCGATATGGACACTTAATGTAACCACGACTATCAGTAGATGCCCTTACAAAATCAATGAAGGTTCTTACTCCACGTGCATAGGGTATGTAATCCTTTCTAAGTCTATCGCCCAGAAGCATCTAATTTTTGTCCATTACATAGCCGTTACGGCTTCTACGTTCGAACGTGTATTGTTTTACATTCGGACTTTATTTTTCATAAAATGTACGTCCGAACGTTTAATTATAACGTCCGAACGTACTACTTTTTAAATTTATTTATGCTTCAAAGTTCGGCCGTGTATGCTTTACGTTCGCACGTAAAATATATACGTGCGAACATACAAGATAAATGTCCAAACATACCTCATTTAAATTTATTTACTACTTACGTTCGACCGTGTATGTTATACGTTCACACGTATGTGTTTTACGTGCGAACGTAAAGTATATACGTCCGAATGTTTTATCTTAACGTTTGAACGTTAAGTTTACTAGGTTTGAACGTTAATACAGAGGAGCTTAAAATTAACACAAAAAATGCATCATTGTAAATAATTTTTTTCATTTTCTATTTTCAAGATATGGCTCATCTTCTGCATACTAGGAAACGAGGGAGGGAATGAGTCACTTAGGACACTGCTCGTATCGGGGCTCGTAATGTTATGGTAGAGCGAGAGGTCCTGATTAATGAGTTCGACAAACTCATATGAGAGTAAATGAATCTGAGAGATGTTTTCGTTAATAGAGGCTGGGGAAATATCTGCACATTGAGGGGGAATGTATACCCCTCAATGGTTCAGGAGTTCTATATGGAGATGTGTGACATGCCTCAGGACACATCATCTCACACTGTGACTGTACGCGATGTTACCATTGAGATTTTACCATCATCGCCGAGCACCTCAAGATTCATTGAAGAGTTGAGACTTCTGCACACGCCACACCCCGTGAGGATGTAGGCACTTCTACATCATCTACTGGCCGTCATTTGAGCCAGCATCAGCTAGAGATGCAGACTGGTCAGAGGCCGAGGATACTGGCCTCGAGGCTCGAGATGATGACCAAGACGAGGATTTCTACATCCTCACGGGATGGGACCGCAAGCAGATCGAGAGAAAGAACGCCTTCAACCAGAACCATCTGCTACCTTTTTTCTACATGTTGCACCTTATTGTTGCAACAAACGTGGATCTTGTGGCACAAAAAACCACATTTGGTCGCCTTCGGGCACAATTTTTCATATGAGTGGTACGTGGAGATCCCATAGATTTGCCACTGCACATCTTTGAGAGGATCCGTTACGAGGCGAGCATCGTCTCCACGGATAATCTTTCATACGGTGTCCTGATCAGTCAGCTATTACTTGCACGGGGAGTGCCAACTCAGCCAGAGGAGCGGGTCAAAGATCAAATGAGCCCCCTCGACATAACCACGCATCGACGTAACATTGGACAGGCAAGGGGACGTCAGCCACCCCCTGTAGAGGATCTAGTTCCTCCGACGCAGCCTAAGCCGGGTCATGTGGGGAGTAGTAGTCAGCAGCAGCCGAGTACATCTGCGGGAGATGCGTAGCCTGCTTGGGTTGATGAAGTGATCTCACAGCTGACTGCACATATCGATCGTAAAATCGATCGATTGCTCGCAGCTATAGAGGCGTCTATCTCTGAGATCGCCCATCGTGTAGGTATCCTCAACAACAAGGTTGATACCTTGAATCAACCTTGTCATTGAGGAGGTACGGAGTTTGAATTTCACGAACAACGCTATCATCTATGTGTTGCGTTTAAGAAATTCGATCATATTTTGTATTTTGGTTTTATTATATGTAAAGAAAAATATGATTTAATATTTCTATGGTTTTTCACTATTCAATTCTCAATCTTATTTAATGTTATATTTTCCATCTTTAATTCTAAATCATTGCACTTCAAATATTTATAAACATAAATATATACAAATTGTGTATATATAAATATATACAAGTCAATTACATAGACTTGTTCACAAATTATGCACTATAAAAATCATATAATTTTTAAATTAGAGTCATTTAATTGAAATTTAGAATTAACGTTCGAACGTTAGTAATTAACATTTGCATGTTGGCGCAAAATATTTTACGTTCGAACGTTGGCGCCAAAACATTTCACGTTCGCATGTAAGCAGCCACAATGTCTGAATGTATATGTGACGTTCAAACGTAAAAAATATATATATATATCATTTGTCTTTAGTGACGGTTTCCAGAAATCATTACAGAAAAGACTTTTTTGTGACGGTTTGGGGACTGTAACAATTTTTTTAACTGTCATTATAAAGCAATTGTATTGTTGTGACAAGAATTGGGCTCTGTCCATGTTTACATTACAATCAGTACGGCATACGAAGAGTTTGTATAACAATTAGCTCGCCCCTTACACAATAACCATGCACCAACTACCTAAGGGAAGTCCCAACCAATATATTAGATTATAAAATTAATAATTTTCTCTGAGATCAAGTCCTTAAATTCACGATTTTATCACAAAACAAATCCTAATAATCTTTCTGATTTTCAAAAAAGATTAGAATGTTGTAGCAACTAACAATTTAGACATGAATATGCGGTGAAAATGCAAATGGATTACTTACCTCAAACCCTAGCTAGCCTTCATAGAATGTTCTCACTTGAGTTCGGAAATTCTTCTTCTTTCTTATCCATCCTCGTTAGCCCTCGCGGATAGAGTACAAAGACTTGTAACTATCATGTTAAGTTAGGGACCATTCCCTATGCAACACTTGTTAGGTATCATTTATAGATCGTATGACCTTTTCTAAGGAGTTGTCACTTCATCTATCTTCCATAATACCAAACTAAAACAAATATCATAATATATAAGGGCCACATGTAAATATAGAAGAGATCTAAAAACCCGTGGACATAAATATATAATGGCCAAACACTCGTTTACGTAAAAATTTTATATCGAATTATGTAAATATGTGTCTCTCTCTTTTATTTAGATTTTGTTAGGAGGTGGCTTGAATCAGATGGAACAGTGCATGTGTCGTAGGTTCGCTCGAGCGAAGTTTCACTTGGCTCGAGCGAAGTCAGACAGAGAGTCTCGCTCAAGCATCGCTCGAGATTCAGCTCGAGCAATATGAAGTCAGAGAGTTTAGAGAGCTTCGCTCGACCCTCGCTCGACATCCAGCTCGAGCGAGTTCAAGTCAGAGAGTTTCGAGAGCTTCGCTCGACCCTCGCTCGAGTGTTGGCTCGAGCGAAGTACAGAAAACTTACGTTTGCTCGACACTCGCTCGAGTGTTCGCTCGAGCCAATGTTCACAGAAGTGAACATTACTGTTCCTATAAATACCAAACGGCGCCCACTTCTCTCACAACTTCAGAAAATAACTTTTTCAATTGTTTTTAGTGTTTTCTTGAGAGAGAAGTTATAGAGTGAGTTTTGAGAGATAACTTCCTTGTGAAGTTTTGTTGTATTCATCTGTACTCCATCTTTGTTGATAGTGAAATCTTCGATACCGACCCCACCAGTGGACGTAGGCTCATTTTGAGTCGAACCACTTAATTCTTGGTGTTTTTTCTGTGTGATTGTCATCAATTTCTTTCGTTTAGTTCCGCTACTATACTTCGAGTTAGTCTTAGATCTACAGTTATTCCCAACAAACTGGTATCAGAGCTTGGCTCAACAGATCTGGAGGGATGGCTATGGCTAAGTTCGAAGTGGAGAAATTTGACGGTCAGAACAGTTTCAGTTTATGGCGCATCAAGATGAAGGCTTTACTGCGACAACAGGGCTTGTCAAAAGTATTAGAAGTGTCAATATCCGAAGATTCTCCGGCTCCTTCGAAAGAAGAAGAAGAAAAGGTACACAGTGCTATTCTTTTGTCACTATCTGATGGAGTTTTAAGAGAGGTTGCTGACGAGGAGACTGCAACTGGTCTCTGGTCGGCACTTGAGAATCTGTACATGAAGAGATCTCTCACCAACCGTTTGTATTTGAAACAAGGGTTATACACTCTCAAAATGAAGGAAGGTACTCTTATTTCTGAACACCTAGATGAATTTAACAAAATTATTATGGATCTTAGGAACATAGATATTAAGCTTGAAGAAGAAGATCAAGCGTTAATTATTTTATGTTCATTACTCACATCTTTTGAGAACTTTGTAAATTCCATGTTATATGGTAGAAATTCAATTTCCTTGGTAGATGTAAAGTCTGCTTTGAATTCTAAGGAGTTGAGGAATAAATTGAGTGTGAAGAACACTAATGAACAAGCTAGTGGCTTGTTTGTTAAGGGGTCCTCAAGTATGGGTAGATCAAATGACAGGGGTTCAGATAAGAATAAGGGGAAATCCAGGGGCAGTTCACAAACAACGTTCAGTAAGAAGAACGTCAAATGTCATTACTGCCATAAGTTTGGTCACTACAAGAATGAGTGTCCAAAATTGAAAACCAGAGAGGACGGCACTAGTTCATCTAATGCCGTTAGTGTTGCTGATGATAGGTCTAACGACCTAGACCTTGTTCTAGCGATTAGCGACTCAGGTAGTCGCTTTAGTGACAAGTGGGTCATGGACTCAACTTGCACTTTCCATATATGTCCCAAGAGGGACTGGTTCACTAACTATGAATCGGTCAACGGAGGCTCCGTTTTGTTAGGGAATGATATGGCTTGCAGAATTGCTGGAATTGGTTCAGTCCGAATTAAGATGTTTGATGGAATTGTCCGGACATTGTCTAATGTTCGACACATTCCAGATTTGAAAAAGAATCTTATTTCTTTGGGCACACTTGATTCGTTGGATTACAAGTACACTGGTGAAGGTGGAGCTATCAGAGTCAGTAAGGGCTCTATGGTTGTGATGAAGGGAGATAAGACAAATGGTCTTTATTTCCTTCAGGGCTCTACGGTGACAGGTGCAGCTGCAGTGTCTGTTTCAGATGATCCGGATTCAGATGTCACACGTTTGTGGCATATGCGTTTGGGTCATATGAGTGAGAAGGGGATGTCAATTTTGAGTAAGCAAGGTTTGCTATGTAATCAGAAGATAGGGAAACTGGATTTCTGTGAACACTGTGTGTTTGGAAAACAGTGTAGGGTTCAGTTCTCTACAGGGGTTCACAGAACCAAAAGTTCTGTGGACTATATTCATTCTGATCTTTGGGGTCCATCTTCAGTTCCGTCAAAAGGTGGAGCTCAGTATTTGCTTACGTTCATTGATGATTTCTCACGGAAGGTTTGGGTTTACTTTCTGAAGCAGAAAAGCGATGTTTAACTTCAAACAGTGGAAAGCTTTGATTGAAAATCAGACGGGCAAGAAAATCAAGCGACTTCGCACTGACAATGGTATGGAGTTCTGCGAAGGTGAGTTTGATGAATTCTGCAGGAATGAGGGTATTGCCAGACATCGTACAGTTAGACATACTCCACAGCAAAATGGAGTAGCTGAACGGATGAACAGGACTCTCTTGGAGAGAGCCCGGAGCATGCTTTCTAATGCAGGTTTGGGTAAGGATTTCTGGGCTGAAGCAATCAACACAGCCTGTTTCTTGGTCAATCGTTCTCCAGCCACAGCGATTGGTTTGAAGACTCCGAATGAGGTATGGTCTGATACTCCTGCTGATTATTCGAATTTGAAAGTTTTTGGTTGTCGTGCATATTTTCATGTTAATGATGGAAAACTTGAGCCAAGGGCAAAGAATGGCATAGTCATTGGGTATGCCAGTGGGGTGAAGGGATTCAGGTTGTGGTGTACTGATCCCAAATCACCCAAGTTTGTGATCAGTAGGGATGTCACTTTTGATGAAAAATCCATGCTTATTCCGAGAAAGGAGATTACTGGGTCTACAGGACAAGAACAGGATGTCAGAAAGCAGGTGGAGTTTCAGGTTGAAGCACCACAAGGGCTGCCTCGTGGCGCCCAAGATCATGCTATTGCAGATGAGCATGATTCTGATCCGAGTAGCAGCGCACAAAGTGAGCAAGACTACAGTATAGCGACTGGTAGACAGAGGAGGCAGATTAGACCACCTCAGAGATATGCTCATGCAGATATGGTGATGTATGCTCTTACTACAGCAGAGAATATTGTCGGTCAGGAGCCTTCCAGTTATTCAGAAGCTGTCAAGAGCGTAGAATCTGCTCAGTGGTGCGCAGCTATGACTGAAGAGATTGAGTCTCTTCACAAAAACCAAACATGGGATTTGGTTCTGTTGCTAAAGAAGGTGAAGACTGTTGGCTGCAAATGGGTCTTCAAAAGAAAAGAGGGAATCCAGGGTGATACCGATGCAAGATACAAGGCACGCTTAGTTGCTAAGGGCTTCAGTCAGAGAGAAGGCATCGACTTCAATGAAGTCTTCTCTCCAGTGGTGAAACACAGTTCGATCAGATTGCTACTTGCTATAGTAGCATTGTATGACTTAGAGCTGCAGCAACTTGATGTTAAAATAGCGTTCCTTCATGGTGAGCTTGAAGAGACCATTTATATGCATCAGCCAGAGGGATTCATTGTTGGAAACAAGGAAGATCATGTGTGCAGATTGAAGAAATCTTTATATGGTTTGAAGCAGTCGCCAAGGCAATGGTATAAGCGGTTTGATTCCTTTATGATTGATCATGGTTATTTGAGAACTAACTGTGATAGTTGTGTTTATCATAAGGAATTATCTGATAAGTCTTTCATTTATTTGCTATTATATGTTGATGATATGCTTATTGCTGCTAGAAGCATATCTGACATAGGTTTGTTAAAGACCCAACTCAGAAATGAGTTTGAAATGAAAGACTTAAGTGTTGCGAAGAAGATTTTGGGAATGGAAATCATCAGAATAGGAAAGCTGGAAAGTTGTACTTGTCCCAGGGAAAGTACATTGAGAAAGTGCTTCAGAGATTTGGAATGTTTGATTCCAAACGAGTAAGTACACCACTTGCTACGCACTTTAAGCTTTCAGCTAGCCTATCTCCTCAGACAGATGAAGAGGAACGGTTCATGGCTAGTGTTCCTTATTCCAGCGCAGTTGGCAGCATCATGTATGCAATGGTTTGCACCCGTCCATACATTTCACAGGCAGTGAGCGTGGTTAGCAGGTATATGGCTAATCCGGGTAAGACTCATTGGCAGGCTGTGAAATGGATACTCAGGTATTTGAGGGAACCATGAACTTTGGGTTAATATTTGATAGAGATGTCGATCTCAGTTCCAAAGTTACTGGTTTTGTTGATTCTGATTATGCTGGAGACTTAGATAAGAGAAGATCATTGACAGGTTATGTTTTCACTCTGTGTGGGTCAGCTATTAGTTGGAAAGCAACACTGCAATCCACTGTTGCTTTATCAACTACCGAGGCAGAGTACATGGCAGCAGCAGAGGCTGTTAAGGAGGCCATTTGGTTGAAAGGCTTGGTCAATGATTTGGGTTTGAAGCAAGATGGGATCTCAGTATTTTGTGACAGTCAGAGTGCAATACATTTGACCAAAAATCAAATGTATCATGAGAGAACGAAGCACATTGATGTCAGGTATCATTTTCTCAGAGAGATTGTTACAGAGGATCTTATACAGATTCTGAAGATTGCTACTACAGAGAATCCAGCATATATGATGACTAAGCCAGTTGCAGTATACAAGTTCAAACTTTGTTTGGACTTGATTGGTGTTTGCATTTTGTTATTCCCGTAAGGGATTTGGTGGTGGGGATTGGTTTTGTGGTCAGAGGTTTTTTTGTGTTTTTTGGCAGAGTTCAAGCCAAGGTGGAGATTTGTTAGGAGGTGGCTTGAATCAGATGGAACAGTGCATGTGTAGTAGGTTCGCTCGAGTGAAGTTTCACTTGGCTCGAGCGAAGTCAGACAGAGAGTCTCGCTCAAGCATCGCTCGAGATTCAGCTCGAGCAATATGAAGTCAGAGAGTTTAGAGAGCTTCGCTCGAAGCTCGCTCGACATCCAGCTCGAGCGAGTTCAAGTCAGAGAGTTTCGAGAGCTTCGCTCGACCCTCGCTCGAGTGTTGGCTCGAGCGAAGTACAGAAAACCTACGTTCGCTCGACACTCGCTCGAGTGTTCACTCGAGCCAATGTTCACAGAAGTGAACATTACTGTTCCTATAAATACCAAACGGCGCCCACTTCTCTCACAACTTCAGAAAATCACTTTTTCACTTGTTTTTAGTGTTTTCTTGAGAGAGAAGTTATAGAGTGAGTTTTGAGAGATAACTTCCTTGTGAAGTTTTGTTGTATTCATCTGTACTCCATCTTTGTTGACAGTGAAATCTTCGATACCGACCCCACCAGTGGACGTAGGCTCATTTTGAGTCGAACCACTTAATTCTTGGTGTTTTTTCTGTGTGATTGTCATCAATTTCTTTCGTTTAGTTCCGCTACTATACTTCGAGTTAATCTTAGATCTATAGTTATTCCCAACAGATTTTATTTATTATTTATTTTTATGAATAAATACAAGAATATTGTATCAACGCCCAAGCCACTATGGTGGACCATTTATTTGTACCGTTGGCTCCAGCCATACCGAAAAAGGCATCAACATCTACTTTAAGATATTTATATTTCTATTTAAAAAACAATGTATTGTGTAGCTAGAAGTAGGACTTATCCATATACTACGTATAATATGCTCGAAGATTAACTTCTCGCTTCCTACTTAGCTGTTCTAATTATTAACTTCAATATATATTGAATAATTGGACCCAAAAAAGAGAATTATCTATTGTATTTGTCTTATGTATTAAATTTTTTATCCATATTTTTAAATTAAAAAAATTCTAAGTTAATTTATCTATAACTTTCTCTATCAAAACTATTTGTTTGAGAAGTTAAACGAAAATAATCTCGTTTACAAAAATATATATACATATAAAAAAAAAAGTTTGAGCTCAAAATATTCTTTAGACAAGCCAAGTTTGAACATGGATATTCAAGCTCGAGCTAAGTTCAAATTACAACATATATATATATATATATATCTAGTTTAGACAACCTTTTTTATTAGGTTAAAAATGGTGGTTATGGAGCTTGAACGTCGGTTCCCAAAGGCAATCCACCAGTGTCAATTATGGTGATAGTGTCAGCCCTGAATAGATGCGCATTGCTAACACCTCTTGCTAAGGTCGTGGGAAATTAGCTCAATAGCTCTTTAGGCTAAGCTAACCCCGACCGCATGCACATAGTTAGCCGTTCATCACTTGGATGGGTGTGAGTATTAACTCTAATCGCATGTGCGATGTTAACACTCGATTTAGTAAGTAAGAAGGAGATTAGCTTCATCGCTCTTTAGTTCTAGGCTAACCTCGACTGCATGTTCATGGGTCACCTTTTGTCGCCTTGATGGGTTTGAGTGTTAGCCCCGATCGCATGCATGTTGGTAACACTTGACTTTATAAAGGTGCGGTAGATTTGATCAACTACTTCTGGCACTAGGCTAGCCCCACATTCATGTGTGAGGGTAGCCTTTTGTCTCCTCGATGGGTGCAGTGTTAGCCCCGATTGCATGCGCGTTGCTAATAGGGTGTGAGGATTTCGGTTCAGACCAAAAAACATCGACTAGACCGACCAAGTGAGTATCTCAATGGAGCTTTGACTGTTTTGGATGCAATTTTCTAATTTTTGTGGAGGTTGGGATTCTTCTGAATGGAGGGTGGGATTAGTTTGTGTTGTGATTTTGTGAAGTTGATTTTGTATGATGGAATGAAGTTAGGGTTTCAACAGTCCAATTAGGGGATGAAACCTGAAACCCTATTTCAGATTCATCCACAAATCAGATTAGGGTTTCAATGAGAAAATCTAATTTGAAACTTAGATTTATGTTGTCAATGTAGTTTAGGGTTACAATCTGAAACTCCAATTTATATTTGGGTTTCCATCCGAAACCCAAATATAAATTGGGGCTTTCAATTGTAACCCTAATGCTTGATTAGGGTTTCAATTTGATAGAAGTTTCTAACTGAAACCCAACTAGATTGGGCCCTCAATTTGAGATCCCAATTTAGTTTAGGGTTTGAATTTGGAACCCCACACTTGGATTGGAGTTTGAAATTGAAACCCTAAATTAGATTTGTTAAGTCTTAGCCCTAGACCTCAATTTAGTTTAGGATTTCAATTTGTAACTCCACCGTTGATTGGGTCTTCAAATTGAAAATCTAAACTAGATTGGGGTCTCAGTCCGACAGATAACCCACAACATCCTGATATTTTAGGTTGGTAATTGGAAGAATTTGATATTTAATGTTTGTGAAAGGTAAATGCAGTCAAGAATCCTATCCTTAGAGAAATAGCCAGCAATGCTTTGCCCACTTTATTTTTACTACAACCTCAGAGTCCGCTAGCACTGTGGTGGTTTTGATTAGCACTCAGAATTGGAATAAAGGCAAGCCAATTAAGGTTTGAGAGGTGGTGAACTTTGCGAATAGTTATGAGAAGGGTGTTGATCACACTAGAAGCGGTAAATTGCTTTTAATTCATTCTTTGCTTATATAGATTGCTTTATATTTATTTGATAAACTTAATTTTGATTTCAATTGTTGTGGGGACGAGCTTCAAAAAAGAGGCTCCATCAGCATCTACTTCAGTCGAACATTGATAGTTTGATACACCATTGGTCTGTTAATTTATTTTTTGTAGTTTGTATTTATGTTATTATTTTTTTCATAATTGAAGTTCTTTTCTTTTTGAGACATCATATCCTCATTTTTATCCATTTTTTTAAGGATTTTATGGAACACTTGGAGTTGGAAGGGCTAAGTTTGTCAAATGGGTTTGTTATTTTGTTACATTTATTTCCTTTTTTTTTTTTTATGTATCGAAACTATTAATGCCAAAAAAAATCACACAACAGGCCAGAATGAGAGAAAGAATCATTCCTGGCCCACTATGAAGATTCAGGACTCGATTGATGTGGTCAGGAGCCCCCGACAGTCGTCCGGTGTGGCTGTACGGCGTCAGTGCGTACGTCCATGCGAAGAATGAAAAATAAATGCAGGAAAAATAAAGGAGATGGAGAAACACAGATTTACGTGGTTTGGCATAATGCCTATGTCCATGGGAGTCTGGGGAGGGAAAATCCACTATAAAATGAGTATTTTACAGTCTCTCATAGCCTCTCATTTATTACTATACAATAGGAGTTGGTGATCTCTTTGTTGGAGGAGATACTCTCGTTGGAGCTTTCGTTGTGAGGTTGAAGAGTCTGAAAAAAGCAGTTGAAGTCAAAGAAGTCTAATTCTCTTCGGTCTAATCCCTTTTTATTCCTGCCTTGGGAGTGAGGGATGACTGCTATATTCCACTCCTCGTTGGCGGGCCTAACTTGCTTTCCTTCCTTTCTCATTTTTCTCTTCTTTTTTGTCCCTTCCTTATTTTACCTCGGACACTTTCTATTACCTTGTCCCCTCTTTGTCCCTTTTTTCTCTCTCTTCCTTTGTCTTCTAGTAGGGGTCTTTTGATGGGTTGGGTTTGGTTATTTGGGCCTGAGATATTTTATCCCTTTTAGTTGTCCACAATTCTCAAGATTGATTCGCTTCAAAATAAGACCTTGAGAATTTATACGATAATATACGCAATAGAGATAGTCCGTATAATCCATTAAATAAATAAATTTAGGGAGGTGCACTCAACCGCTTAAGGTGTGAGCGCAGAGCTCGACTTTGGCGGGAGATGGGCTCGACTGCTTAAGGTGCGAGCGCGGAACTCGAATTTCATGGGAGATGGACTCGACCGCGTAAGGTGCGAGTGCGGAGCTCGACTTTAAAGGAGGTCGCCTCCTGCCAAAGCGTTATTCATGACCCACTATGACAATTTGAGCCTTAATCAATGTGGTCTGGAGCCCCCAACAATGGTCTGGTGTGGCTATACAGCGTCGGTGCGTACATCCATAGCGATGAATAAAAAATAAATGCACGAAAAATAAATGAGAGTGAGACACACAGATTTATATGGTTCGGCATAATGCCTACATCCATGAGCATTTGGAGAGGAAAAATCTACTATAACATGAGTATTTGACAATCTCTCATAGCCTTTCTTTCTCACTATACAATGAGAGTCGGAGATCTAGTTCTTGGAAGAGATATTCTCGTTGGAGCTTGTATCATGAGGTTTAAGAAGCTAAAGAAGGAGAAGCCGAAGTTGCCTTTCTCATCTGGTCTAATCCCTTTTTATCCTTGCCTCAGAAGTGATGAGGGATGGCAGCTTTATTCCACTCATTGTTGCGTGGCTAACTTGATTTCCCTCATTTCTAATTTTTCTCTCTTTTTTTTTTTTTTTTTTGTCTCTTCCTTCTTTTCTCTTTGACACTTTATTTTCCCTTGTCCCCTCTTTGTCTTTTTTTTTTTTCTCTCTTCTTTTGTCTTCTAGTATAGGCCCTTTGATGAGATGTGCTTGGTTATTTGGGCCTAGAATATTTTATCTCCCTTCAGTAATATTATTATTCTTAAGTTATTCAAACTATTTATAATATATTAAGATTAACTTGTAATTGTTATGAATTAATGTGTAATACTTTTAGAATACTTTGTAACATTTTAGAATTATTAGTTAGCATCTTTAATAAGTTTATTTAGGGATTGAAACTAGTTTTAGGTTTATTTATATTTAGAGATAAGCTTTAGTTTTATATATTTAACATTTCAAAAATTTGCATTTTATTTTTGAAAAATAATATTATGCCCCATGGTTTTGCTCTCTCATTTTGACCGCTTATGTATTTTATTTTATTTTTTAATTTTTTTAATTAATAGTTAAGGAAGTGACTATTAGTGTATTAATATACTTTTTTTAATATTTAAATATGTTTAAAAAATATTTTTAAAAAAAATACAATTTACACTAAGACATGCCCAGTGATAAATGCTAGGCGGTATAGTAGCAGTGTCCTTTATATTTGGACTTTAAAATTGGAAAAAAGGGCCGTTAGCTATATTTATAGATAAGCTTTACTTTTATGTATTAAAGATTTCAAAATTTTGTATTTTATTTTCAGACCTTGAAAAGGGCTATGAGCCCAAGAACTATCAAATGGACCTATAATGCATCATCTAGGTGCAATCGACCCACCCAGCATTAGGATTGGGTCACCCGCCCATGCGGGACGGGGCTGGGGCTGAACCAAAATGGGCCCAGCACCCATGCGGGTGCAGAGGTGGGGTGGCAGACTGCCCACCTGCGAGGGGTGGGAAGCAAACCTATATGAAAGCAAGATCAGGCTAATTTGGGTAACCAAGTATTTTGAATTATTCTTATATATTTCATTCTTAAAGTTCATTCAAATACAAAAGCACTTTTTCAATTTCAAGTTTTTAATTCTTTTATCGAATTAATGTCTAATCATTACAACTTTCACAAATTTTCAAAACAAAACGCAAAAAATAATACAATGTTTTCAAATTTAAAATTTAAAAATTATATTTAAATAATTTTTTAACTTTATAATATTTTTATTCAACTTGTTCTTTATCATTTTTCAAAATCTAGTAGAATATCTTAACTCAAATAATTTTATTATTATTTACAATATTGTTTGGTTTACAGCTCAAGATGAGATGTCAGATAGAGAATGAGTTGTATTATTTCTTTCTTTGGTTTACAATATTCTTTCATTCTCATTCTCTATCTAACATCTCATTTTAAGCTTGTAAATCACTAAAATTATTTTTAGATGAAAATTTTTTGTTTTAGATGAAAATTTAAAATATTATTATTATTTTAGAATTTAAAAAAATTGAATTATTTATTATATTTGTGTAGAAGTTTAAAAAAATTATAATAATAAGATGAAATGAGATAAAAATTTTATGTTTCATTCCATATCCGAAACCAGCCTAAGGGTTATGAATTCCCATCACAGGCCGAAAGAAGCACAAGTACCAAGTGATGAGAAGAGTACAGAAACTGGGCCTTTCGAAGTAGCTATTTGCATACCTAACGCTTGCCCAACACCTTTCTCTTCCGACCCATCCCACTAATCTGGGCGCCAGACCTATTTCGGTCCTCTTAGACGAAGTATCCACGGACACATGCCTTGTGAGGGTTAGGGTGGTCACAAGGAGGGTGCCTAATGGGGAGCCCTTTTTGTCTCTACTTCTTCATAACCATACATTTATTTATTATTCTAAATTATCTCAACATTTTTTCATTCTAATATTTTTCCATCTACTCTATTATCCATCAATTTGGTCCCCAGTATTTTATCACTCGTTTTTTCAATTGAGAACCTCTTTTGTTGATGGATTTTTCCAACAGCATTGGAGCCTAACAGTATAGTTGAATGGTCCACGATAATGACTTGAGTGTTAATACAGTGCTCGGATGCTCAATCCTAAAATAAATAATAAATAAAATAAATAAAGTGTAAATTGAAAGAAAGATTAAAAAATTTAAGTGATTCGACATAATGGCCGATGTCTATGGATTGTTTGGGAGTAAAATCTATTATATTTAAGAGAAATGATATTTGCAGTCGTAAGTGTGCAAGCACCGTGCAGTCGCTTTGAAAAAAGTGAATAAATAGGAATCCACATTAAAAGAAATTAATTTTTTAATAGTGGACTCCACTCTTTTTCAAAGCGACTGTATGACGTTTGTATATTCCACAACAATATGTAGTATTACTCTATATTTAATAATTGTACATTCTTCCATAGCCTCACATAACTCTCCGGACAATAGAGAAAATATGATTGAAATGAGATTGAACAAGAAGCTTTCTTTTTTTTTTTTGGGGGGAGGGAGAGAGAGACACCCACTAGGTTGAATATTTGTAGAGATTCTCTCTTTTTACAGAGGCACCCACTAGGTTGAATATTTGTAGAGATTCTCTCTTTTTATAGAGGTATCTTTCATCTTTTGGAGTAACTAAGTACTACTTGCCTTATCTTGTTTTCAACTTTTTTTTTTCCTCAGCAAGTTAGCTATTTCATTATAAAAATTGGGAAAAGAAATACATAGTTTGAGTATTAGAATATTACAAACCAGGAGGATCCTTTCCACTATGAAATTTCAGCAGTATTGGTAGAATGGTGGAGAGGGGTAAGTTTCTATAATGATGATTGGAAGCAACCCATTGTGCCATTTCATGCGCATATCAATTTTGTGATCGATCAATTTTACTTACAACCTAGTCTTCAAAGGAGTAAAGCAGATATCTTGAGTCCAATGAAATACCTTGAATTTTCCAATCAATTCTGGAATTATGGTCTGAAATGGAATCAATCATTTGTTAGGAGTCTCATTCAATCTGTAATTTTTTCAGATTTCTGTCATTTGCATCCTGGATGCCTTCAAACGCTGCTGTTGCTTCACCCACATTAGGATTAATGTTGGTAATGAAACTTGTGATAATGAAGATAAGGCTTCCATCACTTGATCTGCAAATAGTCAAGTATAATTTTTTCACCTTTTACATGTTAGTCAACTACTTTTAACTTTATCTCTTTCTTGTTTTATATTTTCTTTTTATTCCTAGAAATAGGCTTTTAATGGGCTGGACGCTAATTCATTTTATATCCAACATCTTCCATTATCCAACCAAATTGGACAGTCCAATTTAGAGAGAGATGAACTCAACATTAAATGCCTATACAGGGCTCATAATGTTTTATCTCAGTTGTAAATTGTTTACTTTAAGTTAAAAAAGAATTTAAATTTTTTTTTACAATTAAGTAATAAGGTGGGGAATTGAAACATATTCCTTCCACTCAAAAATTAGGGTCGGTGACATTTAGTCCAAAAGCCACAGGCGTAAAAGGATTTAATTTGATTATGATGATAGGTTGTGGTCTTGTATTACCACAAAAATTAAAGGGAAAACTGCCGTGTGACGTTGATCTCCAATGTCAAAGGACCACTACCATGTGCCAAACTCTTGATGAGTGAGTGATTGTCAATCAAAATCAATGCCGCTCGGCCGCACCAATATTGATCCGCTGCCTACAATTCTTGCCTCATTGTGTAGACCACAAAATTCGTTACAAGGCCCCTCATCATAACAAATATCTTACAAAGGTCATGCTCCTCTACTTGCACATATGCCCAATATTTGTTTGCTAGTTTTCCGACAAATAGGATTTTTAAGCAAACAAAAAATATATATAAATATATATATTTCCTAGAGTTGTTTAGAGGGACAACTATTTCAACGTGAAAGGAACACATAGGACTAGTTCCTATTCGAACATGAGTTTAGAAGTTTAAAAATTATTTTGAACCCTACCATCCTCCTGGGTGCTCTCCTTCCCTGAGATCGAAGAGCCCACCATAGTTGTTGTGGCGACTTCCTCGCCTAAGCGCCCTCCAGAGTTAGTGTTGCAGCCTCACCACTCAACGATCCCTCCGCGACAGCCGATAGGAACTACCGCCCCTCCCTTGACGAACCTCTCCCCCGATGCAGCTCTGGGGGAAGGTCGAGAGGGCCTCCTCCACGTCCGGAGCAGCCTCCCACTCGACACACACTGGATCCCCAACACCAGAATCGAAAGATGGCATTGCCTCCACGGAGATGATGGATGGGAGGGAAGGAAGGGCAACTTCCCTCCCCCGACCCTCCCAAGGATTTGACAGGAACTCCAGCCCAAAGGATCTCTTCCACAAGCTCGAAGGATACGCCTACATCAGTCAAGGCCTTTGGTGTTTTGTCCAAAAAGGTTGCAAAGAAGGCCAAATCGAGCTCTTGGTCATCACCATCTAGCCTGACAAGCAGGCTTGAACCGCCCGGTGAGACAAAAGTTGGTGCTTGGTTGTGTACGGAAGTTGCCTGTGAGCCTGAGGCGGACCGTCCGACACCTACAGTAGCCACATAATCTGCCTCTGCCAGCTCCATGAGGATTCAGGCTTCTTCGAGCGAGGGCGGGTTTTGGTGCCCCACCGCACTCCTCCCCATAGGAAGAGGTCAAGGACGAACGCCCGGACGGGCGGGATGGGCTCCTGTGTTGGGAAGAGGTCCCCAACCCTCTAGCATTGTCTCCATGGCCTGTAGAGGACCGCGCAGATGTGGTATGACTCCTCTTACTTGGCTCCCCCACCCACATGCTATGAGGCCCTTTCTCCCCTTAGGAATCGGATTGCCCCCCTTGGAAAGTCATGGCTCAAAACCCCAGATCAGTCCAACATCACCACAAATTGCTCAATATTCGCTCGGGTCAACAAAGCTTTACTCCATACGTCATTCTAGTGCACTTTCACCTAAGCATAAACTCACTTGATGCGTGCCAACTCCTTGAGCAGATAGAGTTATCGCGAAGTCTTGGTCGTCAGGAACTACCCCCAAACAGCCTGAATGGGAAACTAATGGAAAACTGTCTCCTAGGGAGGTAATTCCCAACTCTGTCCCGAAACGAAGAAGAATTTCTTTGACCAATCCTTGATATAGTTATATTGGGGCTCTAGGTGGATAACTGGGAATCTCATGTGAGATTTGAAACTGCACACTTTGCCCTCATGACATTGGATCTAGTGGGTGTGAAAGAACTCTCTTGCAGTTAGGTCACGGTTGTGGGAGGCGGCTACAAAACATGTCTTAACATGTACATTCTTCCATGGTCTCACATAGCTCTTAGTACAATAGAGAAAGTATGATTAAAATGAGATTGGAAGAGAAGCTTTCCTTGCAAGCGAGTTTGCGCAACAAATCGTGCACCAATGCAAACATGTAAGGCATCCATTTAATGAAACGGTGTAAATTGAAGCCGAAAATGATTTTCATGGGATAGAGGACATTTTCAGTAAAGCTGAAAACAAAAAGGCATGAACAACTGAAAAGCAGTACAAGCCAGTTTGGATCTTAAACTCATCTCAACTCATCTTATTTAATCATTAAAACTTTTCCAAATTTCAACACAAAATGTAATAAACAATTCAGCTTTTTCAAATCCCAAAATAATAATAATATTAAAAAATAATATTCTAACAATATTTTATTCAACTTTTAACTATCATCTCAACTCAACTCAACTCAGTTCAACATCCATACACAATTCACTAGAGAAAATGACGATCGCATGACACAGGGGAGTTTCAAACTCATCGAAGGAGAAGGGATGTTGTGTGACGAGGCTGGTTGCTAGATCGAGACTAACAGTAGCAAGGCGAGAGAGGAAGAAAGGCGCGACGCCTAGAGAAGAGGATGAAGCTGGTGGTTGGCAGGGCAACTCGTTTTCGGCTTCATGGCGTGGGCCTTGGAAGTAGGTGGCAGCATCATCTTGATCGACCTTCAGTGCAACCATGGTGCAACGACAGCCTATTTAGATGCGGAGGCCACCCATACGGTGGTCAATGGCTCACAGTAGCAGGTTCTCATGGTCGTGACGCTGTTCTAAAGCGGAGAGCTGTTGAAGGTCCCGTCACGTGGCTGCAATGTGGAGGAGATAGTTGGTGCAGTGTTGGGTTGTCTGTAGCCGCTTCGGTGTGGGGGAGAGAACGTTTGGCGGTGTTCTATTTTGATGGTTGCCAAACAGGGGTCTTGAGGTTACTTATTGCAGCAGCATGCACAACAATGCGCTACTAGCTTGAAGTTGCAGGATCATGATGGTGCAATTACTTGTGGCAACACCAATGCACATGATTTGCAGAAGTTGTCCGCACATTCTGCACTTGTTACTGATGATTCCATGGTAAATAATTTACTAGAAAGTCCCTCACATAGATGAGTTGTTGTGTACCTTTTAGTATTTACAGAGTTAGTTACTAAGCTGTACAAATATTATTTTAATCCTTAGTCTGTTAGTTTGTTTTCTTTTGCAGTATATAGATGGGAGTAGTCTGTAATGCAATGCACAATAAATGAGAAGTAGTAGCACTTTTCATCAATTCTCACTCTCTGTTATTTTCTTCCTTACCTTTTCTCTCTATTCTCACATGTTATCAGAGCTATGGAGTGAGTTTTTATTTATTTTTTGCTTCCCACATGGCTATCAACCCAAACAGTTCTTTATTTCTTGATTTTACCAACATTATCAACCCTTATCGACTTGACCGTGGGGATAATCCTTACATCCCTTTGGTTCCTTATCTCCTCACCACAGAGAATTACACTACTTGGTCAAAAACTATGTGCAGAGCTCTTCGAGCCAAAAACAAACTTGGTTTTATCAATGGCAATTTACTAAAACCAAAAGCCTCAACTGATCCTTTGTATGATGTTTGGGAACACTGCAATGACCTAGTTGTCTCTTGGCTACAAAACTCCATCAATCCAACTCTAAAATCTAGCATTGCACTGGTCGATGATGCTAGACAAATTTGGGTTGAACTCCAAGATCGCTTCACTCAACAAAGTGGGCATCACATCATTCAATTAAAAAAGGCATTGACAGGTTTGCAACAAGAACATGACTCTATTAGTATTTACTTTTGCAAACCAAAAACTCTATGGGATGAAGTCACTATATATGATCCTTTGCTAGACTATACTTGTGGTAAACTCACTGTCCTATTTGATAGATACCAGAGGGATTGTGTAATACAGTTTCTCATGGGCCTCAATCAGTCTTACCATGTTACTTGTGACCAAATCATGTTGTTGGACCCATTGGCCCCCATAAACAAAAATTTTTCTATGATTCAACAGCAGGAAATGCAGAATATTATGCTTTCAGGCCTTCCCTCCCCTGATTCTATAGCCCTTGCTGTTAGGCAGCCATACACCTCATACAAAGCCCCATCCAGACCAGCCAATTCACAAAAGCATGACAAACCATATTGCACACACTACAAAATCCAAGGCCATGTTTTAGAAAATTGCTTCAAAGCAGGAAATGCCAAAGTCCCAATCTGTACTCATTGCCACATGTCAGGGTCACATGGCAGACAAATGCTATAAACTTCATGGCTACCCACCTGGCCATAGGTTGCACGTTAAGGGTAATCCTCATGCTTTTTCCTTGCCAATCTCACCTCAGTTGAACAAGCAGTCACTCCCGATGAGAACTTGAACTTCACAAAGGATCAATACCAGCAATTGTTGTCTTTATTGCAATCAAAAAAGGCTTCCATTGCCAATCACTCAGTTAACTATGTCCAAGCATATTGCACTAAACCTTGTCTCATGAATGGTAACCACTTTTGTCTCACTTCATCCACTCAAGCACACAAAAAACATCACAAGCACCTTGGATTATTGACACTGGTGTTATAGATCACATGATCTATAGCATCTCATTTTTTTCAGCTATCACATCACATGTTTCCTTAATGGTCAGACTTCCTAATGGCAAAACAACATCTGTTACTCACATTGGCAATGTCAAAATCACCAACACATTAGTATTGCATAATGTGCTTTGTGTCTCCTCTTTCAACTTTAATTTGATCTCAACAAAACAATTGACTAACTTCCTTTCTTATTGTTTTATATTCTTTTCACAAATTTGTTTTATTCAGGACCTTTTCTTAGGGACCACGATTGGCATGGGTGAGATGATGAATGGCTTATCCCACTTGCTAGCAATCCAACCAACAGCTCTTCTTGAACACTTTTCTACTTCTTTGCATAAAAATATTTATGTTTCCACTACTTTCAAATCTGTTGATTTAATTTTAGACCTTTGGCATTGTAGAATGGGCCATACACCCATTTCAAAATTAAATATAATCTCAGATCCTTCTATAAAAAATCACTTATCTATTATCTCTAATGAAACACATTCCCTTGTTTGTCCTATTGCAAAGCATCATGAACTTCCCTTTCCTACTAGCACTCATAAAAGCAAAAAAATATTTGAACTCATACATTGTGACACTTGGGGCTCTAACTCAGTTAAAGCTTATGATGGTTCCAAGTAATTCCTGACCATTATCGATGACGATTCTAGAAGTACTTGGATCTATCTACTCAAAGCTAAGTCCAATACTAGGCCCTGTATTGAGGCTTTTTGCAACATAGTAGAAACCCAATTCCATACCAAAGTTCAAATTCTCAGAAGTGATAATGGCCTTAAGTTCTAAATGACAGATTTTTTTAATAAAAAATGGATCATACACCATAAAGCGTGTGTGGAAACCCCACAACAAAATGGGGTTGCCGAGAGGAAGCATCAACACATTTTAAATATTGCTCGAGCTCTTAAAATACAATCCAACCTCCCTAACAAATATTGGAGTGATTCCATCCTCACTGCAACCTAAATTATCAATCGGGTCCCTAGTCTATTACTCTCCAACAAAACACCTATTGAGCTCTTATTCAACTCCCCTCCCACATATTCCCACATGAGTCTTAGGCTACCTATGTTTTGCCTTAACTCTATCTCAAAATAAAAGAAAATTTGACCCTCGAGGCAAAAAGTATCTTTTCCTTGGTACCCCTTTGGAGTTAAAGGCTACAAACTTCTTGACCTTGACACTAATGTAGTCTTTATTTACAGAGATGTCAATTTTTATGAGCATATTTTTCCCTTCTATCCCCATACTCTTCCCCCACCTCCTTCTCAGCTGCCACTTCAGGATAGTTTTTAAATTTTTCCTTCATCCTCTAGTCTGCCTACCAATTCATCTTTGCCCCCTCCATATACCACTACCAATTCTATGTCTTTCCCTCAATAATCTTCTCCATCATCACCTTTATCTTCTGACCCTATACTTCTTGCATCACTTTCTTCTTTGCTATCTCCTCCAACTCAACCTGTCCTTTGAAGATCAACAAGAACAAGAAGGGCTCCTCAATATCTCCAAGACTTCCATTGCCAGTAGTTTTTTTCCATCTCACCTACTCAATCTATGGTCCCACCACCTCCCATCTCAAGTATATAATTTCTCTTATTTGCCTCCATTTCTTATGATCACTTATCACCTACATTTTCTTTTTGTTCTGCCACTATCTCTTCACACATTGAACCACACACTTACAAACAAGTTGTGAAGAAACCCAACTGGTGTTAGGCAATAGAGACTGAACTTGATGCTTTAGAACTCAACAACACTTGGGTCCTCACTAATCTACCCCTGGCAACGTTCCCATTCACTGCAGATATGTCTATAAAACCAAGTATCACTCCAACGACACTGTTGAGAGAAAGGTCAAGTTAGTTGCTGAAGGCTTCACCCAGCAAGAAGGAATAGACTACCATGAGACCTTCTCACCAGTGGTTAAAATGGTCACTTTGAGAACACTTTTAGCCTTAGCACTTGTCAAAGGATGGCACCTTCAACAATTTGATGTAAACAACGCTTTTCTACATGGTGAACTCAAAGAGGAAATTTACATAAAAAGACCCCTTGGCTACCACAAAGGTACACCTGGTCAAGTATGCGAACTGCTTAAAAGCCTCTATGGTCTCAAACAAGCTTCATGCCAAAGGAATGAAAAATTTTCTCACTCTCTCATTCAATTTGGCTTCACCCAATCTAAGGCTGATTATAGCCGTTTCACTTGTATAAATGGTGCCACTTTCATAGCCCTATTAGTCTATGTGGATGACATAGTAGTGGCCAGTAACTCCCTCCATTCCATTTATGTTCTCAAAACCTTCCTCAATCATCACTTAAAATCAAAGACCTTGGCCCTTTAAGGTATTTTCTTGGCATGGAGGTTGCTAGATCACCATCTGGTATCCATCTTTGCCAATGAAAATACACCTTAGATATCCTTGCTGACTCAGGCCATCTAGCTTCCAAGCCTTTGAAAATTCCCAGGGACTAAAACCATAAACTCAGCAAGGAAAATGCTTCTGGATCATCCTTCCACCACTCACCTTGTAGCAGCTCACAAAATCTTAAGCTAACTAAAAAATGCTCCTGGTCAAGGCATCCTCTTATCTTCCACATCACCAATTCACCTGTAAGGTTTTTGTGACTCTAACTAGGCTTCTTGCCCTAACACAAGGAAATCAGTCACTGGCTATTGCACATTCTTGGGCCACTCTCTTATTTCTTGGCGCTTTTAAAAGTAAATTGTTGTCTCTCGATCTTTAGCTAAGGCATAATATCATGCCATGGTCTCCATTTCCACATAATTCACTTGGCTCAGACCACTCTTCTCTGATCACTCCATTCCTCATCCACAAGATGTTAACTTATTATGTGATAACCAAGCTGCACTTTACATAACAGCCGACCCAGTTTTTCGTGAAAGGATCAAGGATATTGAAGTGGATTACCACTTGATCAGAGATGAAATACTCAAAGGTAGCATCAAAACTGCTCATGTTTCAACTAACTCAAAACTTGCTGACATATTCACCAAGTCTCAACCCTCTCATCTCCTCTATTCACATCTCTCCAAGTTGGGAATTGTAAACATCTATTATCCATCTTGCGGGAGGGTATTGGAGCAGTATGCACAACAATGCACTACTACCTTGAAGTTGCAGGATCATGATGGTGCAATTACTCATGGGAACACCAATGCACCTAATTCGTAGAAGGTGTCCTCACATTCTGCACTTGTTACTGATGATTCCATTGTAAATAATTTACTAGAAAGTCCCTCACATAGATGAGCTGTTGTGTACTTTTTAGTATTTACAGAGTTAGTTATTGAGCTATACAAATATTCTTGTATTCCTTAGTCTGTTAGTTAGTTTTCTTTTGCAATATATATATGGGAGTAGTCTGTAATGTGATGCACAATGAATGAGAAGCAGTAGCACTTTTCATCAATTCTCACTTTCTGTTATCTTCTTCCTCTCTCTATTTTCACACTATGGTATGGTGGCGGATCCGATGTGTATGGTGGTGCCACCTTGTCATGGTGTCTTTACTGGTTTTGTGTTGTAACCGAAAAGGTACTAGAGGTGGGAGAGTTTCTCACACAGTGGAGGAAAAACCAAAACCGTGCGGATGGGGGTGCTTCATGGCTAACTATGCGACGAGGAACACAAGTGCAGTGGCTTGATCTTCTTGGAGGGTGTCATTTCTATTGTGAGAGTGGTGGTCTTGTGCAATGGTGTGGAGTGCCATGAGATGTGGGGGCTAGCCTTGGCAAGGCAATTGGTATGGTGGTGCACGGTGCAACTCGAAAGCGTCGTATGGTAGTGGCACAACATCGACTCTCTTGGATGTATGGTTGGCAACGTGAAGGGCAGGTGGAGGAAGGTTGTTGTCTGTGACTTCTGCAACGTGGAGGAGAGGGGACATTGCAGCAGACCTTACAACGAAGTGGGTCTTCACATCCGTAGGGAACAATTGGCGTGAGGGAGGAGACGTTGAGGAATTAGCTTCTGCATGTTGAGTTGTTCCATGCGATCGTGGCTATAGTGAATCCTTTGTGGCGTGCACAGCAGAAACTTCATGAGAAACTAGAGGATTTATAGATGAGGGGCATGTTCATCGGTTACAAATTATGAAATCTTTCAAGGAAGGAAATCATCCAAGAGATTTTTATTATTGTTATTATTATAACAAACATCCAGTACAATATACAAAGCACTAAAACCTTTTAACAACCCCTAAACTGCTAGACTACTAACCCAACACCAGAATTAACTTTCAACATCAATGACTACTTGATTACAAATAAAATCTAGACAACTATTCCACCATTGTAGAGTATCATAAATATTCCGAACAAATCTTGCCAACATATGGGCAGCTTCATTACCTTGTCTTCCCACGTCTGAAATTTCAAAAACTAAGAACAAGTGGAGAAGTTGAATTATTTCCAAAATGAGAGATGTGAAGATAAAGATGCATTCCCTTTTTTAATGTCTTCAACAACCGTCCATGAATTCCCTTCTATAATAATATTGTGGAAACTCATACCAAAAACCATTTGCAAGCTTCTCAACACTGCCAAAGATTCAATTTCATCCACTTCAAAAACACGCTCTTCCTTTCTGCTTAAGGTAGAAACCCACACCAAAAACCATTTGCAAGCCTCTCAACACTATCAAAGATTTAATTTCATCCACTTCAGAAACACCTTCTTCCTTTCAGCTTAAGGCAAAAAGCACTTGTCCCATGTGATTTCTAAGTATAATTCCCACCCCAGCCTTACCTTCATCCTTGAATAAGGCCCCATCAAAATTCAGCTTCACTTTCCCAAGAGGAGGTGGTTGCCACTTAAGCACTTTTTCCTTTTTCACAATCTGAGTTGATGCTTGAATATCATTAAACTGTTTACATACTCACAACACTGATCAACAATTTCCAATATTGAACTGTTAGTTTTATCAAACAAACACAGATTTCGATATCTCTACACACCCTGGTAGATTGTAAAAAGTAGTGAAATCAAAGACAAATCACGTCTCGTTTGTTTTTACAATCATCATCATCTCATCTCATCTCGTCTAATCTTTACAACTTTTCTAAAATTTCACACAAAATAAAATAAACAATTCAACTATTTTAAATCCCAAAAAAAAAATAATATTAAAAAAGTATATTCTAACAATATTTTATTTAACTTTCAACTATTATCTCAACTCAACTTATCTCATCTGTGAAAACAAACAAGACCAATTTCCATAATTTTCCATATTACCATTTCAAACTGATGACACAAACACAATGCATGGGTGACATTTTCAAACTGCATATGGCAAAAATCACTCACCTCATCTTCCACTACACCCATTTTCAGCAAATTAACCTTAGTAGGCAAGTTATTATTACACGCCCTCCATGCAAAATTTTTAACTTTATTAGGGAGAGACAAATTCAACAACTTCTTCCACAAACCCATATGAGAGTATGAATGAGAAGTCCCCACAGCATCTCTTCCAGATACCATTTCCATAGCAAAATGATAGCCAAATTTAACGAAATACATACCTAATTTGTTTCCTCCTCATACAAACTGGTCAACTGCCCAGTAATGTAATGGAATCTGTAAAATCTGGTATGCCACATAAGATGGAAAAACATTACGAATGAACTCTTCATTCCAAGATCTAGAAGAAGAGTTGGTTAGCATATCAACTATGGCATCCGAAGATATACTATGAGAAGAGTGCACACTATAAGGCTTCAAGTTTGCTTGTACCCACCTATGTTTCCATGATTTACTATTTTCTCCAATGCCTACACGCCATTTACAACCCTAAAAAAGGATTTCTTTTGCTGCAAAAATACTCCTACAAGCATAAGAAGGATTGTTGCCAAGTTGAGACTTTAAAAAAGTTGTTTTGGGAAAGTACTTGGCTTTAAGTACCTTACACAATAGAGAATCAGAATTTTGCATTAATTTTCATCATTGTTTTGCAAGTAATGACAAATTAAAAATCTCCAAGTTTCGAAATCCCATTCCACCAACCATCTTTAACTCACACATATGTTTTCAGCTAACCTAGTGAATACGATGCTCCACACCACATTGCCCCCACCAAAATCTGGCAAACATACTTTCCAAATCTTTACAAAAAACCTTTGGTAACTTAAAGCAACTCATAGAGTAAGTAGGTAAAGCTTATGCTACAACCTTAACTAAAATATCCCGACCAGCTTATGAGAGAAGCTTCTCTTTCCACCCTTCTATCTTATTCCAAACTTTGGCTTTTATATCCTGAAAAGTAGCACAACGAGATCGGCCAACAAAAGATGGTAATCCCAAATACCTTACATAGTGTTGAATAACCTGAACATTCCAAAGTGCCTTAATAGCTGTCACTACTTCCGCCCCTATATTTTTACTTAATAATAACTCCGTTTTTTTCAAATTTACCTACTAACCCGATGCACTTGCATATAAATTAAGTAATGCTTTCAAAGCAAAATTTTCAGCCATATTTGCTCTACAAAACAACAAGTAGTCATCAACAAAAAACAAGTGAGTTAACATTGGGGCACCATCACATATTTTTTTATCTCTTATCACTCTTCTCTTCTCAGCCTCTTGAATAAGAGAGGACAGACCTTCAGCACATAACACAATCAAGTAGGCGATAACAGGTCATCTTGTCTTAAACCCCGAGAAGGCAAAATAGAAGATGTAGGCACACCATTAAGGATAATCTGATAAGAAACTAAAGATAAGCATGAAAGAATCAAAGCAATCCACTTATTATCAAACCCCAACCGAATCATCACAATTTTCAGAAACTTTCATTCCACCCTATCATAAGCTTTATTCATATCCAATTTAATAGACATTACACCATTTTTCCCCTTCTGCTTCTTCTTTTGATAGAATGGACTGCTTCATATGCTAATAAGACATTATCCCTAATAAGTCTTCCCAGTACGAAAGCACTTTGCATAGGGGATATAACATTGGCTGAAATAAGCTTCAGCCTATTAGCAATCATCTTAGCCATTATCAAACGTCCCCCGTAACCCAAGAAGGTTAGTGGGAGAGGCTATCGTCCCCCCCCCCCCCCAAGGCCACCAGAATTCCCCTAAGGGCGTACGAAATGGTCCTTTTTAGGTCAGGTCGACGAACACTCTTGGGAGCCATTTCAGACGAGCAAATGATGCAAGTTGAAAATGCTTAACAAAGAAGAAAGAAGGGACTTGAGAAGGAAGCAAATGGAACTGGAAAATGAGGGGGAAACATGATTTAAAAAGAAACTCATGCCGGTTGGGGTACCCAATGCATGCAGTGACAGGAGTTGTCAGAGACAAAATGCCAGGACTGAATCCCGAGATACACGCTGCACACAATAATGAAGGAGATAAACAGTCACGCACGCCCTAGGCCAAAAAAGGAGGGATCGCGGGTTTGGGGAACACTAGCCAATCGACAATCACGTGGGAGTCAAACTACCTCCCCACATGTGGCAATGTGTATGTAGCCCTTAGTAAATTTCACAGTCACACCAACCACGATGATTAGTTTCTTAATTCTCATCGCACATGCGCGATCGAAATTCGCTGGGTATTGAGAAGGGGATTTACTTCCCAACTTTGGCCGCATGGGGTTTGGTCCCCCTTAAGGCCCAAATCGAACAGTAGATAGTCCAGTACAGAACCAATGAAGGAAACAGGACTAGGCTGGGTCTGAGAAGGCCCTTCGTATAAATGCCCACTATAAATTCAATGGTGGAATTTCTATAGGCTTTAGAAACCTCGTGGAAACTCCATAAGTTTTCACAAATCAATCAATCGCGTAGATTTTAGTCTGTCAATATAATCAATATTCTCACTCACTATGATGTCAAAAGTACAATTTTATTTATTTGAAATAGTTAGAAGTGTTAGAATGCAATATAATCTACGCCATTAGACTCAGAAGAATATTTAGGACTTTATGGCGCAATTATCCCACTTTCAATTTTCAAATGAAAGGCTTGTTCGAAAACACATTTTGTTTATCTCGAAGTAATTAGGCGTTAAATTTTGATAAACGAATTGCACAGCTAGTTTAGCATGTATGTTTAGGATTTTTCAGTGAAAAGTTAATTTTTCACTTTTCCGGAGTGAATAGTAACCTCAATAATAACACTTAGTGCAATATTTTCAAAATCATAGTGTAAAATATCCAAATTAGATTAGAGATGTTTTATTTGGACACTTGGCAAGATCTTAGCCATATTTGGTGAATAGTGTTGGACACTTGGCACCAAGAGGAACCATGAGATGGTTTGTGAAGTAAATTAAGGTTTGAGCTCATGCTATCTAAGCAAAACCGTATTCCATCCAACCATCCAAATTGTACAAAACTAAAGAAGATTTCAACCCTAATAAAATCCTAAATACTTAGAATCCAATTGAAATCCCAAAAGATTGGCTGAAATTGAAACCCTAAATGGTTTCCCCACACCCTAAAGTTGGCCTCCAAACCCTATTTGATCCGATTTCTAGCATTGTATTTAATCACTTGATTAAATCACTTTCACATGCTATTAATTCCTCAATTTTATGTTATGACTTCATTATCCAACCCTTTAAACCTTGAAAAAATTGATTGGGTCAAGAAAAATTAGATTTGGACTTGATAGCATTTCAAACCCTAACCAAACCCTCTTTAAACCCTAAATAAAGCCCACTTGTTTAAGGCCCACGAATTTTGACCACCTTAGCAAAGCGTCCTGAGGAAGTTTCTACCCACCCATGGCAGGTCATCCACTACTCCTAACAGCCCCAAAGTCGTCCATGATGTGAAGGCCAAACGCTACCCCACCCCCACCCTTCTCTTGGAAGTTTCCTTAGCTAAAAACCACTCACTATTTTACATTTTTATGACCTAATCACCATACCTCAAGATGTCATACAAGGTCATACCTCTCTTTTCAGAAGTATTTGAGGCATGCAGGTCACCACTTCCCTCACTTCACAACTTTTCACCCCCATTCTTGGAAAGAAACTATTAGAAGCTCTCTCGGGCAGATTCCAGAGGATTTTTGCATGCCATTTTTGGAACTTTTGTAAGTATCTTCTTACAATGATTCCTTGATAAAATTTGTTTGAGTATAGTTTCTGTGGGCATCTCGTTTTTTTTTTTAATTTCATGGTCGTTTTATTGGTCAAAAGTTGTTTTAACCTTGGAAAGGTCATTCTAGGCAATAATTTGGATAGTATGTTGTATTTTAGAGTTTTTAATCAAGCTAATGGATAAATCTTGGTCCGAGATTTTTATGGAGTATTCTCAACATGTTGATATGAATGTTTGTTGGATATTAGTTGCATGTTCAAAACTTTTGATCAAAGATTTTCTTAGATCTAGAAACTTAGAAACTGGAAGAGGAAAAACTATATATGTTTTAAGAAAGTTAGAGTCTTTTGTGGCTTAATCTTACTCCAATGGCTTTGATATTTTTATTTGATGATCCTAAGCCTTTTATCTACATGTCAGGAAGTTAGTTTGAAGAAATTTGGCTTTGGTTACAAAGATGTGAATTTTTATTCAAGACATTATACGGTTGGGTCAAAAGTTTGATGTTTTTAGTTAGATCCATGCTTTGAATATTTTTAGCAATGTGATTTTAAGTTTAATGCTTAGATCTACTTTATCACACATTTTTAAATCATATGATGTTTTGGGTTGAAGATCTCACCATATGCCTTGGATCAAGAGTTTGATCAAAGCTAGTGGGAAAGAAATTATGTTTTTGGCTAAAGGTAGGAACCGAGTGCGTCATGTGCTATTTTGTGATTTTTGGTGACTTTGAATACATCTACTTAAAATACTTTTGACGTATCATTTTGATTGTCAAAATATTACTAAGTATTCTTGACCTAATCATTCTAATTGTTAGGGTATCTCATTTAAAATACTCTTGGGTAATCATTTTGATTGTCTGAGTATCTCTAATGGAATATGTTAGGCAGAATCATTCTGATTGTTCATTATTCTTGATTAAACTACTGGTGAAATCATTTTGATTGTTAGAATTCATTTTACTTTTCCGGTCAGTTCATTTCAGTTTTGTGTTCTGTTTCTTGTTTAGTTCAGTTTCAGATCATGTTATTTCACAACCAATTTCATGTCATGCTATTTCTTATTCAGTTCACGTTCAGCTTTATGTCAAGTTTAAGTTCATGTCATGTCAAGTTTAGTTTCAGTTCAATCTATGCTCAAGTTCAAGTCATGTCAGTTCATGTCATGTTAAATGTCAAGTCACATCAAGTTTATTTATGATCATGTATGCATTCATACTTTTACTGTCATCATCTTTGACCTGTATGTTAAGTTATTTGTTCACTTGCTGAGATTTGTAATTAAGTCTTACCGTGATAGTCTCAACTACCATTCCCTCTAGAATAGTAGGCCATGTGTCAGGATCAAGAGGCACACCAGATGTCAACCGACTAGAGACATTCGATTAGACGACAACAACACGTCGCAAAGCTTATAGTCTCAATGCTCCAATTTATCTTTAGTATTATGGCATTCTTGACTGAGTTGCACTAGCTACTCAATGGATTAGCCTAATAGTTGCTTTAGTTTCTACTTGTACTTAAAGAGCTAGGTCTCTAATACTCTTATAATTATATACCTTTTGGACTCATGATGTAATCAAGAAGGTCTACCAGTTTAATGTTTATGGATTACATTTTAAGTATTTGGGATATCTTTAGTTTAGTGCATAGTATTGCTCAAGAAAAAAAAAAATTATCTGTCGCAAATATTACATGTTGTTAGATACATGCTAGGTGCATTGCATCCTTAGTTGTCATGAATAGGAGTAGGAAACCTTGTCTTGCATGTCCCGACGCTTCAAGTTTCGTCAAATCTCAAGCAGAATTTTGGGGCGTCTCACTTCGGATACGGTGACTGGTCACGACACCTGCTCAGACCATAGCCCACACCGTCGGACAATAAGCACGCTGCATTAAATGATCTGGGAAGCCAACATGTAACAACAGAGTCATATGTCCACTCACCTCTATGGCCAAGGTAGTGTGTGCCCCTCCCACCCCCTACCTGTCGCAGGGGACAAACTGGAGACCCACACACGATATGGTAGGGTGACAGCTGACATGATAGAGAGGAAACCTGCCACCAATACAATGTCTCGTACACACTTGCATAATCTGCTAATTATGGGTAGGGACCATCATGACCGGGTATATTAACACGTCCTGGGCTTAGGTAGAGCTCTCTGAACTCTTTCTCCTTACATTCTCATATAAATAGATAATTCTAACTTAGGTGTCGAAGGTGTTCCTCACCACCCCGAGCTCTCATCTCCATGGGTCTTGTAGGTCAAAGGGAGGAATCACTAAGTTGTCTAGGCTACGAAACACGACATGAACAAATGGGGAAACTACCGTGACAATGATCCCCAATTTCAAAGGACCACTACCATGTGCCAAACTCTTGATGAGTGAGTAATTGTCAATCAAAATCAATGCCGCTCAGCCACACCAATATTGGTCCGCTGCCTACAATTCTTGCCTCATTGTGTACACCACAAGATTGGTTACAAGGCCCCTCATCATGCCAAATATCTTACAAAGGTCATGCTCCTCTGCTTGCACATATGCCCAATATTTGTTTGCTAGTTTTCTGACAAATAGTATTTTTAAGCCAAAAGAATATATATCTATATATATATATATTTATATATATCCTAGAGTTGTTTAGAGTTACAACTATTTCAACGGGAAAGGAACATGTACTAATTGAATTTGAGTTTAGAAGTTTATATAGTATTTTTAACCGTCTAAAAGCTCTTTCAAAGAAACATTTTGATATATTTGATAAATTTATAAAAATTTCTTTAAGCACTTAAAAAAGTTGAAAGTCCATTTTTTAAAAAGCACCAAATTAAAACTCTACCTTTAAAAAAAAAAAAATTACGGTAACTAATTTTAAAAGTGCTTTAAGTACATGCTTACTAAGCAGGAAACATTTTTTAAATAGTAAAGTTTTTTAGTAAAGCTCTATACTAAAATTTCTACTATGAGAAACTTTATTTTCTACCGCAATCTCAAACAAACACTTACCTAGTATAGTATAATATCAAATTATCCAACAATAATCTGGGAAACTAATTGATTAACTAATTAATTAATTAGGAGCAAAAAGAGGAGATTAAGTGATGGAAATACAAAAGAATAGAAACTCTACAAATTCTTTTGACTTACCTTTATTTTGGTTCATTTTAGTTCAGTGCTTTGAACTTTCTAGTTGGTACTAATGAGTTCTTCTACTCATAATCTATATGCCATATATTTGTTAAGGAAAAAAATAAAAAGATAAAACAAAATCGATGTGTGGTGTAGAGATTACGAGTAAAAAAAAAAATTTCCTGCCTTTGCTGCAGACTAATCTCACACGCCAATGGGCTCCAAACTGAACAGGACCATCACTATGGCGTGTTGGTGGGATTTCTCTTCTGCAATTGTAGGCTTGCCAATCTCTACATCAGTGAGGTTGAGCCACTTTTCCATTTTTTTTCAAGTTTAGCTTTTTCTTTTTTAAGAGAGCAGAGTGATATCAAAATTTTCACTTTATCTCAGCATGACTATAATAGAATACTAATCAATTATAATTACAATTACTAGGCGCTCACTAAACGGGTATGGCTATGTCCCTCATTTAATTCAACTTAGTAAGTATGGACCAGCATCACTATAAGATCAGCATTAGGGAGTTTGAAATATGGACTGCCTACCTGTGGGAGTATTAGAAACTGGGAAGTAGGTTACTTTCTAAGATATTAGTATATGATGAGTCAAGTTTAATTTGAATCAAGATTCGGTGAAGTTTTTATTTGAACTGGAAAGTTTCAAATAGGAGAGAAATATATGCATGAAGTGGATCTGATAACATTTATTGAGCATGTTGATGAGTTTGTCGGATGGGGTCAGAGCCCAGTAATACAGTTAAATGGCCAACGATGATGGTTTGGGCATTTATACGATTCTCGCATACTTATCCATGAAATAAATAGCGAAAGTATATAAAATGTAAATAAGGAGAGAGACACGTAGATTTCTATGGTTCGGCATAAAATCCTACGTCCACGAGTCTTCTGCAGTGAAATCCACTATAATGAATGATGTTACAGTCTCTCATGACTTCTTGTTGGACAAGCCAACCTTAAGAATTGCAAGCATCTATTGGATATGAAATAAATTTTGGGTTTCTTGGCTCTTACCTTAAACTCTGGCAAGCTTCATTGCTCGCCCTTTTCATAGCTCAAGTGAGTCGTGTATGACTTGTGTGAACTCCACTGGTTGCCTGGATCATTGCTCGAGCGAAACTCTCCATGTGCAGGTCTAGTTGATTGCCAACCATGCTTGCCTTCGCTAATTCTTGTGAAGGCAGGCTAAGCATTTAGAGCCCAAGCAAGCTTCATGATTCCTCACCTTGTGCGTTGCTCAGAGGGGCTCATTACTCGCCAAAGATTCTCTATGTGTAGGTGGGTTAATTGCTCGTCTAGTCTTGTTTGTCTTCCGGGCAAGCTATATTGCTTGCTAGGGACACTTCGAGTGCTAGCAGGTTAAGTGCCCACCAGGCTTCATTCCCAGGCAAGCAACGGAGCTCACCTGAGACATTTTGAGTGCTTTTGACCAAGATGTCTTAGCGTGGACATGGTTGATGCTTGCCAGTCATTTGTCCTGAGCGCTTTGCATTGCTCACTCGAGATTTCTCAAGTGTTAACGTGGTTGGTGCCCATCAAGTTCTTGTCCTTTGCGAGCTGCATTGCATGCTTTGGATTTTTTTAGCGTTGACGTGGTCGGTGCCTGCCAAGCTTTTATCCCATGCCAGCTACATTGCTCGCTCAAGATTTTTTGAGCCCTAAATTACTCAATTCTCTCCAAGCTTTTTGTCCCAAGCAAGCTGCATTGATAGGTCGAGAATTTTTTAGCACTAACATGGTGGTGCCTGCTAGGCTTTTGTCCTGTGCGAGCCTTATTTCTTGCTTGGGATTTTTTGAGAGCTAACATGGTCGGTATCCGAAAGGTTTCTGTCCCAGGCAAGCTCATTGCTCGAGCAGGATTTATTGAGTAGTCTCACAGGTGTTCCGATTGATGGGTCGAGATTCCACGACATTTCCAATGAATGAAAGATAAAGAGAAACAAGAAACTTATTTAATTATGTCATGTAAAATAATGATTGTGGTGCGACTAGCTTTGAGGTGTTGCAATGCAGGGCGATTCCTAGCTGAAGGTGTAAGAAAACAGAAAAAAGGTGAAGAAACAGAGAGCAAGTCAATGGAGAAGGAGAATTGCAATCTTCCTTAATGAAAAATATTCTTCTGTTTACAAGTGCTAGAAATGGCTACTTTATAACCAAAAAATGAAAAGAATCACTAACTAACTATACAGCACGATTTGTCCTATTGCTAGCTGGAGAATATTTGTATAGGAATATGCTAGGTGAGTGCTGGAGGCAGTTATGAGCAACGACTTGTAGTCATTCTGATGAAGTTTGTGCAATACGACCTATAGCTTCTGTAGCTTGACCAATGTCTTCTAACACCCCCTGGAAAGATGGAGTGTAGAGATTATCTATACCCATCTTGAGTAAGTGTGTTTGCAGGAGGTAGGAAGGAATTGCCTTAGTGAACATGTCAGCTAGCTGAGTTTGGGAAGAGACATGAACTGTAGTGATGGATCCTTCTTGGATTTGATCTCGAACTAAGTGACAATCATGTTCTATGTGCTTTGTTCTCTCATGGAACATTGGGTTTGCAGCAATGTGGAGTGCGGCTTGATTGTCACAATAGAGTAATGCAGCTTGTGGATGATGAATACCAAGATCAGTTATCAAGTAACGAAGCCAAGTTAATTCACAACATGTGGCTGTCATGGACCTATATTCGGCTTCAGCTGATGAACGGGATACAAGTTGTTGTTTCTTGGATTTTCAAGAAATTAAAGAGTTGCCTAAGAAGACACAATACCCTGTAGTTGAGCGACGAGAGTCTGGGCAAGATGCCCAATCGGAATCACAATATGCCTTGAGCTGTAATTGAGATGAAGATGAGAGAAATATGCCTTGACAAGGGGCTACTTTAATGTACCTCAAGGTTTTGTAAACTGCTGCCAAATGAGAGGAAGTGGGCTTGTCCATGAATTGATTGAGAAGTTGGATAGCAAAACAGAGATCTGGTCTAGTCACAGTCAAATAAAGGAGTTTGCCAATGAGCCTTCGATATACACTTGGATCAGACAATAAAGTGCCTTCATCTTTGCTGAGTTTGAAGTTTTGGTCCATTGGAAGTTTGATTGGCTTGCAACCAAGCATTCCAGAGTCGGCTAGTACATCTAAAGCATATTTTCTTTGACAAATGTGGATTCCCTTAGTAGAAGTAGCAATTTCTAAGCCCAAAAAATATCTTAAACAACCAAAGTTTTTTATTTTCAATTGGTTGTTAAAGAAAACCCGAAGGGAATCAATGCATATTTGGGAGTCACTAGCAACAATTATATCATCCACGTGTACCAATAAGGCAGTGAAAGAATTCCCATCTTGTTTAGTAAACAAACTATAGTCAGCTTTGGATTGAAGGAAGCCAAAAGAAATGAGGAAAATTTTGAGTACCATTGCCTAAAGGCCTGTTTAAGCCCATAAAGGCTTTTGAGTAATTTACTCACTTGATGGGGTTTCCCTTTGTCAGAACCAGGAGGCTTTTTCATGTAAATTTCCTCCTTTAAATCTCCATTGACAAAGGCATTGTTTACATCGAATTGATGTAAATGCCATCCTTTAACTGCTGTCACACTGAGTAAACATCGCACAGTTACAATTTTTGCAACTAGTGAGAATGTCTCGGTATAATCAATACCTTCTAGTTGTGTGTATCCTTTAGCTACTAGTCTAGCATTTAACCTCTCCACGTGTAACACCCCATTCCCGTAGGATAGAGATATTACCAACATTTTAAACATAATGCCCGATAAAGAGATTCATATCCTGAATTACCTCATTTATTGAAATTCATCAAAACGATAAAACTGAATTGAACATGATTGTTTTGGAAACTGAATGAAATATAAAGAAACATAAACTAATCCTATGCATGACATAAAAGAAATCTAATTCTGGTGATAAAATCACTTATTCATTCCTAAGTCTTGGTACTAGATCTATTCCTGGCCATCCAGCTCTTCATCATCATAGACATCATCTGCGAGAATCAGACATGAAAGAAAACAAGAAACACACAAAAATAATGAGTTGAATACTCAGTAAGTAGAACATCGTATCGTAAAATATAGTCCTTGCCTAACATACAATTCATTTCTAGGATACCCTTCAGAACGTACATACAACTTCATGAATTTCAATCAAATACGTAACATGATCTTCTGAAAGACTTTACATACATATATCATCACAGATTTACATGGCACACATTTTCATTATTAACATAAGCGGAAGCATATATAATCAAAACATGTCATTGTAAATGCATAACATCTTGGTTATCTTGTATTAACATGAAGTGAAACAAGCTTGTGTCCGTGTTTCCACTTATCTGGCAAAACATGGAGTGAAACACGCTTGAGTCCGTGTTTCACTTAACTTGCATAACATGGAGTGAAACACGCTTGAATCTGTGTTTCACTTAACTTGCATAACATGGAGTGAAACACGCTTGAGTCCGTGTTTCACTAAACTTGCATATCATGAAATGAAACACGCTTGAGTCCGCGTTTCATTTAACTTGAATATCATGGAGTGAAACACGCTTGAGTCCGTGTTTCACTAAACTTGTGGTTAACCACGCTTGAGTCCGTGGTACCGTTACATTTCTTATCTTTCTTAATGCATGAGATTTGATTAGGCTTCATGAACATCTCTAACATGGCATAATCTTGTACATGGTATAGCGTAACACGACATGGCATGGCATATTCTTGTACATGGCATATTCTTGTATGATTTAGCATGGCATATCTTTGTACATGGCATATTCTTGTATGATTTAGCATGGCATAGTATAACGTGCTATTACATAACATGCTATGAATGTTTTATGACGTTCCAAGGCATACATGATCCAGGTACTACTTGAACATGGCATACATGGTTTAAGTATTACACAAACATGGCATATATAACCTAAGCATTTCATGAACATGGCTTGCGTAATCTGACTATTACATGGCATACTTGACTTTGAACTACTACTTCAACATTTCATGGCTTTCATGTGAATTTAGTAACATTAAATCAATCAACAATAAATTTATTCACTCAAGAATAATCTCATATTTCATCAAGATCGAAAAGTAAACTAACCTTGACTTGCCTCTTAGTGTAGCGTAGTTAACAATCATAAGCACATCACATTTTTATACATAATAATAATATTCACAATACGCATTTATTAATATGATCATACTATTTACCTCTTAGCGCTGGTTCCTGATTTCCAACTTGTAGCGCGTTACCTATACGAGGTACTAATCGTCACTAACTTTTCAAAAACATGTGTCATAGCATTCCAAATACTTAAAATCATATATAATAATATTATTCAAAACTCATAACATGTTCCTTAACTTCTACTTAAATTATAACTTAATAATTTTATAAAATCTTAATTAAAAGTCAATTGGAATATTAACTAAATAATAGAGTCAAAAGATACTTTAAAAATATACTTTAAAATTTATGCTTTAAAATCCTTTAAATACTTATCTATAAAAATAAGTATATGACTAATATATTTATTCAATTAAAAGCTTCGGCCTACTTAATAATCAGCCCAATTTAAACCTTAGGCTCGCATGAAAACAACCCACTTAACCCAATACTATAGTTTCTGAAATAATTCAAGTCCAACCAGATTTATAAACCAGTCAAGTTACAACTAAGTCCAGTCCCAATAAAACTCAGCCTAGTAGAAAGGGTATTTTGGGAAAACTGAAGCAAAATGAATAAAAAGAGAAAACAGGCTTACGGGAGAGAGAGAGCTGTGCGACGCTCACCGAGGGAGAGCAGTGTGCGACGGTGGCTCTGGGTGGCTGGGAGTGACCGGCGACGAGACTGGGGGGTCCCTATGGTGGTGCGACACCGAGAGAGGGAGAGAGAGAGAGAACAAGTGAGAGTTTAGAGAGAGATGGGTTTGAAACTCAAATAACCGAAAGGGAGGAAGGTGGCGCGCGGCAGCAGGGGCTTACCTGAGGGGGTGGGTTCAACGGGGTTGAGATGGCCGGCATTTTCTGGCGCCGAGGGTAGAGCTCGACGTCTGAGGGTGGTCGGTGATGACTGGGCAGCAAAGGCTTAAGCGGAAAAGTAAGTTGTTTCTCTGGTATTTCGATGTGTGCATCACAGAGGTTTAGTGAGTTTCTTATAGGCCATGGGAGGAGACGACGTGAACTTTTAGGAGATTGGCTGAAATTTGAAATTGCCTAAACTTTAGGAACCGACTCTTTCGTGGATACAGTTTCTGAGAGGGTTTGAAGAGTTTGAATTCGAGTTGATCTCATACTCTGGAAACCGAAACTAGCACGGGGACTAAGTGGATGGAATATTCGAAGTTTTAAAAGGAAAGGAATCACTAAATCGATCTATCTGTTATCACAAAATCTAAAATAAATAAATAAATATAAAGAAAATAAAATACCAATAAATAAATAAATAAAATACTAGTTTTAAACCCTAAATTTAGACCCGTATGTTACACCACGGTACCATTAGATTTAAACTTAACTTTATACACAAATTTACAATCAATTGCATCTTTACCTACAAGAAGGTCAGTGACTGTCTAGTTGTTGTTTTGTTTTAATGCAACAATCTCAGCTTCCATAGCTTTGCACCAACCAAGATGTTTTAGTGCTTGCTTATAAGAAGTAGGCTCAGAGTGTATGGAAAGTGAAGAAGAGAATGCTTGATAAAGTGGAGTAAATTTATGATAAGAAAGGTAATTAGTCAAGGGAAAAGCCTTACCATTTGTAGATGTTATTTCCTTGGACAGCGATTGGTCAGTGCTTGTAAGTATGGCCTGTTGACAATGAAAATCTTTTAAATATTGTGGGGTTGTCCTAACTCTAGTGGACTTTCAAAGAGGGGCAGGTGAGGGCTAGTTGGGAGTAGTGGCATGTGAAGTTTCAGAGTAAATGGAAGAAGGTGGTGGGGAGAGGCTGGCAGGCTTAAGTTCAGAGGTGGAAAGTGAAGAAAAAAATGGAGTGAGTGGGGAATCAAACTGGACAAGTGAAGGAGGGTGGGAGTCAAATGCTGATGGATTTAATGAAGTGGAGAAATGATTTTGTGCATGAGTTTGAAAGGAAAAATGTTCTCATGAAATACTACATCTCTTGAAATAAAAATTGTGTTTCTTTGAAGATCTAAAAGTTTGTAGCCCTTGATTCCAAAAGGATAACTAAGAAAGACACACTTTCAACCTCTAGGGTCAAATTTCTGTCTACCATTTGAAAGTGTGGCAGCAAAGCATAATGAACCAAAAACTCTCATATTAGCATAGGTTGGTTTTTTGTTAAAAATAAGCTCATATGGGGTTTTATTGTCTAGAATGGGTGTGGGAAGTCTGTTAATGATATATGTTGTTGTCAAAACACACTCATTCTAGTATTGTAAAGGTAGACCAGCTTGAAACCTAAGTGGACAAGCTACATTAAGTAAATGTTGATGTTTCCTCTCAACAATATCATTTTGTTGAGGGATTTCAACACAACTTTTGTGATGAATTATGCCATTTTGCTTAAAGAAATCTCTCATTTGAAATCCAGCTCCATTATCACTTCTCAAAATTTGAATTCTGACTCCAAATTGCATATCTATTAAATTGTAAAAAGATTCAATACATTTTCTAGTTTCAGCTTTGTTGGTAAGCAAATATAGCTAAGTGGTTTTGGAAAAATCATCGACTATGGTTAGAAAATGTTTGAAACCATCAAGTGCAACTATGGGACAAGGTCCCTAAAGATCACAATGTATAATTTCAAAGATTCTAGTAGAGACATGAGAACTTTCAGGAAAAGGGAGGCGATGGAATTTGGCCAATGGACAAATGTTGCAAGGCTTATCATTAAGCAAGATCATGAATGAGTTTCAGTCGAGGAAAAGATAAATGACCAAGACGATAATGCCATAGGTCAGAGCTGATTACATCACTAGTGGTAGTGTGAAAAGTTGAAATGACTTTTTCTGAGTACTGTGAGAGAGAATTGGTCAAAGTTGAAGGAGAGATATATGTGCAGAGCAGATGGTAGAGGTCATTTCTTAGTTCACCCTTCCCAATCGTTGTCCAAGAAGCTAGGTCTTGAATAAAACAAGTGAGAGACGTGGCCAGCTTAGTGGCAGAAATTAAATTGAAAGAAAATTAGGGAACACAAAGAACATCTTTCAAAATAATTGTACTAGTTAGATGAATGGTACCAATATGAGTGACAGTAGCTGAACTCCCATTTGGAAGTGTGACTGAGTATGAAACAAGTGAGGTGATGGTGGTAAAAAAAGAAGTGATGCAGACCATATGGTCTGTGGCACCTGTGTTGAGAATCCAAGGTGAACTCTGTGTGTGTGTGTGTGTGTTGAGGCAAGTGGATGTACCAGACATCTTAGAAGAAGAAGATGAATGTTGCAGGCTTGAGTGGGAAGCAGAATCTGCAATGGAGAGGTCCTTTGGTTGGAGCAAAGCCAAAAGTTGCTGGTATTGCAGCTTAGTTAAACACACATTTTCGTCACCTACATTGTCTGAGGCAGAGTCAAAAGATAGTGCTGCCTGATTTGCAAGAGCATTGGAGTGTTGAGGTTTTGAATGGAATTTATGGCCTAGGGGGTAACCGTGCAACTTATAGCACTTTTCAGCAGTATGACCAGATAAGTGGCAGTGGGTGCAGACTAGGATTTCTGCATTACCAATTTTGAAACATTTTTCAAAAGTATGGCCAATGATCTTGCAATGAGTGCAGTAAGGTCTATCTTTCTTGAAAGAAGGGTTAAGTTTAGGGGATTGGGAGTGGAAAAGGGTCTTTGAGTAGCTAATGCCATTGATTCAGAGGTTGGAAGGTGGGGTTGAGTTATGAGATGATGTCATTCTTGCTGCTAGATGAGTGAAAAAACCTTAGTAAGAGGTGGTAGTGGGTCTAGCAACATTATTTGGTCACATGCTTGAGAGTAAGAATCATGTAACCCCATGAGAAATTGGAGTACACAGTCCTGTTGGTATTGGTCTAACAAGTTTTTCATTGAGCCACAGTTACAAACAGGTAGAGGGTCATAAACCAAAAGTTCATCTCAGAGAGTTTTCAACTTACCATAGTAGATGCTCACTGTGTCGTGGTCTTGTAGAAGGCCAGCTAAGGCTTTGTTTAGTTGATAGATGTGTGGGCCATTTTGTTGAGAGAAACGGTCTTGTAGGTCCGGCCATATCTCTATGGCATCATCCACAAAATAACACTAGATTAGATTGAAGGGCTGATCGAGTTCTGAAGCCAAGAAACAAACATATTATTGCAACGTTCCCATAGTTCGAGTAGGGGGTCCGAAGGATCAGTGGGCTTAAGAATCAAGCCAGTGATGAACCCAAGTTTATTCTTCGCGCGAAGAGCACGACGCATAGCACGAGACCAATTTTCGTAGTAGTCAGAGGTGAGGGGATCAGAAACTAGAGTAAGAGCTAGGTTATCACCATGGTCTAAGCAGAAGGGATTGGATGGATCATTGAGATTAAGGTAGCAGGAAAAAGTGTTTGTGGGTTTGTCTGAATGAGAGTGAGGAGGAGAGGTAGGCAGTGGAAGAGGGTTGGTGTTCTCCATGAAAATGAGCTCTCAATGGCTCTTTGATATACCATGTAAGAAAACTGAAAAAAATGTGAAAAAATAGAGAGCAAGTCGATGGAGAAGAAGAATTGCAATCTTCCTTAATGAGAAATATTCTTCTATTTACAAGTGCCAGAAATGGCTACTTTATACCCAAAAAATGAAAAGAATCACTTACTAACTATACACCACGATTTTTCCTATTGCTAGCTGGAGAATATTTGCAAAGGAATATGCTAGGTGAGTGCTGGAGGCAGTTATGAGCAACGAATTGTAGTCATTCTTATGAAGTTTGTGCAATACGACCTGTAGCTTCTGTAGCTTGACCAGTGTCTTCTAACAGAAGGTGAACGGTGTGGACTGCGCCGCATCCACAGTGGAGCATGTGAAGGACCATTTTTCCAATGGTTTCGACTTGCTATGTGTTGGGTGTTTAAAACATGGGTTATTGTGACTTTCACTAGTGGCCACGAGGGAGCTCCTAGGTAATGAACGAAATTTATTGACAGTGGCCTTGTCTCCTGGCCGTGTGTGGAGCAGTCTCTAGTGGATGAGCTAGGAATCGGTTGGAACTTTATTTCTCCTCTCTCATGGTAACACTCAATTGACTGCAACACCTCATTTGTGTTGAACTTGATTTTGTTGGGTCAAGCGACCTGTTATTCTAAGATTGATTTTTCAATTTCCACAAATAGTGCCAAACCCTTGATGCATTTTTTTGACGCGTTCGTTGCCCAACAATACAGTTGAATGGTCCATGATAATGGTTTTGACGTTTGTACGGTTCTCGCATACTTATCCATGTAATAAGTAATGAATAAAGCATATAAAATATAAATAAAGAAATAGACACAAAGATTTATGTAGTTCGACGTAAAAACCTACGTTCACAAGTCATTTGGAAGTGAGATCCTTCATATTGGATGATTTTATAATCTCTCACGAACGCTCATAACTCTGAATACAATGGAGGAAATATAGCTTCTAAGAGGTTGAAGAATATTATGGGTGGAAAAAAAAAAAAATGTGAATCGGTAAACCGGATTGAACAGGTGAGTTCGGTCTGGTTCTAAATCGGTTTGGTCCAGTACCGATTCCATTTTTTTCAAAGCCGGTCGAAATCGGTCTGGCTCTGATTTTCTTTTTTCTAACACCGAATCGAACCAGACAGGACCGGTTCATATAAATATATATTTTAATTTTTATATTATATAAAATATTTTTTATTTTATATAAAATTTTTATATCTAATATATATAATTATATATAAAATAATCTTGTATTATATGCTAAACTACTAATTAAAATAACATTAAATTTTAAAATCTTATATAAATAACTATATATTATCACTATAGTATACAATATTAATAGTTATACTAATACAATATCATTATATATTATAATATACTATAATATATTACTATATTATATATTATAATATATTACTATAGTCTATAATATAATTATAATATACTACAATATATTATCAATTTATTATTATATACTATTTTATATATAGCATATTATATATATAATACCGGATCAAACCATACTGAAACTGGAAGTACTAGTTTAAGAGTATAACTAACTTGGTATCGGTCCTTCAAATCTTGAAATTGATATATATATCAATTCGATTCTAAAATATATCCAAAATAAAACTGGACCGGATACACTTTTAAAGAAGATGTCTCCTTTTTGGAGAGAGTCTCCCAAGATGGTAAAGAAGCATGTCCTTATAGAGCTATCTGATCTGCCCCCCTCGCCACGCTCGTAGCGACGAGGTTCCTTTCCTTTTTTTTTTTTTTTTTTTAAGTGTCCGAGTCCTCAACTTTGCTTGTCTTTATCTTTTTTTAAAAATTACTGCTAATGGGCTGAACCCTAATTCATTTAATATCTAACAGAGCATTTAACGTTATCTGAAAAATTCATACGGTCATCAATAAATACCTTAAGATCTGTTTCACATGTTTATCTCTTCGTACCAGAGTCCCTTCAAAACTTGAGAAGATCCATTTCCATTTAATTCACCTTATTTGCAACAGTGTTAGCGAGGCAAGAAACCAATGCAGGCAGTCCAATTAGCCAGGCCTAATCCATGAGCAATGGCTAAAGAACCGTGTTGATATCATGAACAGTAACATACTATATGTCCTCCATTTTCTTTCTCCCCTCTGATTTTATTTTTACCCGTGCATCAATAATATTTTATGGCTAAAATACATGCTTGGTGAGTGGGTTTGAAGTGGTCGAGTCAAGTACTACAGAATCATCCAGCAGATTCTGGAATCAAAATCTCTAGATAGCAGACAACCATATCATTTACTATACCTGTTCAGATAGGCTTTCATTCACTTCACTGCCAAGCAATACCAAACTTCATATTGAAGGCAAAGATTGAGTGGATGCCATGGTCTATCAGCCTGAGCATATGTTTAGGTTGTTGTGTAGGGAATTTTGGAGCTTTGCTAACGCATATGAGTTGGCTTAGATCCAGGTACCCAAAAAACTCAGGCTCCAGAAACTTCAAGCACTGCTGGCAGTGTGTTTGCCATTATAAAACAGAGAACAATGAGTTTTGACATCATTCCGCTTCCTCCTAAATCCCACGGGCATTACCATTAACTTAGTTCTCCATGCTAAACCCACCAACGCTTCAAGAAAAAACCAAATTGTTTTTTCAAAAGATAATTCTACGTGCAGTTATTTTTACTTATATTTTGTATACTCTATTAATGTAATTGATTGTATCATTTTTTTTAATATAAAATAACTAATTATTTTGATCAATCGCATCAATAAAATACATAAAGAATACGTAAAAATAATTATTCTATTCATAAAAATTTATTTTATACGCAATATATATATTTTACGATTGTATATAATATGAAATTTATTTATTAAAAATTTTTATCAACATTATTCATAAATATATATATATCTATATTATATTTATATATATAAAATAATATTATATACAATCGTAAAATATATAAATATCATAAAATTGTTTTTAAAAAAATAAAATTTATTATTAAAAAATTATTTTTTTTTTACGTAAATTCTGTATTTATTAAATCATGACTGTATATTTTTCGAGCATTGCTACATAACCTCTACCACATTCCACACTCCACACTTTTTAAAATTTTTTACATTTTTAATATTTTTTTAAATTTTTTTTTGAGTTTATTCTTTTTAAATTATTTTAAATTTTTTATTCATTATTCATATAATAAATATTTAATAAAAAAAATAATAAAAATTAAAAATAATGTGGAGTGTTAAGAGGTTGTGAAGATTTTTTATCCGGAAACTACGTGAAAACAGAGGGAAGAAAAAAGAACCGTGCGTGAAGGCTGCATCTGTACGGAACAATAGAACCCCATCCCGACGCGAGCGCTGGCGCGGGGGTCTAATCCAAAGACCAGACCAGACCCCACGCACTTAACACGTTATGTGGGCAGGCAGACCAGTTCAATTCTCCACATGTCAGTAGGCCCCACCCCACCCACCCACCCACGTCCACCTAATGTGAACCCCACTCACTCCTAGTGCACGTCATCATCACCACGATCACTTCGTCAGCAACTGGCGTGGGGAAAAACGGAGTGAGCCAGAGCCCGAGCCAGGACAAACCGACCTCTCACACCAAGTACCCTATAGCGTAAGCGCACGTGGCCCCTACCCCCACACTAACCAAAGCACGATCCCTTATCGTTGGCCACGTGGATTCATGATCACGCATGCTACTGCTCACTACGCTCGTTGGTCCCACTAACCCAACTAACAAACGGACCTTAGCTGTCCGTACAACACAAGAATCCCTTAAAACAATTATCATCGTCAGTATTATTTTACAAGCAATTAAGGAGCTTAATATAAGTGTTTTGAGTATTGATTGTTGTTTTCAGCCACTGCTTATCCGCACATTAAACATATCTTACTGATATTAAATTTATCACAACAATTAAAATAAAAAATATTATGTTCAAAAACTTTTATAGCAGTACACATTATTTGTCAATTTGTCAATAAAATAAAAATAATTTTTCTTAATCATCTAATATTTGTCTTATCTAAAACTTTCATATTAATTTTTTAATTTTTCTATAAAATATAATAAATAATTTAATTTTTTTAATTTATAAAATAATAATATTAAAAAATAGTATTTTATTCAATTTTTATTTAAAATTATATTATTAAGTATTCTGTAAATAATAAATAATAATAATAATAAAATATTAAATAACATTGGATAATTATAAATAAATAATAAATAATAAATAATAAATAATAAATAATAATAATAATAAATAAATAATAATGCGATATTACGCAAATAATTAAACTATTTTTTTATATTGTTGGACGTTATTTTAAATTTATTTTTATTTTTCTTAATAACTCAACCTGTGCAACGAGAAGTAGATCATCTGAATAAATAAAATTTCAGATAATCCAAGAAATAAATGGGAAAGACGAAAGAGATTGCAAAGTGCACACAAACTGAATTTAATCATTTAATCAGCAAAACCAAAAGAAGCCACGATCCTATACACCTTCTCCATTAATATCTTTGATAAATTAGTAGGCATCACATCAAATATATGATCAAACACCTTCCGGATTCATCAAAATTAATGAACCCAGAAACGAAATTCCAAAAAAAAAACAAACAAACATCAATTTACATAGCAAAAACAGTCATCATTATGCATAATTCCCATTTTAACTCTCTCCCAGATTCCTTGTTTTTCTTTTCCTCCTTCATCATTCTTTGATTTTGTTTCATTCTTTTTATCTGAATATGTAGTTAAATGTGAGAGAGATAAAACGAGACAGATATTTACGGGAGATAGAGACTTGGGTGGTCTTGATCAGCCCATTGACTCTGGCTCCAGTATGCTTGATCGACGGTGTTAGGTAGATCGAACAAATCTTGATCCCCACTAACTTGCCAATCCAACGATCCGAAACCTCCACCGCTCGATCTATCCTGCAAGGATGATAGATCGAGCTGGACCGTCTGATCCACTAGCTCCCCCGTGATCTCCTGCTGAATCTCCGTTTCCTCTCCAACCATACCTCTCATCATCGCCTTACACTGCTGCTGCTCCTCCTGTTGCCACTGCTGCTGTTGATGGCGATCATGGCTTTGGTGATTCAACCTGAACGGCGTCGTCTCCGAAACTCCATTGAATCCAAACGGCAATGCCTCGCTCGACGCCGTTATCAGGCTCGTGAAGCTCCCTATCTCCGAGAATATTCCGCAGTCGGAACCTTGTTCCAGTAACCCCGTCTCGAAACTAGGGTTGGAGATGAACAATTTGGAGTCCTGGACGTTCAACAGATTCGAATATGAGTTTAAAGAAGGAACCTCCGTTGAAACCGCCTCCGTGGCCGCGTTGGTGTTTGTGGCGGTGAGACTAGAGCTCTCGCTGCTAGAATTAGAGTTGGACTTGCGCTCTCGCTGCCGCTGCGGCTGCGGAGTTGACGTGTCGGAGGAAGCAGGCTTAGGCTTGGAGCGCTTGGCCTTGCGGCAGCCACCGCCGACGGGTACGTTGCGGAGGACGCCACCTTTGGTCCAGTAGCGACGGCAGCTCTTGCAGAAGTGGCGGGGCTGGGACTGGTTATAGTTGTTGTAGTAGCAGAACTTGGTGTTGAGCGAGTCGCACCGGGGGCACTTGAGCGCCTGGTGATGGTTCTGCTGCTGGTGGTTGTGGTATTGATGATGCAGCCGAAGCCTCCGATCGGCTCCTCCTCCACCGACACCTCCGAACAGTCGCCCTCCCCCTCCGATCGAATGGATTTCCTGCATTTCTGTAACCTCGCCTCGTCTCAATCTCACGAGAGAATCTTAAATCTTTTTTTCCCGGTGCGTAAATTCCAAAGTCTCGTTGTAAGAACAACTCTGGAGTCTGCAAATTTTCTCGTAGGATTTTATTTTATTTTTTCCGGGGAAGTGCTTTGCGCACACTTGATGACTGTGACTGGGAAACTTCTCTCTCGCAGTTTTATGTGTGTGTGAGAAAGCACAGCAACAGCTTCCTTCTGACAAATATCCTCTGTGGATATCTTCCAACTCTTTCATCATCTATTTTCGTGCCTTCCTTTCAAAATTACTGGACAGTCCCTCAAAACCGAAAAAATAACAATGATACTCTAATATGAGCAATCTAATGAGGATGGAACTCTAAAGCATCCTCATTTGTTTTGTCAAATTTAACTTTAAAATTTAATCAATATCATATTTTTTTCATATTTATCTATTATTTTAATTTAATCTTCACATTAAATTATATATTCATTCTCTATATAATAATAAAATATTATTAATTTAATAATTTTTTATCACATTTTTTTATTACATTTTATATCTCTACCAATTAAATATTAATAATAATTATATTCTAATTAAATTAATATTAAAAAAATCATATTTTCAAAATTCATTTAATACTAATAAAAAAAATATTTGATTAAACTCATTTAAAATTCTATCTAAATTTTTTAATTACAAACCAAATAGTATTTTTGTTTGAAGTGAAAAACTAATATTTTAAAGTTTGTTTGGAGTGAAAAATTAATATTTTAATGTTTGGTGAATCAATTGTAGTTCTTCATATTTGGCCAATCATTGTAGCAAAAGTCTAAATTATTTTAGATTTGACCAATTCAATGTGGGATACTTTTGACATCAATTATGCAAATTTTAACCAATCTCCTCATTTGGCCAAGCCAATAAGGATGCTCTAATATGACAACAGTCCCTTAAGTTAATTACTAGAGCATTCTGGTCATGTAAAATCTATATTTTTATAAACTTTGAAGGAAATAATTTAATATAGGAGATTCATTATGTATTTTATAATTAATATCTAATTTGTTACAATATCTAATTCATTTGTCTTTCTACTTCTTATTCTTTATTCATTTCTTTATCTACTTTTTATTTTTTACTTTATTTGAAATGACTAAAATATATTAAAAAATATAAAATATAAATGATATAAAGAAAAAATAGATAAGTTGATGTATATTATATTGTAAAAGTCAGTATATAAAATAGAAAAAATAAATTTTGATGATATATTTTAAAATATGTGATGAATAATCTATTGCGAGTGCTCTTAGCTAATCTCGTAAAATAGATAAAATTATGTTTTATTATAGTATTATACCATATCATATTATTAAATTTATTTAGATAACCACAATACTTAAATAAATGAGTAATTATAGATATAGTTTTAAGGAATGTAAATCTAGCGTAGATTTTTTTTTTTTTTAAAAAAAGGTGAAGTTCACGATTAAAAAGTAATTTTTTTTTATGTGCATTCTAGATTCAGGGCCGCCTTAATAGGTTCTGAGGCCTAAGGTTGAAATTTTGATTGAGGTTTTTTATTTTAAAAATTAAAATTAAATAAATTTATTTATATTTATATTTATATTTTTACATTATACTTTTATTTAAGAATAACTCCTATCGTTTTGCAAAACTAAAATTACGGATTAAGATTTTATACCACCTTTTTAACTAATAACTGACTTAATCTTTGTTAAAAATAATTGATTTAGAGATCATTTTATTAAATCTAGTTTTACAATATATGCTTTAGGGTACGTTTGGGTGTTGAAAAGTGTTGAGAAGTGTTGAGAATGTTTGTGAATAGTTATGAGTAGAGATTGGAGTGAGTTTGTGGGTCCCATTGAGAGTATTTTGAGTTGTTTGGATGTGTGAAGTATGTTGAGTTGTTAACTTTTGAGTAAGTAGTTAATAAATGTGTGGGTCCCATAAATATTATAGTAATTTTATTTTTAGTAATAAATATTATAATGATTTTATTATAGTGATTTTTCAATATTAATAAATATTGTAGTGATTTTATTTTACTTTTATATATAATAATGATAAATAGTATAATGATTTTATTTTTAATTTATATATAATTGTGATAAATATTATAATGATTTTATTTATATATATATAATAGTTATAAATATTATAGTAATGTTATTTTTTATTTATATATTATAGTGATTTTATTTTTAATTTATATATAATAGTGATAAATATTATAGTAGTTTATTTTTATTTATATATAATAGTGATTTTATTTTTTATTTATATATTATAATGATTTTATTTTTTATTTATATTTAATAGTGATAAATATTATAGTGATTTTATTTATTATTTATATATTATAGTGATTTTATTTTTTATTTATATATTATAGCGATTTTATTTTTTATTTATATATAATAGTGATAAATATTTTTTATTTATATATTATAGTGATTTTTATTTATTTATATATTATAATGATTTTTTTATATTTAATAGTGATAAATATTATAGTGATTTTATTTATTATTTATATATTATAGTGATTTTATTTATTATTTATATATTATAATGATTTTATTTTTTTATTTATATTTAATAGTGATAAATATTATAGTGATTTTATTTTTTATTTATATATTATAGTGATTTTATTTTTTATTTATATATTATAGCGATTTTATTTTTTATTTATATGTAATAGTTATAAATATTTTTTATTTATATATTATAGTGATTTTATTTTTTATTTATATATAATAGTGATAAATATTTTTTATTTATATATTATAGTGATTTTTTATTATTTATATATTATAATGATTTTTTTATTTATATTTAAAAGTGATAAATATTATAGTGATTTTATTTTTTGTTTATATATAATAGTGATAAATATTTTTTATTTATATATTATAGTGATAAATATTTTTTATTTATATATTATAGTGATTTTATTTTTATTTATATATTATAGTGATTTTATTTTTTATTTATATATTATAGAGATTTTATTTTTATTTATATATAATAGTGATAAATATTTCTTATTTATATATTATAGTGATTTTTTATTATTTATATATTATAATGATTTTTTTATTTATATTTAATAGTGATAAATATTATAGTGATTTTATTTTTTATTTATATATAATAGTGATAAATATTTTTTATTTATATATTATAGTGATTTTATTTTTTATTTATATATTATAGTGCTTTTATTTTTTATTTATATATTATAGAGATTTTGTTTTTTATTTATATATAATAGTGATAAATATTTTTTTGTTTATATATTATAGTGATTTTTTATTATTTATATATTATAATGATTTTTTTATTTATATTTAATAGTGATAAATATTATAGTGATTTTATTTTTTATTTATATATAATAGTGATAAATATTTTTTATTTATATATTATAGTGATTTTATTTATTTTTATATTATAACGATTTTTTTATTTATATTTAATAGTTATAAATATTATAGTGATTTTATTTTTTATTTATATATAATAGTGATAAGTATTATAGAATGTTTGTGAATAGTTATGAGTAGAGATTGAAGTGAGTTTGTGGGTCTCATTGAGAGTATTTTAAGTTGTTTGGTATGTGAAGTATTTTCAAAAGTACGAGAATACTTGTAAAGTGTTGAGGATACTTGGTCACCCAAACACAGCCTTAGACTCTTAGGGTCTGTTTGGGAACAAAATTGTTCTCAGGTATTCTCAATTATTCTCCAATTCAACTTTTTTTTTTTTTTTTATCTCATTTCTCAAAATCTAATAAAATATCTTAACTCAAACTATTTTATTATTATTCACAAATACTCTGAGATATTCTTATCCTAGAAGCTATTACAATCATTATTGTTAATAAAGTTCTATAAACAACCTATACATTTGGAAAAAAAAGTTATTCAAAAGATTATACAAAAATTTTGTTATCAATACTCTAAAGTTAGATTTTACTATTTATAATTTTTCACATTATATATTAAACTCATAATAATAAAAGAGAAGTATATTCTTAGAATGAAAGTACTAGAAATAATTATTATGTGGAATACTTTTAAAATTAAAAATCACATAATATTTAATACTTTTGATATTCTCTCACCGAGTTAATTAATTTTTTTTAATTAGGTATTTCTTTTCTTTTTAAAAAACTCTACTTAGATTTTTTTCGGCCCTTTTTCCACAAGGCCTTTAAAGCAATTGCCTAACTTGCCGAATGGAAGAGTCGGTTCTATCAAGATTTTTTTTAAAAAAATAAAAAATAGTGCATGAAATTTATATATTCTAGAACAACAAATAATATTTAGAGAAATAATATGATCATTTACATGAAGTCCAAAATACTAGCCGTAAATACTTATGGAGAAGGAATTATATAAGAATGGGTAGTGATAGACTTACTACCTTATTACTATCCATCTACTACCCAAATATATTTCAAGTCTTTTTATTTTTTTATCATTTTTTAAGTATATTTTTAATATCCTTAATCATTAAAAAAAATTTAAATATATATATATTTACTAATACTCAATTTTTTATTTTATTTTAATTATTAAGTAAAATTAAAAATTAAAAAAATTAAATATAAAAAGAATAATAATAAGATAATAATTCTATCATTATTTTTTAGGAATAAATTAGATCGAGAAAAATTTGTGGATACTGGAGAGAAATAGAGTAGTCCACAAAGTTGGATTCGGCCTTGGCAGTGACATTGACTTTATGTGTTAAAACGACTTCTTGGACAACCAAATTCCACATATCTTCACCTGTAGAGAATATGAGAGGAGCTGGATGGTCCCGACTTCATGCTTATGTAAGTAAAAATAAAGGTATGTGTAGGGGTTAAATTATTAGACTATAATTTAACTTTGATATGAGGTTGAAAATTAGATTAAGAGATAAAGTCAATAAGAGTTAGGACGAGTTGACTCAGAGTCCTAAAAGGAAAAAGATTTCAGACTTCTAAAAGGAAAATATTTCACTATATAAGTTAGACTCAATCACTCTAAAGAAATATACCTCTGTATAATTAGGAGATCCCTCACAAATCTGACAAATTCTCGACAAGCTCTCTACATACAAGATCACTCTACAGAAGCTCCCTATGCCAAACACCACTACAACTCTAAAGGATATTCTCTAAATTCTCATATTGTATTGTGAGATATACGAGGTCATGAGAGATTGTAAAAGTATCCATTATAGTGGATTTCACCTCCAAACAACTTGTGCACGTAGGCATTATGCAGAACCACATAAATCCCTACGTCTCTCTTTATTTATGTTTATTTGCTATTTATTTTATGGATGAATGCGAAAAAAACTGTATTGAAACCCGAATCATCTCGTGAGTCGGGGATGATTCTTTCTTTCCTTTATGTCTGCTATGCAAATTAAGCCATTAACAGTTGAAACTGTCTGTGGGATCGACTAATCTTCTACACAGGAATTGGGAGAAGGTTATTCTCTGGCCCTCGAGATTGTCTACAAAAGTTCAGATAAGTTTTTCCATTTTTTCCTTATTATTTTTATTTTACTAACACCTACAAAAAAGAAGGAAAAGAAAAAAAAAAGTGCAGATACACAGCATGTGTCATGCACGTGGGACGCGTGCTGTGCACGAATACCATGCATGTAAGGCATGTCCATGCAGGTGCACAATGGGCATGTGGATGATGGGTACACACCATCGTGCACTTAATGGCCCTTGTGACGGGTGGTGCGGCCACGCCACCTCTTCGTGACGGTGGTCAGATATCCAGGCGAATCCGGCGGGAGTTTGCTATTGGCACCACATCGAAGTCACTCATTCTGGAAGCCATCAGCTTCTCCATCCATCCATCAGCTTGCTTGCCGTCGAGTGAAGCCACCAGCAACAGTCGAGGAGCTCAATTGCACCATGCACGCCGTCGAAGGCAGGCATTTGTGGGCCAACAAGACCGTTGCCAACTGCAACCTAACCAGTCAGTGCTTTTTACTGCCTTCAAGGAGGAACTCAACCACGGAAGTTCTTTTGCCAAAATCCTTACCGTCAAATGTCCCAATAGTAGACGAGAAGAGCCACGACTAGAAGTCTGTGAGCTGGCAAAGCACTAGCAGCTGCCACCTGACCAACTGGCATTTTATGCTGCCAGCAAGAAGGTCCCCGACCATGGAGGCTTTGCTTGTAGTCACCCTTCGCCACCATCACCAAAGCATACTACATGAGCTTCCCGATGCCAACACCACAACGTGTTCGCAAGCCCAGCCCAACTGTGAGCTCGTGGAACCACCCAAGGCCACATCGTGAACCTCCGGCATGTTCTGCAGTCACTACGGCATTGCCGACCCCAAGGAATTCTACATTGTTGCATCTAACCTCCACGACCATCCTCCTCCAACGTAGCTCCAGATCAAAACCATGCAACTCCGCAGCAGCTAACACCACCGCAGCACCTCCTGGCGGACAACTATTCCCTAGCTCCTCGCCACCCTCATGGCAGCCAATGTCTCGCTAGCCTTACTTGGGGTAGCATCTCGCCACCCCCATGGCGAGACCACCTAATGGCGGGCAACAACTTGCCAGCCTCACATCAATGCAGACAACATCTCCCTTCTGTTAGCTACATGGCGGGCAATGAAAGCAGTTTCATTACTGCCAAACCAGACCAACTTCTTGGGAGAGGAACTAGACCAAAGTCTCGGCGAGCAACTAGACCAACTCCTCTAGGCGAGCAACAAGAACAAGGCCTCTCAACAAGCAAAAATTAAGCAATCTCAACCGTGCTAGATTATTGCTACAAAAGCACTCAAGGATGAACAATTTCTCCATGCAAAAATCATTCGACAGCGACAATCCTAGTCGGAAAAAATGGAAAGCAGTAGCAAAATTACTCTGGAATATACTTTGCTAGAAATCACCCACGCGTCGCGAAACACTACTTGCAAAGCCCCTTTCGAGCATCTTAATCTATCTTCATCAGAATAGACAGTTTGGTGTTGCGGGCATCTCGGGCCTTCATCAATGCCAAAGCATGGCTGCCCACGGGCATCGCCCATGTGTCACCATCCTTCACTACAATCTAACGGAATGGCTTAGGTTTACAAATCTCAAACTTGTAATTTGGATCATGCTAACCTATTTGCTTTTAGGTGAAACCTCTCAGAATGGTCAAACTCGGCCTCTTGCCACAACAATACGGTCGGGCATTCCCTCAAACACCAAAGTTGAGTCCCTAGACTCGCGGTGATCAACGGCCCCACCAAAGTCAAGTTCCCAGACTCGCGGTAAACAACGACCCTCAAACACCAAAGTCAAGTCCCTTGACTCAAGGTGAGCAACGGCCCCACCAAAGTCGAGTCCCTAGACTTGCGGTGAACAACGGCCCTCAAACACCAAAGTCAAGTCCCTAGACTCGTGGTGAGCAACCACCCCACCAAAGTTGAGTCCCTAGACTCGCAGTGAACAATGACCCCACCAAAGTCGAGTCCAACAAAGAGTCGCAGTGCACTCAACGGGCGTGGAGGTCAAAAGACCCCACAACCCCCTTACTTAGCTACCAAAGTCAAGTCCAAATACCGCGGTACAACCAATGGGCATGGAGGTCAAGAGACGCCACAACCCCGTTACTTAGCCACCAAAGTTGAGTCCAAAGACTCACGGTGTAACCAATGGTCGTGGAGGTCAAGAGACCCCACCACCCCCTTACTTAGCCACCAAAGTTGAGTCCAAAGACTCGTGACGCAACCAACAAGCGGGAAAGGCCAAGGATCGCTCGACCTCCTAGGTGCCTAACAGACTGGCAACTCTCTGGACTACCCGACCTCTCTCATATGGACAGTAATACAAGCACAACATCTTCTCCAGCAAACGCCGAGTGTTTATGCTCACGCCACAACTGTTGCCAATGGGTTACCTTCAGGAATAAGCCACCAAGCTCCACAGCTGCATTGCTCGGGTTTCCTTCGAGAACGAATCGACGAGCTCGGCAACTACCTAATGTGGACCCAGGGAGTCAACGGACTTCCTGACCACTTAAACGCGGGTTACTACCAACAAACAACAAAACGAGAACACTAACAAAAATTTATACCAAGGGGCAGAAAATCTACTATGACCAACAAAAGCAAAAACCATCACAAAAATACACAAAAAAAAACCAATCATGGAAATATGCAGTCTTTGCTGACAATAAACAATCTTTCATGGAAAACATCTACACGTATAAGCAATTTCAAAATCGAGCTCCACGCTATCACCTAATGCGGTTGAGTACATCTTTCGCCAAAGCAGAGCTCTACGCTCACTCCTAATGCGGTTGAGTACATCTCCTACCAAAGTAGAGCGACAAGCTCCCATCTAATGCGGTCGAGTCCCACCTATCTTCCCAAACTGAGCTTCACCACTTAGCACAAAACAAACAGAAAATTAGGAAACAAACAAGATACCAGGAACCAATTTTTAAAATTTATTCTGCAGATTATTGACTTGAAGATTTTCAAGGCCTTCTTGTCTAGCAAATCGCCCTTAAAAATTGGGGGCATCTGTAGGGTTGAAATCAACAGCCTATAATTTAGCCTCGAGATAAGGTCGAAATTCAAGATAAAAGATAGGACAAGTTGACTTAGATTCCTAAAAGAAAAGAAACTCAGACTTCCTAAAAGGAAAATACTTCACAAGGCAAGTTGGATTCAATTACCCCAAGGAAATAAACCTCTATATAATGAGAAGATCCTCCACAAATCTGACAAACTCTCGGCAAGCTCTCTACACTCAAAATCTCTCCACAAAAGCTCCATACGCCAAACTCCACTACAACTCCAAAGGATCTTCCCTAAATTCTACTAAAACTAGTTTGCCTCCCAATTTGACGGCCTGAATTTTTTTTTTTTTACTTAATGATTAAGGAAGTGATTTTAAGTGTATTGACGTATTTTTTATTTTTTAAAAATATTAAAAAATATTAAAAAAAAGTTACAGAAACAACTAGCGGTTAAAGGGAGTGGGCTACTCTGGACGGCAGAGTAGGCCGACTCAATTTTCATATTATATTGTGAGATATGTGAGATCATGAGAGATTGTAAAAACACCCATTATAATGGATTTCGCCCCCAAACAATCCGTGCACATAGGCATTATGTCGAACCACGTAAATCTCTATGTCTCTCTTTATTTATGATTATTTGCTATTTATTTTATGGATGAACACGAAGAACATTGTATCGAAGTTTGAATCATCTCATGGATCAGGGATGATTCTTTTCTCCCGTTCGATTTATTGTGCAAATTAAGGCATTAATAGTATGAAAATGAGAATGACTTCAATAGTGCATGACCTTTTTCCATGGTATATGTCGAGTGTGTGACATTTTTTATTGAGATCTATCGAGTATTTATAGAGTGAGCTTCCATTTCTTATGAGATCATGTTTTATTTAATGCTTGAGGTGAAGAAGTTCATGGGCCTAACTCATATCATAAAATCGGTTCTACAAGAAATGATTGCTCATTCTTTTTAAACATGCCTAAGACCTTTTCTATAGGCAATGTGAGACTATTCCTTAGCACCATTTCTCACATCCATGCTATTATTTTTTCTAGTACTTGTCATGGAATAAGTAGTATGAGCCTCCATTCATTTTGTAGCATTCTCTGATACTATAGAGAAATTTATAGGTCTAACTCATATCATAAAACTAATTTTACAAGAGAAGATTGCTCATTCCTTATAAACATACCTAAGACCTTGTCTACAGATAATGCAAAATTATTTCTAAACAAGATTATTTTGTCTCATCTAATACTTCGTGCCCTGAGTATGGTAGACAATTATTCATCACGTAAACATTGTGTATTTCTTTTAAAAATAGGATTTATTATTAAAAAAATAATTTTTATATAAATTATATATATTTATTTATTTTAAAAATAAATACACGTATTATAACTGCAAATATAATTTTTCCGTATTACTATCATGATATGCTCTGTTGTATATCTGTCGGTTGGCCTTACTCTCATTAATGATGCCAATGCCCCATCATCGCATCGTGGTTAACGTTAACCTGCTTTGTTTTTCACTCTTCTTAGAATTAAGTTGTGTTTAGATAATGAGATAATTTTAGATATTTTATGAATAATAATAAAATATTAAATAATAATATATAAAAATAAAAAATAAAAAAATAGATAAAAAATAAAAAATAATGATGAAGTGTTTCGAGTCATATCTTTCCTCGGGTGATATCTCGTCCAGGAAGGATTTTTCGCCTTCTCAGCATAGCAAGACACTATGCTATAATTCCTATAAACCTTTGAAATTGACTGTGGTCAAATATCCCCTGGCCTATGCAAATCTTCACTCTACTCATTATCTATTTCCGAGCTTTTCTCAAGAAATTATCAGACAATTCCTATATATAAACCAATAAAATGACACTTCTAAATATAAGAAATTACCCCGTTGAATATTTCATAATACAGTTTTAATGTCCATGCAATCAAATGCATTTTGTACAGGACTACCTAGGAATTAGTCGATTTTGTTAATTTCTCTAAAAAATAATCGTTTTCGTAATAAATAACTGATAAAAAATAAGCATTTTCTTATAGTATAATGTGTAGCTAGCATAGTTTCATCGTTTTGACAAAAACCATGCATGAACTATGACATGGTATATATAATTATCAACTAAAAGAGATATCATGTGCTCTTTCTCTCAGAAAAATTGGGCATGCACAGGAAGTCTACCCAACGTGAAAGACAAGCCATAAAATGATTGAAGCTAGTTTTTTCAAAAAAATACAAGGGCATGCATGCAACGAGAAATTGCTGTCTGGTGCCTTTTCTTGTCAAATACAGAGAAATTAACTTCCCAGGCCATATATAGTACTAGGTTTATGGCTTTTAGCTAGCTACGTACGTATGATATGATATCTATATATGTAACATGTCCACCTCAATCAAAGCCTCTCTCTCTCTCTCTCTCTCTCTCTCCCTTTGATTTCTTTTTCTTCCCTCTCTTGACTCGGTACAGTTGGATATTATGCGTAATTATTGTGGGAGTTTCAATTGACAATACTTGTGGCCCAATGTACTGGGCAAATCAGCGTTCATCTATGCACTGACCGGCGCAATTCATGCGCTCGCTGTATAAACAAATTAATTAAGTCGAACTCTTGTTTGATGGAGTTCATCTCGAGCTGGGGAGTAGCATCATTCTTCACAAATCCTACTTTGTACATGATCATCAGTTGTGTGAAAAAACTTGACGGATTGCAGAGAACCTAATGAATCTGACGTGACGACGTTGAAATGAATATACATTTTAATAGAAAATTACTTATTTGTGATTAGTTATTTTTAATAGAAATGATTATTTCTTGTCAAAATAAGTTTGTCTTTAATGTAAATAGTCGTTATTATCGTAAATAATTTATCATAAATACTTGATTTTCTTGTAGTAAATATCTTGTACTTGTAAAGCAGTCTCCCTTGTTTTTTTTTTTTTAAAAAAAAAACAGAATTAGATATTTCACTGTTTGATAGGAATCAATATTAGGGTCAGAAACTTGGAGGCACTCAAAACAAGAAAAGAACAAGAACGTTTGGAGTTGATTATGATGGGTTGAGTGAACAGGTAGTTTGAGATAAACATGTTCACATGCACATGGGACGGTGGTGGGGATGCCTCTAGATATATTAGGTCTTCTGGTATTTGTCCACATCTCTCTCTCTCACTCTCACTCTCACTCTCACTCTCTCTCTCTTCCATGCATCTATATGGTTAGTGCTATATACCCTGATTTTAGAATGGGAAGCAAAATATGCCATATGCATGGGCTATTATATACGTCAACAAGTTGATCAGCACCAGCTTTCACAATCCCTAGGATTGCAAAAAGATTATGTTGTTCGATGGGTCTTCACGGCTGTACCCTTTAATGGGTGTCACTATCCTAAAGCCACACCAGCTTTGGGCTCACTCCTACGGCCCAGTCGGTTGGCTTTGGGACATCTCTCTTCACTTCGGACCCCACCATCCTCCCCCGGCCAAGCCAACCAATAATCATGGAAGAATGGGTGGAAAAACAAAAACAAAACTCAAAGCTATGCCTATAAAATGGGTGTTATGAATTGCAAAAGATTCTGCAAGGAATGAGAGATGGTACATATTGAGAAAAGTAATGGAGAGTTTTTTTTTTTTTTTTTTAAGAACAATGCAATTCGGCATCTTTTTTCTAATCATTATCCTTATATCATCTTCTGATTTACCATTATGTTTGGTAAATCATAACTATAATATTGGTGGGGTTAAATAACAACATGAGCTAAAGAATCAATGATGTTTGGTTTGCATCATAGGGTAAAGTTCAATCAATACTCATATATTTATCATTATAATATCTAAAATATAATGATCGAGAAAATTAATTAATGAGTATTGTTCTTATTTATCTTGGATCATGTTATCTTCAATTATATTTGATGATATAATACATTTCAAATGACTATCATTTAAATAGTTTATAAAAGAAACCACTTGAAATACACCACACCATGAGTGTGGCCGGAGATTAATTTAGGAGTCGTTTGGATTGAGAAATATAACTCTCAAACCATCTCGTATCATCATAACAACTTTCTTAAATTTTCACATAAAATATAATAAATAATTAAATTTTTTCAAATTCAAAAATAATAATAATATTAAAAAATAATATTCTAATAATATTTTATTCAATTTTTAACTTTCATCTAAAAATATCTCATCTCATCTCATCTCATCATCTAAACAACTTCTTATAATAAATAACATCATTTTTTATGATTAATAGTTCATGTTTCTAGAAGCAAATAGTCATATATAGGATGAGTAAGCACATCACATTAATTAACAGTTAGACCTACAATTACACTGGAGGGCTATCCCCACTAATTAGTAGTATAAATAAAGGGATATGTAGAAAAATTTGAACGATGGAAGTGTAGTCAGTGCCCACTTGAGACACTTGGAAGTGACTCAACGCAACTGTGGGGATCTTCTTCATCTTCGTATATGACAAAAAACATAACCAACCAAAACCTACGTACATACAATACAAACCATTGTCTTTTGTCTCTGCATGTGTGTGTGCAATGGATGTTCATGATATGATTCTGATTTCCTCAATATTTGGCCTCTGCTGCTTCTCTTTCACCGTCTACTTCACTCTTCTTTTATGGACTTTACATTGCCACATAATTTGAAGGATAATTTGGATTTAAGGTTTTTTTTTTAAATCAAATTATATCACGTCGACAGTTTGAAAGAGTCACAAGGTACATATTTCTATAAATTAAAATTGAATACTAGAAAATTACCGTTGTAGAATCAACTTGCTAGATAGTGAAAAATAAACTTCAAATAGTGAATTTAATTCGTGAGATATATGTGTATAGGTATCATAATATTACAATTTCTAATTGATGTATTTGACTTGCTTATATTTTCTAGTTAGACTTAGTTTCAACGTGTACTTAGAATGTAACTAATGATAGATATTTCTTTTGGTTTTGTAAACAGTATATATACCCTTGTATTATTTTACTGAGGTAATTAATCAGAAAGTATTTTTTTCAAATTACTTTCTTGAAATGGCATCAGATTTCTAAAACTTCTACATGCCTCTACAAGTTTCCTTTTCTTTCTCATGCATGGCGCCGACACATTCTTCCTCTTCGATGGAAGAACCAGCTAGCCCCTTCTTCCTTTACCTAGGTGATAGTCCTGGTATTGTTCTCGTCACTCAGTCCTTTACTGGTGACAATTATCATTCTTGGTCTGATCGATGCAAATGGCCTTGTCTACAAAGAACAAATTAGGGTTTGTTGATAGAACCACCCTCGAGCCTTCAAATCCGACGCTTGCTTTGTGGATGTGCTGCAACAATATGATAATATTCTGGATTCTCAACTCTGTTTCGTCTGAATTTCTGCTAGCATCATTTATATCAACACTGCACATGAGATTTGGAATGACCTCAAAGCATGATTCTCCCAAAAGAATGGTCCACGCATTTTTCAGTTACAAAAGTTGATCTTTGTGCTTTCACAAGGGCAATTGCATGTTAGTGCCTATTTTACAAGGTTGAAGGCACTCTGGGATGAATTAATCAATGACATGCCGATCCTGATTTGTTCTTGTGGGGCTAATCATACCCTAAACACCTATGTTCAACAGGAACGAATTATCAGCTCCTTGTTGGTTTAAATGAGTCATATTCTTCTGTTAGGGCTAAGATCCTTTTAATGGAGCATCAGCCTCCTCTTAACAAGATTTTTAGCCTTGTTTTACAAGAAGAGCAATAGTGTGAGATTTCGATCCTCCTTGTTTCCTCATCTGAGAATCATGATTTTGCTGTAAAAGCTTATACTGCTTGTCCTGCAAGATCCATGTCCAAGAGAGAGCGTCTTGTATGTAAACATTGTGGAGCCATTGGCCATGTTTTTTTAGAAGTGCTTCAAGCTACATTGATTTCCATTGGGATATAAGTTCAAGCCAAGGCAGCAGCAGTCCATGGCAAATCAGGTTGTCTCTGACAACACTTCTTCGGTTGCATCTCCCATTTCTTTCACAGAGTCTTAGTATTAGCAACTATTGGCTTTGCTCCAACCATCCAATTATGTTCCTTCCTCTGATGTTCCACAGCACACTGCTAATGCACTTGCTTCTGTTTCCTCTCCATTTGCTGGTATATTTACCTTTTCTCATAACCCAAATCATGACATTCCCTCCGGTTTTTCCTCTACTAGCATTAATAATACTAATATTGATTCTCTTTCTTGGATTTTTGATTCGGAAGCCACAAATCATATGGTTCATTCTACTTCATTTTTTTCTTCTTTCACTCTAGTTGTAAACACTACAGTCAAACTTTCGAATGGCCAATGTGTCTTTGTCACACACATTGGCACTGTCCATATTTCTAACACTCTCATTATTAGAGATGTTCTTTGTGTTCCAGTTTTTTCTTTCAATTTAATCTCTGTTAGTAAGTTAAATTCGTCTCTAACTTGTTGCTCGTTCTTTCTTTCTGATCTTGTTTTTATATAGGACCTGACTCACTGGAAGCTTATTGGAGTGGGTAGACAAAAAGGAGGACTCAACGTACTGCAACAATCAAGCTCTTTCCTCAGTGATTACATAAATCTCAATCTTTGTCTGTATTTTCTTTAAATTTAGCTAAACCATTTTTTGTTTGTTCAAATTCATCAAAATGTACACTGTTTGAACTTTGGCACCATAGATTAGGTCATCCTTCTGTTTCAAGGATGAAATTCTCAATAAACTTGTTCCTGACAAGTTAGATTCTCATCTTCAATGTTTTGTTTGCCCTTTGACCAAACAAAAGAAGCTACCCTTTCCCAATAATCCTCATTTTTCTGAGTTTCCTTTTGACCTCATTCACTATGATGTTTGGGGGCCTTTCTCTACTCCCACTGTTGAAGGTCAAAAATATTTTTTAACTGTTGTTGATCACTGTACACGGGCCACATGGGTATCTCTTTTGCGATGCAAATCTGAAGTTTCAGTTATAATTTCTCAATTCTTCAAATTAATCAAACCCCAATCCCATACCAAAATCAAGAAAATTCGTACTGATCATGGTATTGAGTTTTCATTATCATCTTTTCTCAATTCTAAAAGTGTCCTACATCAGCTTAGTTGTGTTGAAACTCCTCAACAGAACCCTATTGTTGAACGTAAACACCAACATATCTTAAACACAACTCGGACCTTAATGTTTCAATCCCATCTACCTCTTCCATTTTAGGGTGATGCCATTTTGACAGCCACTCACATCATAAACAGATTACCAACACCTATATTGGGTCATAAATCTCCTAGTGAGTTACTTTTTCATTCTCCTCCTAGTTATGATCATCATAGAACCTTTGGGTGTCTTTGTTTTGCATCTTCTTTACTCAGATCATGGTATAAGTTTGATCCTAGAGTACGACGGTGTATTTTTCTTGGTTATCCCTTTGATATAAAGGGTTACAAACTCTTAGATCTTGCTACAAAAGTCACATTTACTTCAAGACATATTGTCCTTCATGAGCATGTTTTCCCTTACAAAGTTTCTCTTTCCGCACCTTTTGTGTGTGCATCTAAATCCATTTCAGTACAATTACCAATTGTTCCATTGCCATTTCCAAGTCAATCATCAACATCTGAACAATTTCCTGTGCTTCAGCAGTCACTTTACCCAACCTTGGAGTTTCTTCTTCTACAGATACAACCATAAACACAACCTCACCTGCAACTAAAAATCCTTCATCTTCCAATTCACATACAGGTTCTTCATCCACAAATTCCCATACAGTTTCATTACTAGTCTGTAAGTCATCTCAAATTTGAGGAGCTCCTGGTTATTTGCAGCATTATTATTGTAACTCTTTTACTACACACTACATCAAATTCCATAAGTTTTGTTTCTGTTCCAGCAAGTAATCAATAAGCTCTCAATCAAGCACTCTCATTGGAGAGATGCTTTGGCTGCTAGGATTGTAACTCTTGAAACCAATAATACCTGGACTGTTACCTCCCTACCCTTGGGGAAACAACCCATTGTATGCTAATAGGTCTATAAAATCATATATAGAGTTGATGACTCTATTGAACAATACAAGGCAATATTGGTTGCTAAGGGTTATACCCAACGTGAAGGATTGGACTACTCAAAAACTTTTTCACCTGTGGCAAAAATGATTATTGTTCACACACTACTTGCTATGTTGTTCAGAATTGGTTTTTTATACAACTTGATGTGAATAATGCTTTTTTACATGGTGATTTGCTAGAGGAATTATACATGACTTTACCTCTTGCTTTTCATACTAAGAGGGAGTCTAAGGTGTGCAAATTAAACAAGTCTCTTTATAGCTTGAAGCAGGCATCACGTCAATGGTTTTCCAAGTTTTCCACTACAGTTCTTGAACTTGATTTTACTCAATCCAGAGCTAATTATTCACTTTTTACATGTTCCAATGGTGATTCTTTTATTACTCTGCTTGTGTATGCCAATGATATCTTGATTGCTAGTAATGATTCAAATTCTATTGATCAATTGAAATTGTTGCTGGACATAAAATTCAAGCTAAGGGATTTTGGATAGCTTAAAAACTTCCTTGGTTTGGAAGTTGCTCGGTCTCCTTAAGGTATTTTTTGGTGCCAATGAAAAAAATGCACGTGAAATACGTCAAGATGTTGGGTTTCTTGGTGCTAAACCAGCATCCTTTCCTATGGAGAAGAATCCGAAACTTACTGAAGACAGTGGCGCTTTATTGGATGATCCTTTTATTTTTTAAAGACTTATTGGTAGACTTTTTTATATCTTACAATTACAAGACTTTATCTTACTTTTTATGTACATAGGCTTAGTCAATATATGGATAAGCAACATGAGCCTCATTTGCAAGCAGCCTATCACATTTTATAGTATGTAAAATCTACTCTAGGTCCTGGTCTATTCTTTCCAGCTGACACTTGTTTTTAGATTAAAGTTTTTACAGATTCTAATTGGGGTTCATGTCCTAATACTCAAAGATCTATCATTGGTTATTGTATTTTTATTGGAGATTCATTAGTTTCTTGGAAATCCAATAAATAACAAACAGTTTCTTATTCTTTAATAGAGGTTGAATACCGATTGATGGCAACCACCACTTGTGAAATCGTTTGGCTTCTTACTTTACTTTTAGATTTTTGGGTTTCTCATACTAATAATGCTTATCTATTTTGTGATAGTATAGTTGCTCTACACATTTTTGCCAATCCTGTTTTTCATGAGCGTACAAAACACATTGAGCTTGATTGCTATTTTGTACAAGACAAGCTCCAAGTTGGAGTTATCAAGACATTTCATGTTGCTTCTCAATATCAGCTTGCTGATGTTCTCACTAAGGCTTTTGGGTACTCAGCAATTTATTACTTTAATACGCAAGATGATAGTTTATTCCATTTACTCTCTATCTTGAGGGGGAGTATTACAATTTCTAATTGATGTATTTGATTTGCTTATATTTTCTAGTTAGACTTAGTTCCAATGTGTATTTAGAATATAACTAACTGAAGATATTTTTTTTGGTATTGTAAACAATATATATACACTTGTATTATTTTACTGAGGTAATTAATCAAACAGTATTGTTTCCAATTACATTCTTGATACATAACATACTACCTTACCTATGAAAGATATTATATTAAATCTTAATAAATATTTAAGGAAAAAGGATATTACTCAAATTATATTTATAATTTTTTTATTAAGATATAGCCTAGTTTCAACTTTGGAACTCTAATACCTTCTATTCATCATTTGTTGATTAAGAGATCGTTGGTGAATTCATGAGTTGTATTGGAGTGACAACGTCGACCGAAGATTTATTTAGTGGGAGATGCAATAGCTTCTAATAAAATCACTTAAAGTACCCGCCCCCCAACCTAAAAATTCACAATAGAAGAGAATTGTTAGCAATCCATTTAGACACTCATAAAACCTTTTTTGATTCTATACTAGCCTTACCTCCATTTTTGTTTCACTCGATCTTTTTGTTCAAAAATGCCCAAGTAAGTTCTTATTGTGATCCAAGGTTTTTGTTGCAAGACGCTTCGTAATTCTCGAGTTTCCACCTTTGGATTCATTATATTTCTTGCTTCTAGAGTTTGGCCATGATGGCTTCTCTCGGCCTTCCACCAGTGGCTCGTCCACCGGCTGGAGCCTCGTCTAAGTTAGGTGTGCCGACGTAGAAGTCATATTTATGACAAAACCTACCATAAAGTCTTCCTTCAAGTTCCTCATGCGTCATTACTTTGTTGATATTAATGGGGGGTTTGGTTTCATTTTTTTGGAGACTGAGATGAATAAAGCGGTAGAACATTTCAAGTATGCTCTCATGTTGAAGTTTTGGAGGATTAGTCCTTCCATTGATACTGTTAGGTTTCCTGTGATCAAGTCGTGGGGTTTGCATGAAATTCCTACAATCAGTTTTATGGATGATCACCATGTTCTTGTATAGATGACTAATGAGAGGGACTTCATTCATGGATGGGCACGTGAGGGTCAAGTTCTAGATGGATATGGTTTTCGGCTTTTCAAATGGACCAAGGAATTCGACATGCAAAAGGAACCTTTGATGGCACCTCAATGGATTTTTCTCCTGGGACTGCCTATGCACTTGTATAGGTAGGATTGTCTTCATATCTTTGCTACTCAGTTTGGGAGCTATCTTGGCAAAGATAATGCCACTATGAACAGAACTAGGGCTTCGAGGGCAATGATTTGTGTTGAAATAGATCTTAGTGAGGATCCAGTGGAGGGTTTCCCTATTCTGGTGGCTAATGGCAAGAATTTTTGGCAGGCGGCCCGATATGAAAAGCATGGTTTTTATTGTGTCAAATGTTGTCGTCAAGGTCATACTGCAGCTGTCTGTCGGGTAGGTCTAAAAGCGGTGGAGAAGAAGGAAGAATCACGTCCAAATAAAAAACAAGTTTGGAAGGAAAAGTTTGTGGTTGATCAGAATGGACATGTAGTTGAGGGTCAGCGGGAGACAGTAAATGTAGAACCATATATTGGTAGATAGTGATGGAGGTATGGTTGTGGTGTGTGAGGAAGGCGAGATTGAGGGGGAGGTAGAGGAAGTTGGTTTAGTGCAGGAGGAAGGTAGTCTATAGGGTATGCATGATCATTTTTTTTTTTTTGGGAGTGGGGGGTTTGAGAATGCCCTGTCATGCATGTTGTAGATTTCTTGTGTGCTCAGGTAGGAGGGAAGGGATACGTTGACACAACTCTTGATGGGTAGGTGGATGCGATTGCGGCCATTTTTGAACTTGAGAATAGACTGCCTTTGGCTCCCAGAGTGTCTCAAGAAAATTTACTAAATGTTTTTGAGGTGCTATCGGATCGAGAGGAGGAGGGTATCTTGATGAATTTTTTGAAGGAAAAAGTGTATGGGTTGGATAATGAATGGCAAGTTTCTGTGGCCAAGGATAAGGAACCATTGAGTCATTCTGTGAGACATTCTCATTGGGTGTAGACTCGATCTACTAAACTTAATTTATGATGTGCTCTCTTTTAGTTTAGAATGTTAGGGGGATTCGTAGTTCTAAGATAAGGTTACGTTGATTAATCAGGAAGAATAAAACTAACTTTGTTGCCATTTCTGAGCCTTTTGCAGAGGATAGTATACTACCAAGTTTGGCTTCTTTTTTAGGTTTACGTAGATTTTGTTCTAGTGTCGCTGTGGGTGGAAAAATTTGGCATCTTTGTAGGGATCATCTTTCGTTTGAAGGGTTGTTTTCTTCAAATCAACTGGTTACCGTTTGGGTTGGTTTGGATCAAAAGAAAGTATTAGTTTCCTTTGTGTATGCAAAATGTACGCAAGTTGAATGTAGGGTGTTGTGGAAGGATCTTGAAGACACTAATCAAGGAAATTTTCCTTGGTTGGTGATAGGGGATTTTAATATAATCATGGAGGATGGAGAGAGAATAGGGGGCCATTCTCAGCCTCTTGTTGCCATGGAGGAGTTTAATAATTTTTTAGATAATTGTAGACTTATGGATGTGAGTTATCATGGAAGTCATGTTTCATGATGCAACGGCCATTCAGGTTTTTCTACAAGCTGGGCTAGATTGGACAGGACATTTCAAAATATGGATTTCATGACTCTTTTTCCCAATCATATGGAATATTTGTCAAGGAAGTCGTTGGATCATTGTCCTATGCTTCTAAGGTTGGACAGGGTGTTTAATAGGTATGGTCCTTCTTCTTTTAAATTCCAAAATATGTGGTTCTCTCATGTTTCTTGTAAAGCTTGTGTGGCTGAAGTGTGGAATGCTCCTGAGGATGGCTCAGGCTTATGGAGGCTTGCTACTAAGTTGAAGAAGACGAGATTGGCTTTGAGAGCTTGGAACGTTAATACCTTTGGTAGGGTGGATCATCATATCAAAGAGTTGGAAGAGCGTTTAAATACACTTGAGTCTCAATTGCACACAGGGTACAATTCTGACATAGAAGATGATTATTTTGTGACAAAGTTGGAGCTCGAGAGTTAGGAGAAGATAGGGGAAGTAAGGATGGCCCAACCAGCGAAGAAAAAACGGATGGCGGAAGGGGATAACAACTCTTAAGTTTTTTCATGCAGTAGTTAATCAAAGAAGGAAGAATGCTGCTATTTCCTCTATGACTCTCGCAGATGGTTCGGTGCTAGACACTCCAGAAGCGGTACATGAAGGGCTGTGCATTATTTTGAGAATTTCCTCACCGCTCCAGGTAGAAGTGAGATTGTGGACTTGAGTAATTTGATTTCTTCTATTATATCTTGTGAAGAGAATGAGTCTCTTGCAAACCTCCTTCTGAGGAAGAGGTGAAAGATGCCTTGTTGTCGATTCCTCATCAAAGTAGTTTGGGTCCTGATGGATTTGGATCTGCTTTTTATTACTCATGCTGGGATTTGATAAAAGGTGAATTAGTGGAAGCGGCGGTTGAATTCTTTAGTGGGACCTCTTTGCCTCGCTTTTATACGGCTTCATATATTGTTCCCATTCCTAAAGTGAATGACCCGAAGAGTTTTGATAAATTCAGGCTCATCACCTTGTGCTCGGTTGTGTATAAAATTTTCTCTAAAATCCTTGTGAATCGGCTGACGAGTATTCTTCTACAGATAATCTCAAATGAGCAAGGGGCTTTTATTCCTAGTAGGAGCATTTTTTATAATATTACCCTTGCGCAGGAAATGGTGCATAGTATTAATAAGAACACTACGAGAGGAAATGTTGTGGTAAAAATTGATATGACAAAGGCTAATGATCGGGTGGATTGGGAGTTTCTTCTCCAAGTACTTGAAGGTTTTCGGTTTTCAGCTACAGTTTATAATCTGGTGATGGAATGTATTAACTCTCCTTGGTTTTCTATCATGCTTAATGGCACGTATAAGAGCTTCTTTCAACTGACTAAAGGATTGTGTCAAGGTGATCCGTTATCACCCTACTTGTTTATTGTGATGGAAGAGGTTCTCACAATACTTCTTCGAGACAGGTTCCAACAGGGTCGGATTGGGAGTTTTCCCATCTCAGGTTGCACCTATGATTTATCATCTTCTATATGCAAATGATTTCATTTGTTAATTTTTGCTAATGGCTCTAAGAGGAGTATGAGAAGTTTGATGCAAACATTGAGTCTCTATGAGAAATGGTTGGGTCAGGTGATTAATCTAATGTAAATATGTTTTCTGTGTTTACTCGTTCGAATGCTGAAAATAGCGTTTGAAAGGTTTTGCTTTTGGGTTATAATTGTTCGAACTCTGACATACATTTCGAACGATTTTGTATATTGACAGTCAAACGGTTGAGACACTGTTCCCAAGAGAGCTTTTTTTATCTTTTAAGATTGAGGTTGGAAGGCAAAGAGAGCTTCTTAGATTGACAGGATTTTCTCAAGGAAATTTTCCTACAAATTACTTGGGAGTGCGTCTTGTCTCGGGGAGGCTTAAAGTTCGGGATATAGAGCCTTTGGTGGTGAAAATAAGAAATAAAGTTATAGGCTGGAAATCTAAACTATTGTCTCAAGGGGAAAGGTTAACGTTAATACGGCATGTTCTATCATGTATGGCTACGCACCTACTAGTTGTATTGAAGATCCCGAAAGTTACATTGAATAAATTGAATGCAATTCTCTCTGCTTTTTTTGGGGAGGAGAAGGATGGTCAATCAAAGATGAAATGGAAGAGTTGGAATAAGTTGTGCAAACCTACAAAGGAGGGTGGTTTGGGGTTGAGGAATTTTGAGGAGATACAAAGTTCCCTTCATACGAAGATGGCTTGGAAAATGTTAACTGAGAACTCGATGTGGTTGAATTTTTTTCGTGCAAAATACCTTAAAAATGATCACCTCAGGCAGACTCAGAATAGAGGATCACGGTTCTAAAGAGCTTTGCTGGAGGTTGCTCTGAAAGTCTTGGATAATAGCTGGGTGAAGGTGAAGCAAGGTGCTGTTTCATTTTGGTTTCATGGCTAGTTGCCGACTGGTCCTCTATGTACTCAATCTTTGAATGTGGTACAACCTATGCTGAGACTTTGTGATTGTTGGTGCAAAGAAGGCTAGAATGAGGACTTGCTAGTTGATCTTATTGGCACGTCATAGGAAGAGGAAGTGAAGAGCAGGGTTAGACCTAATATTGTGGGACTTGCTCGATATATATATATCTATATATATATATTTATGGAGGCCTAATGAATATGGTTTATTCATAGTGGCTAGTGCATGGGATTGCATAAGCAAAAAGGGAGAGATAATATCTTGGGAGAGCTAGGTATGGCACCAAATTTTACCAAAGAAGATATCTGTATGTATGTGGAAGGTGAAGCTTGATTGTTTACCGGTTGATGACAGAGTTCGGAGGCTTGGTATTTTATTGGTGTCAAAGTGTGATTGTTGGATATTGGGACACGAGGAGTCCATTGATCACATCTTGAACTCGGGTGATATTGCACATAAGGTATGGGAAATGGCAGCAGTTGCAGTGGGAATCCCGAATGTGACAGTGAATTCGTGGTGGGCAAGAGTTAGCCTCTGGTTCTCTTGTACGAAACGTTCATCACAAAAAGGTTGTCTCATTGGTCTTCTTCCTAGCATTATTACTTGGAAGTTATGGGGGAGATGGTGTAAGGCGAGAATGGAGAAAAAATATATGATGGTTAGTGAGGTCTGGTTTGCAGTTCGTTGTTGGTGTCAATGGTTCTCAGCACTGATTTCTTCGGTTAGCTCATGTCTAGAAGGTGACAAAATAATCCTTAGATCATTGGACATTCCAGTTCAACCTGTGAAACATAAGAAATTCTTGGTGATCACATGGTGTAAACCTCCATCTGGGTGGGTGAAGTTAAATGTCGACGGAAGCTCTCGGGACAATCCAAGTCAATGTGGTGGAGGTGGGGTGATTAGGAATAGTGGAGGAGAGATGCTTTTGGCATTTTTGGCTAATTTTGGACATAGCACTAACAACGAGGCGGAGCTGAGAGCTCTTATTTTTTGGGTGGCAGCTTGTAAAGCGGGAGGATATAGTTTTGTGGAAATTGAAAGTGATTCACAGGTTGCAGTGAATTGGTTAAAGTTTGGTGTGTGCATTATGTGGTATTTATGTGATTTTTGGGAGGAATTTCTTTCAGAGTTACAAGGTCTCAATTTCTCTATTAGACATCAATTTAGAGAAGGAAATAAGGCAGCGGATTTTTTAGCACAATAGGGAGAGACTGGCATTACACGTACATATTTGGGTATGGATGGGATTCATAGGCAGCTGTGTGGAATTCTTCGATTAGATAAGATTGGTCTGCCTTCTATGAGGTTTTAATTTATTTTTTGCTTTGCTGAACTTTATTTTCCTGTTTATGTAGGTTTTGTTTTGGTTTTGTAACCATGGCTTTATTTTGTTTAGGTTAAATAATGAATAGGTGGATTTTTGGATTTTGTTTGTCTTTTGATGCTTGGGATGGTTTTAGTGGTTATTTGTAAATCTCTAGTATCATGTTTGTTATCACAGTATTCATTTGCCATAAGTGAGGGATATTAATAAAATTGGGGTACCGTTCTCTTTTTTTTTTTTAAAAAAAAAAAAAAACTATATATGTTTTGGTAAATGTGGATGATATTTGATAACATGATCTTCTCCAATTGCGGAGTCTTCCAATATTCAGTCCCTCGGTATGGTTGGTATGGAGTTTGCACTTAAGGATCTTGTAGAGCTTCACTACTTTCTTAGCGTTGAGGCTAACTTTGTGTAGGAAGGATTATTTCTTTCTCAACATAGATACATCCTTAACCTACTTCAGAGCTCAAATATGTCTCACACAAAGCTAGTGTCCTCCCTAATGTCTATCTCTTACGATTTAACAATGTTTGCCAGTGGTCCCTTTGAAAACCAGACACTTTATAGAAGCACAGTTGGATTATTTTCTATGGCATGAATCTTGTCTCTTGGAGCTCAAAGAAAAAAACTATCATGTCTTGATCTAGTACGGAAGCAGAATACCAGACAGTTGCAAACATTATAACTGAGATCATCTCGCTACAATCACTCTACCGCAAACCTGGCATCTTCCAACCCCATGCCCTAGTCCTTTGGTGTGATAATATCGAGGCCAAGCACTTGACAAACAACCTAGTCTTCCATGCCTTGACAAAATACATCGAGCTAGGCTATCATTTTGTATGTGAACAGATGGTTAAGAAAACTTTGGATGTTTGGTTCATATATTTCCTATGATTCATATGTGATAATGACAACTGTTTATTGAGCATATAACTAGGAGTGTTAAAAAAAATTTAAAAAAACCGGTTAAACCAGACCGAACCAGTGGGTTCAGTCCGATTTCTAAGCAATCCGGTGTGGTACTGATTCTTAAGAACCAAAACCGGTCCTAAACCGATGCGGTACCGATTTTCATATTTTGAAAACCGGTTTAAACTGAGCCGAACCGGTATATATATTTATAATTTTATATTTTATATTATATATGTTATATATTAAATTGCTAATTCATATAACATGAAATTTTGATCTTATTATTCAAGTCAATTAAACTTATAACATAAAATTAATATAACATGTGATATAACTTAAAATTAATCTTATAATTTTTAATATAACATTTGATATAACATATAAATTTTAATGTTATAATATAAAATAAATATAACATAAAATTTTAATCTTAAACATAAACATTAATATTAAGTTATTAATATAAACTTACTTTTGATGTGTATATATATCAATCATAAATACATTTTTGGCATAATAAATTATAATATATATTCTTTTTGTAAATACATTTTTACACATTTGATTGTATATACTCATATAAGAAGTCTAGAACTTATATAGACTATAGTTAAATTTAATACTATACTAGTATGTGTTAATTATTATAAAATAATCTACTTATACTATAATATAAATGGACTAATAGTAAGTTTATAATATGTAAATATCATATTATTACTAACATAGATAATCCGTAAAATCGGACCAGACTAGACCGAAACTAGAAAAACTGAAAGTTCTGATTTTGGTATTGAATCGGTCCAGTATCGGTATTGGACTGAACCGAACCGATTCTACTCCTACATGTAGCAGACTTATAATTTTAAGTCTAAGTTAAAAAAAAAATTCACGTGTCAATTCATTAAAATAACATATACTTCTTACATGCTCAAGGGACACATGATAGCTTTTTAAATAGGTTGAAGGAAGTTTCCTCAACCCAATTTGAAGAAAAATCCTGTCTAATTCTTTTGACAATTAAGTAGACACTAATATACCCTCACTCCTATAAGTACATAATCTAAATAAAGGTATTAATATACCTTTATCATCCAAGAGGAATGCCATAACAGTGATATCTCTAGTGCCAAGTTACATAATCCTGTACATGGAATAATATATATATATATATATATATATAAATGTGTGTGTGTGTGTGAGTATTGCTACACATAAGTTCTGAATGAAAACTCCATTTTATCAGCATTTTCTTTTTTAAGTTAGATTTTTAAATTTTTTGAAATTTTCATTATGCATGTAAAATTGTAAGTATAAATAACATTTTCCTTATCACTCAAATACATGCTAATAGAACATACAGAATATGGATAGGGATTTGACTTCAAGCCTAATTAACAATGTTGTGCATAGGAAGGGGTTCAATCATGGACATGTGACATCGTCTCTTCTTTAAAAAAAAAAAAAAAAAATCCTTGTGCACAGGGAACTCTACAATTTATAGTCCCCATTCTAGCATGACATGAAACAAAAAAAAGAAGCAATATATTGTTTTTCTTTTTCCCTTTTTTGCCTTATTAATATATACAGGCTGCTTAATGTTAACTGAACATAAACCCTACCTAGTATCTAATTGATATTACATATATAGATAGCAAATATCTTTGTAATCATATCCAGTGATGCTTAGTCTTTTTTGAAAAATTGCTATATATATGTATGGATTTATATTTTAAATGGATTAGTCAATATTATAATAAAAGTCTTTTAATAAATTGAGAAATGTTTTAGTTACAAAAAAATCTATAAAAGTAAACTCACTAACTGACGTGGCTTGATGTGTCATGTTAGATTGTAAAGTAGATCAAAGGTATTATATAAAATCATATGTCACTTTGTGAGTTTATTTTTGTATGATTATTTTCTAGTTGTAGCACTTCTCAGTAAAATTGAGTGCAAATGGTACTAACTTCTCCTTAAACAACATGATTACATAATCTCATAAGTCAATTTTCTACCCACAAGATATTGCAGGACCAATAGTATTACTAGGAGTAGGAAACTATTTAGTATGTTTAAATCAAAGCTAAAAATCAAAGATGGAACCCAATTTGTGAGCAAAGGGGGGTGGTGATATCAACCCATAGGAATGGAATCTCTTGAACCCACAATCAATTTGAAAACACATCCAAGAAAGTCAAAATTAAGTCAATGGATGGAGAATCTAGACTCGTTGAGAACTCGTTTCAAGAGCCTAGATTATATTAAAATCTAGACCCGTTGAAGAACCTGTCTCAAGAACCTAGATTACAAGGAAGAACACCACAAAAGTTGTGATTTACCTTTGATAAGTTCAAAAGTTCAATCAAGAACAAAAAGAAGTAAACTCAATTCAATATTGTCTAAACCTTAAAATAAAATTATAAAGAGTATTTACACCAAAATCTAATTAAAATCCTAGCCAAAATAAAGTCATTTCTCTCAAAAATACCTCTGAATGAATAGTATCGCACTATAGTAATTCGGCTATAGTACTCCTTGATATCCTAGTTCCTAAAAAGTAATTTTTCAAATAAGCCTTTGGCCACAATTCAAGGTCTTCCTAAAATCTTAGTTCATAAGAAATAAGACATATATGGGCCAAGCATCCTCAAGTCTACTTATTCTAAACTAATAAAATAATTCATTTAACAAATCGAAAACCTTCAATAACAATGGGCCCAAATAATAACTTTAAGTCATTTCTTCCACAACTTGTATCAAGTGGATCAAAATTGATTCTCCTTCTTTTAAACCCATTTTGAGTGTTGGGCTCTTGCTAGTTTCATCCTAAGTAGATTGCACCAATCCTTGTATTGTTTCCTTGATCTTCTTGGCTCTTGATATTGGCCTAAATGGAACTTACAAATGATCTTTAAGACTAGGCCCATATTGGTTCCCATCATTCCCCCTCTCCTCAAAAGGATTCGACCTCGAATCGTTATCTACATCAAAATGAGAAAGATCAGAAATATTGAAAGTAGCAGAAACATTATACTCACCTGGAAGGTCTACTTTATATGCATTGTCATTAATTTTCTCGAGAATTTGGAAATGTTCATCTCCTCGAGGATGCAACTTAGTCCTTCTATGGGCTGAGAATCTTTCTGTGCGCATATGAACCCAAACTCAATCTCCTGGTTCACAGATGACACGCCTTCTCCTTTTATTGGCTTGGGAAGCAACCCTTTCATTTTTTTGGATAATTTGAAGCCGTACCCTCTCATGAAATGATTTCACCAACTCCGCCTTCTTTTGTCCACCCAAGCTACTCCTGCCATCAACAGGTAAAGGTATCAAATCTAAAGGAGTAAGTAGATTAAAACCATAAATAATTTCAAAAGAAAAATATGAAGTAGTAGTATGCATGGCCCTATTATATGCAAATTCTATAAATGGTAAACAATCCTCCCAAAATTTTAAATTCTTATGAACAACAATGCGTAAAAACTGAATTAAAGTCCTATTAACTACTTTAGTCTGACCATTAGTCTACGAGTGACAAGTAATGGAAAATAAGAGTTTCGTACCTAATTTCCCCCACAACACCTTCCAAAAGTGGCCAAGAAATTTAACATCATTATCAGAAACAATACTCTTGGGCACACCATGGAGTCGCACTATCTCCCTGAAAAGCAAGTCAGTTATGTTTGTGGCATCATCTGTTTTATGGCATGGAATGAAATGTGTCATCTTACTAAATCTATCCACAACCACAAAAATAGAATTTCTATCCCGTTTTATCCTAGGCAGCCCCAAAAAAAAGTCCATAGATATGTCTACCCATGGCTTACTAGGAACAGGTAAAGGTGTATACAACCCATGTGGCATAACCTTAGATTTGGTCTTTCTACATGTAATGCACATGCCACATGCGATTGTCATCTCTCTTCATCTTACGCCAAAAGAAATGTTCTCAAAATGTCTAAAGTTTTCTTGACACCAAAGTGTCTCATTAATCCTCCACCATGTGCCTCATGCACCAATAACTCACGCATAGAACAACTTGGCACACAAAGTTTACTATCTTTAAACAAATAACCATCATGCTTGTAAAACTTACCAAATGTTGCCTTATCACATGTCATATACACATCAGAAAAGTCAATGTCATCAGTATACATGTCTTTCACATATTCAAACCCAAGCATTTTAGCACTCATAGAAGTAAGAAGTACATACCTCTGGGATAGAGCATCAGCAACAAAGTTCCCCTTATCTTGCTTGTAACGGATGACATATGGAAATGTCTCAATATATTCCATCCATATAGCATTCATTTTATTCAACTTACCTTGACCCTTGAGATGCTTCAATGATTCATGATCAGTGTGGATCACAAATTTCCTAGGCCACAGGTAATGCTGCCAAGTCTCTAATGCACGAACAAGAGCATAAAACTTTTTGTCATAAGAATGGTACTTCAAGGACGCCCCACTTAGCTTCTCATTGAAGAAGGCTATGGACCGCCTATCCTGCATCAAAATGGCTTCAATCCCTATTCCTGAGGTATCACATTCAATCTCAAGAGTTTTGTTAAAATTAGATAATGCTAACACAAGTGCACAGTACAACCTTTCTTTAATAGTGGCAAAAACATTCTCTTGATCAGTCCCCCAATGAAACCCAACATTCTTTTTAATTACCTCAGTAAATGGTGCGGAAATGGTGCTAAAGTTTTTAACAGAACGCCGATAAAAGCTAACTAAGCCATGAACCCTTCTTACTTCAGTGATGCTTTTTGGCGTTGGCCACTCCTTGATGGCCTTGACTTTCTCTTCATCCACCTCAATACCTTTTATACTAACAACATAACCAAGAAAATAACTTTTTACATGCAAAATGTACATTTCTTGAAATTAGCATACAACTTTTCACATTTCAACACATCAAACACATATCTCAAATGCTCAATATATTAATTTAAATCCTTGTTGTACACTAAAATATCATCAAAGTACACAACCACAAACTTGCCTATGAACGCACGTAGAACATGGTTCATTAATGATAGGAACCACCAAGGGAATTCATTCCCACGGGTTCATATCAATTAATCTCATGAAAGTACTGGGCGCATTTGTAAGTCCAAGTGGCATAACCAACCATTCATAAAGCCCATACTTAGTCTTAAAAGCAGTTTTCCATTCATCACCCTCTTTCATTCTAATTTGATGGTGCCCTCTTTTAAGATCAATTTTATAGAAATACATGAGCCATATAATTCATCAAGCATATAATCCAATCTAGGAATGGGATGACGATACTTTACCGTGATATTGTTGATCACCCTACAATCAATGCACATCCTCCATGTCCCATCTTTCTTTGGCACTTGTAACACTGGTACTGCACATGGGCTCATGCTCTCCCTCATGTACCCCTTGCTCATTAAATCCTCAACTTGCCTCTGAAGCTCATTTGTTTCCTCTGGATTACTCATATAGGTTGGTCGGTTTGGAATAGAAGCTTCGGGCACAAAATCAATCTGGTGCTCAATGCATCTAATGGGTGGCAACTCATTTGGCATCTCCTCTGAGAATACATTCTCAAACTCTTGCAACAAAAAAATAGCTAAACTAGGAAGAGATTGGTTAATTTCATCAAGATTAAGATAAGACTCTTTACAGACAAGAAAAATCATAGGGCGATCTACGAAGAAAACCCTCTTAACCTCACTCTCTCTTGCATAGAAACTCATTTTTCTCTTTTATTTTCTCTTTGCAGACTCTCTTTCTTTTTTCTCTTGTGACTATTCTTTTTTATTTACTCTCAGCCATCTCTCTACTTTGTTTTTTACTCTTTCTTTTTTTATCACTCTCATTTTCACTCTTTCTTTTTTGAGCAACCTCACTTTTCAGTTTCAGTTGGTTCTTATAGACTTGGTTTGGAGTTAAAGGAGCAAGCTTGATTGTTTTGCTCTCATTTTCAAATGTGTACATGTTCTTGAACCCATCATGTGTCACCCTCCTATCATACTGCAACGGACTCCTCAACAAAATATGGCCAGCATGTATAGGCACAACATCACAGAGCACCTCATCCAGATACTTCCCAATAGAAAAAGTAACTAATACTTGTTTGTTCATCCTAACCTCCCCACAATCATTCAACCACTGCAATTTATATCGTCTACAGTAGAGGTGCAAATCGGTCGGTCCGGTCTGGCGATGGACCGAACATTTTCGGTCCATCATTTTTTCAGACCGAACTAGACCGAACACCCATAGGGACCGGACAGGACCGGTAGCAATCGGTCCGGCCTTTTTTTTTTAAATCAATTAATAAAAAAATTATTTAAAATACTAAATTAAACTAAGTGATTTATTAATGTGGATTATGTAGCAAATTCAATAAAAAAATATTTTATATGGTCAATGATAATAAATTAGATGAAAATTACATTATTAATTTATATAATTACTATATAATTAACTAATTGATATTATATATTAGTTAATTTATACAATATTAACAAATTTTAATAACATATTTAAAATTTTATATTGTTAATTACAAAATTATTATATAAATAATATATATAATTTTTTTTTTCATTCGGTTCGGTCTGGTCCAGAAAAATCCTAGACCGTGGACTGGACTGAAACTTTTCAGTCCTCTAAAACGTGGACCGAGACCGACCGGTCGGTCGACTATTTATCATCCCTAGTCTAGAGTGTTTTAAGGTTGGTAAATTCAAATTCTCAATCAAAATAGTGCTAGTCACATTAGTACAACTCCCCTCATTAATGATCATACTACATACCTTATTGTTAACGTGGCATCTAGTATAGAAAATGTTCTCTCTCTGTTGCTCTGCATCATCCACCTTAACGTGTGTATTGAGAGCATGCCTGGCAGTAAGAGACTCACATGTCACGGGGTATACCACTCCATTATCACCACTAGCATCAACCAACTCAGGCACCTCATCACTATCATCCTCACTCTCAATCATCACCTCCCCATTGTCAAGCATAATCATCACCCTCCTGTTTGGACATTGAGAAGTGATGTGTCCTGAACCCAAACACTTAAAGCATTTAATATCTCTATTCCGTGAAGGTTGAGATTCTACCTCGGGTTTGTTGCTAGTTCCCTCATATTTTCCCTTAGGTGGTTCAGTCTTTCTCTTTGTTTCAGCTAGATCATTTCTATCCCACTTTGATTTTCAAGTATTGCTAGAAACCAAAGTGTACCTTACTGTCCCTTTTCTCTTTAACTGCCTCTCCACCTTCATAACTATGTGCACCATGCCCTTTATCTTCACATAATGCTACAATTCAATTACATTGGCTATGTCCCTATTCAAACTACTCAAAAATCTAGCCATGGTGGCCTCCCAGTCCTCATTTACATTAGTCCGAATCATCGCCACTTCTATCTCCTTATGGTAATCCTCCACACTCCTAGACCCCTGTGTAAGATTTTGTAATTTCTTGTAAAGGTCTCTATAGTAATAGTTAGGTACAATGAAAATTCAAATGATATGAACCCGTATGAATAGAATCCCTGGAACCCCCAATCAATTTGAAAACTCACCCAAGAAAGTCAAAATCAAGTCAATAGATTGAGAATCCAAACTCGTTGAGAACTCGTTTCAAGAACCTAGATTATATTTAAATCTAGACCCGTTAAACAACCTGTCTCAAAAACCCAGATTATAAGGAAGAACGCCACAAAGGTTGTGATTTACCTTTAATAAGTTCAAAAGTTCAATCAAGAACAAAAAGAAATAAACTCACAATGAAAATTCAATATTGTCTAAACCTTAAAATGAGGCTACAAAGAGTATTTAAACCAAAAGCTAATTAAAACCCTAGCCAAAATAAAGCCCTTTCTTCCAAAAATACCCATGAATGAATAGTATCGTGCTACAGTAATTCGGCTACAGTACTCCTTGATACCCTAGGTCCTAAAAAGTAACTTTCCAAATAAGCCATTGGCCACAATACAAAGCCTTCCCAAAATCCTAGTTCATAAGAAATAAGATATATGTGGGCCAAGCATCCTCAAATCCACTTATTCTAAACTAATAAAATAAATCATTTAACAAATTGAAAGCCTTCAATAAAAATAGGCTCAAATAATAACTCTAAGTCATGTCTTCTACAGCTTGTATCAAGTGGATCAAAACTGGTTCTCTTTCTTTCAAATCCATTTTGAGTGTTGAGCTCTTGCTAGTTTCATCCCAAGTAGATTGCACCAACCTTTGCATTACTTCCTTGATTTTCTTGACTCTTGATATTGACCCATCTGAAACTTGTAAAAGATCTTTAAGACTAGGCCCACTTTAGTTTCCATCAGGTGGCCTATTCTGATATGGTTGGTGAATTTTATCGGACTAGATCAGAGATGGGGGCTGACGAGGACTCATTAACGTTTGATATTTGGGAAGTCAGAGTTACTATCTCAACAGACAATATCGTTGAGTTTTTAGGGCTCCCCCGTGAGGTGATGCATACTCTGCACAACAACCGGCGATAAAGACAGATGGTGGTGATGCCATCGACGATGAGGGTCAAGTAGATGATGGTCCAGCGCATGATGAGATTCGTCGGTTGATGCATGACGATTTGGCTCCTCCATATGATGCAACAAGGTCATCAAATAGGTTGATTGTCAAGCTTTCTTTTGCATACTGAATTTGATTGTCTCACACAATATTGATCGAAGAAATTACAAGATAAATTTCGGTATTGAACGAACTCGATTTATGTTACAGATAGCACAAGGAGAGCTGATTGATCTACCTTTATACTTCCTCATCTGCATCTAATTTGAGTTACGGTATTTGACTGGAGGTAGTCTACCGTATGCATTGATGATCTCCAACCTCCTAGTTAATCCAGGGGTTGATGTGCTATTGACATGGCGGAGGCAACCATAGATTGGGCCCCTTAAGAAGCACTTTCAGTAAGAACGAGGGCCACTTGTAGAAAACTCGTATTAATGTTGCAGTGGCACGCGGTGGCACGATGCATAATCTAGTTCCTACGGATGTCGGTGCTGATACACAGGCTGCAAGGACTACTACCAAGGAGATGTGATCCTTGCTCGAGGAGTATCGCACACTTTTGATTTAGGTTGTGGAGAGGATAGTGGAGAGAATCACTGTGGCCATCATAGTTCGACTGCGAGAGATTGAGGGTGCCTTATTGTGATATAGGAGGACCTGGATAATCTTACACAGTAGTTTTATATTGTATCAATTCTTTTATTTTGTATCGAACATTTTCATTTTAATTTTTATATTGTTTTTATTTTTTTATACATAGCTAGCTTGTTTGTTATAAAAAATCAGTTTTCTTATTTTTCTTACCATTTGGCGATATAAAAAATGAGTTTTCCTAGAAGGAATTTTTTTTATTTTATTTGTAAATTGTTATTTATCATAAAAAAACCATTAATTAATTTTTCAATTAATTATATTAATTTTCTAGAATGGCATGTATGATACATTTTAATTTACCATAAATAATGTATAGGTAGATTTTTCATCTTTTAAAAATGATAATTAATAGATTCAAATAATAATTATTTTTTAAAAATATTTCTTTCAATAAATTTCTATAACTAAACTTGTTTTAGATTTGTAAAACACAGTTCGAACCAATCTTTTGAGCAGTCGAACGATTTATAAATCCGTTCAAACGTAAAATTATCGTTTGAACGGGATAGCAAACACTCCCGCCAGATTTATATATAACTTCTCACAAAAAATGTCATTCGAATAATTGTCTCTTCATTCAAATAGAAAATTTCATATCGTCGAATGGTCTCAAACTAAGTTCGAACTAGAATGTTAAGTTCGAACGATGTCTAACCCTCTCCCACCACAATTGTGTAAAATTTCTCACCACAAATATTGTTCAAACACTTATGTCAACATTTGAAAGTGAAATATCAAACCGTTTGAACCGATTACAAGATGTTCAAATGGTTTTTTTTTTCTTTTGGGACGCTATATTTTATCCTAGAAACTCTCTTTTGAACAGATAATTTATCTGTTTGAATGCGTAAAAACCGCTTTCATATTTTGAACCAAATTTTAATTTCATCTCAAATAACTACTTTTAAGACGATAAAAATCGGACTTCTTGTAGTGCATACAAAATATGGATGAGGATATGACTTGGAGCCTAATTAAGGACCTTCTCCATAGGGAACTCTACAATTTATGGTCCCCATTCCAGCATGACATGAAACCAGAAGGGAAGCAATATATTGTTTTTCTTTCTCTTTTTTGCCTTATTAATATATACAAGCTGCTCGATGTTAACCGAACATAAACCCTACCTAATATCTAATTGATATTACATATATAGATAGCTAATATCTTTGTAATCATGTCCAATGATGCTTAATCTTTTTTTGAAAAATTGCTGCATATATATACACACACATATACTTGCCTCATTTGTGTTAAGTATATGCATATGTACATGTATACGTGTGCAATTGTATTAATGCTTAAATATGATTGCTCCGCGTTTAAAAACTGATGATTATAGTTATACTAGTGGGATTAGAGCAAATTTACAATTCCTGTGTGCTAACATGGTTACTTCAAATTAAATGCATACGTCTAAAAACAAGAAGATTTGTAATGGCTGACGGAACGCCAATAGGCTTGGTTTGGATAGAGAGCTGGTGCTTCTATCTCATCTCATCTCATCTTATATATCTTATCTCATCTCAATATCTAAACATCACAAACACAAATACTATTTTACAATTTCAAATCTTCAACTTTTTCATTTAATCATTATTTAATTATTATAAATTTCTCAAACTTCTAAACAAAATACAAAAAATAATTCAATTTTTTCAAATCTCAAAACAAAAATTATATTAAAAAATTATATTCTAACAATCTTTTAATTTTATAGTATTTTTATTTAACTTTTTTCTTTCATTTTCCAAAATTACGTAAAATATTTTAACTCAAACCGTTTCTAACTCATCTCATCTCAATTCAAATATCTCACTAATATTCACAAATATTCTAACTTATTTCCATATTACTCACTATCCAAACCAAGTCTAAGGGCAGGTTTGGGTGGTGAGATGAGAATTTTATATTTTATTTTAGAGTTTAAAATATTGTGTTTTAATATTATTATTATCTTGGGATTTGAAAAAGGTGAATTGAGATTTGAAAAAATTAAATTATTTATTATATTTTGTATGGAGATTTGAAAAATGTGTAATGATGAGATGAGATGATATAAGAATTTTATGTCTCATCCCACCCCCAAACCTGCCCTAAGGCATTCATAGATTTATATTTTAAAAAAATTAGTTAATACTTCAATTAAAGTCTCCTAAAATTTATCATAACTGATGAGAACTTCTCTTTTTTAAGTAATTTGAGATTACTTTCACAACCTTCTTATTATAATGTTTCTCCCGATGCGACTTCTTGTGACGTAAGGAATGTCTAAACTAATGTAAAATTATATTTCAAATAGACTAGTCAAGATTATAATTAAATTCTCTTAACAAAATGAGAAATATTTTAATCATAAAATAATCTTATAAAATAAACTAATAAATTGATATCACTTAATATATTATATTAAATTATAAAATTATTTTTATTATAAAATAAATTTAATATATGAGATGAATTCATATTAATTTATAAATTTATTTTTATATATAAAAAAATTTGTGAGTGGATAACAAATGACAATAACTTTTCCTTAAACAACACTACGTGTCCTTAAACGTCAATTTTGTATCCACAAGAATATTAGAGGACCAATAGTATTAGAGTTGTGCTAGGCTATGTTCAGCTTTGACGGTCAGGTGTGTCGTTTAGTATAAATATTGTTTTTTAATTTATTTATGTTGTTTATATTTTTAAATATTTTAAAAAAATATAAAAAAAATACACTAATATACCAAAAATTATATTTTTTAATTATTAAGTAAAAAAATAAAAAAAATAAAATATATAAACGATTAAAATGAATAACAACTCAAACGATATGCTAACAATTTTTCGTAATATTACGAGAGTGGGAAACTATTTAGTACGTTGTCTCGACTGAAAGATAAAAATAAGATTACAGGGAAACATCGTTGTCATGGAGTCAGAAATGGAAGCAAGGACATCTGGCCAGTTTGGAGAGACCACACAGAGACAGAAAAGGAGTCATCAATGTCAGCAAATGCCGATAGGCTAGGAGACGTGGAATGCAGCCTTTCTAATCACAATGGTGTCAGCCATGGCAACAAAAGCACCACCATTCAATTCAAACAGGGACCCTACCACATCACCATATCTTGACGTGATACCCACTTTTGAACTCAACCCATTAACAGTCCAGTCCATACAAGAAAGAAATGCAGAGATCTAGCACCAAACTTGTGAGAGATATTATCTAAACAATTGCTTCGGTTTCTTAGCATAATTGCGGTACTTACTTTAGAGTGAAACAAACATTTAAATTATCTTGAGAAATAATAGATAAATTAATATAACTGTACAAACTATTAACTAAAATAGATGAGGAGAGTTACAGCTACAAATAGATTACACAAAAGTCATATCGTAAACTGACATGACTTCATGTGATCCGTAAGATCTGTTTTATAATAAAATTAACTTTATAATTTGACAAATCACATCAATTTGTGAGATTATTTTTATGTAATTACTTTATGACTAAAGTATTTTTCAAAACTGATAGAGTAGATTCTGACTAGCTATTAGATAAGATTTTGGACGAATCACGACCTTCTATAATTATTTTACTCAATTACTTTTTTTAACAATTTGGAGAGAGATACACACATCATATGCATATGGCTGCAAATAAACAATACTATTCAACAAGCCACTGGAGATCATCTTAGTCAAACACATACTCAGCCATTCAGCTACTTGAATCATTATAAATCTACTAATTGATATATATATATATATATATATATATAGGTATATAAACTTTATAAAGATATTAGCTAAAAGTTCATCTTTTTTTCAAAATTTGTAGATAAACTATAAAATGAAACATAAATAATCTATTTGATCTAAATGAAGTAACTCGTGAACAAGCTGGAATTAGCTCAAATATGAGTAATGCTAGATATAAGCCTCAAATAGACAAATTCCATACAAATCTTTTGTAAAAAAATGAGTTCCACTAATAAAGAATAGTTTTTTTTTATACTTTTTTAAGGTGGAGTCTATTTTTTTATAAGGACTTATATGAAATTTATATATTTAAGATTTGTACAAATTATTTCTCAATATTATGAAAAATCACAATCCAGTTTGAATATACCATTAAAAATGATCTTAAAAAGCCGATCCTACAGAACATAATTGTCATCCCTTGAAAAGTTAGAAATCTCATCAATAAAATTCGTAGATATGTCAGCCCAAATAGCATTGAGAATGGACACTTGTTGAAGGAGCCGCCCACTGCCCTGCAGTGAAGGATGATATGGTCACATTTGTGGCGTTGGCAAATGTCATACCCACGTTTATAGGGCCACCATCTCTTGGCCCATAGCCCGTCAATGACTCGAAATAACATGAACCAAATAATCAACACTAGCTCCAAATTAGCATTTCTTCCACTCATGAAATGTGAACAGAGGCTTTGTGAGTCCAAAAATAGCACAAGAAATTTGTGGTTATAGTGGTGAGTTCGAATGGTTGTCTTCTCTCCATCTCGAGTCCCCATCAACATTTGGTGATTCCCCAACTCATCCAATAAAGAATTTATAATTCTCTATGATTTGATTTTAAAAAGCACAGTAGTCCCCATGCTTTTTATCAGTTAATTAATACAATAGTTTGGACAGGAGATTTCTCGAATAACTATAAATACTGTAAAATTCACTTTATGTATTTATCTTTTTTCTATTCGGGTCTCGTTTGGATAGTGAGATAATGAGATATTATGGTTTTAGATTAGTTGAATAAAATATTATTAGAATATTATTTTTTAATATTATTATTATTTTGAGATTTGAAAAAGTTGAATTGTTTATTATATTTTGTGTAGAAATTTAGAAAAGTTGTAATGATGAATGATATGAGATTAAATGAAATGAGATGGTTTTTGTACCCAGACGTCTTAAAAGTTTGGTTAAAAACTCTAGAAAACTCAAATCTCAATAACTAGTAGCAATACATGATGGGTTTTAAAAATATTATATGCCACGAAATGAAATTGGATTTGAACGGAGAATAGCATTAATTTGGTTCTATTGGATTGTTATAAACACTGTGACCTACAGCGTTTAAGCAAAGGCAAAGGGGGTTCCCATACAAACCTTAACAGGTCGGGGGATTTATGAGCAATAGGGTTTGAAATTTATAACATCGGATCTTTGGACCAACTTGAAATAGGGCTAGACATTTATTACAAGCACAAAGGATCAAATACAAAGGATCTGGTCATTTGTAAGCTAGCTAATACTGAATCTTCAGAGTCTCTTATCACAACTCTAATGCCAATAATGTCTTTAATCTTGTCTGTTGCAATATCCCTATTTACCTTGAAAAGGTTCAAAGGGGGAGGTTCCCATTTTGGAACCAGGTTGCTAGATGATGCAGTAGTAGTGGCCTTCTTTGAGTGAGCTTCATGTTGCTCCTTTTAAGACTTCTTTAGATTGCTGAGTAACCACTCTGGGATGCTGAAATTCACTTTGAAAAAAAAAAACTGGTTCATTCTCTACCAAATTCTCCTTGCCACCACTGCAATCTCCTCCCCAATGAAAAGTCTTTTTCCAATAGGCACTCTTCTGAATTTGTTTAGAACATAGGCTCCAGACATCCTGTGCTGCTGGAGAAACCATAGAGCATGAACTACAGACTCTTCTACAAAGCAAATAGGGCACTTTGGATTGTCAACAACCATTTTTTTAAAAAAGGTTCAAATTCATGGGAAGACCTTCTAAGCAAACTCTCCACAAAATATTCTATTTGCAGGATGGATATTCATCTTCCATAGAACTGACCACACTGCACTTCTATCGTTGGAGATTGAAGATTGGCCTTTTGATAGTTCTTTCAAATTTTTTAAAGTGATATGCACTTCTCACTGTGACTAGCCATTGGAAGTCCCATTCCAAATCAGTTTATCTAGTTTATTGGTACAACTTATTGGAATCTTCATGATGTTCTCAGCTTCCTCCATTGAGAAAATCCTTGCAATTAGAGAAACTCTCCTGTCATTTGTATCTGGATCAATCAGCTCATGGACTTTTGCATTGATTTTCTTCTTGATCTTTGACTGCACACTTAACTGTGAAAGTAGTGGATTTTGGAATCCATTTGTCCTTCCTGATATGAATCTCTCCTCCATTTTCAACTCTCCAATAAGTGCCCTCCATTTGTCCTTCCTGATGTGAAAGTAATGTCTATTTCCACCTTTAGATGTAAAAACTGACCCCACCCAAATCCACTACCATCAACTTCAACATCCAACACCTTCCCTAGGCCGCCCTTTCCAATTTGGTTTCCCATTTCTTTTGTCATGCTTGCAAGAGGCATATTATGTACCTGGACCCAGAAAACTTCAGTTTAGAAAAGGATCATTTGGAGTACTCCCATCAAACTCATGTAAACACCCCAGCAGCCTATCAAATGTCCAAGGCCTCCCCAATAGCACTTTTGCCTTGTCTTGTTCATATTGAAACTCCACTAGCATTCTATTATCCCCCAATTCCTTAAATCGAATCCAACCCTCAGGTTTCCAGACTATAGACATGATGGATCTGAAGCCTCCCTATTCACACTTTTGTCAGCAATCACCAGTGCAAGAAGACAAGATTTTCCTTCTAATATAGACTGATGAATTGTTAAAGAAAATAGGACAACTTCCTGCTTTTCCTGATCAGTGAGACTAACGTTGCCCACATTTTCTCTAACTCACCCTCCATAACAACCTCTACAGACCAAAAGTCTAAGAGACAAAACCTTTGCCTAAGCAAAGAGAAAAACCTTACCCTTCAGAAGGAGAGGACCATCACCCTAGCGGGTTGTATATTGATTGGTATACAAGCTTCGCTTTAGACCCTATCTCCTTCAACCTCTCATTCTCTTCAATCTCTATCACCATTGAGCCAAAGAATGACTATGAGAGGTATATAAACACCAAAAATAGGAAATTTCCCTTTCCCCATACTCGTGAACGTAAGCTTTGCGTCGAAAGACATATAAATATATATATATATATATATTTATACATATTTCTCTATTTACATTTTCTATGCTTTATTTATTGTTTAAACCATAGATGAATATCCACACATCACACTACCATTCAAGCACCACGGTAGGTGATTCTACCATACTTTTGGTATCTGGCCTGTAAAAAAATGCATCAACACTAGATATTTCAAAATTTTCCATTTCAAATTATCAAAATAGACACATTGCCATCGTAGAATACTAAAAAGTGACAATATGCATTATGTATTGAAACCAAGAGTATGTTGCAGCAGTTTTTTATCATCCATCTTAGTGGTAAAAAAAATGAATGAGCACGTTATTCAACATTTTGTTATACTTTCTAGGGGTGTAAGGGACCGGATCGGACCAGACTCCAGACTGGTCGAGCTCGGTCCTATAAATTGGGGACCGAAACCATTTGGTCCGGTCCCGGAATCTATAAATTTTGGACTGGACCAACTCCTATATATATTTTAAAAATATGTTTAATAGTTTAATATATTATTTTTATATAGTAATTATATAAGCTCATAAAGTAATTTTCATCTAATTTATTATCATTGATCATGTAAAATATTTTTTTTAATGAGTTAGTTATATAATTTATATTAATAATTCATTTAATTTTAATTTAGTAATTTAAATAATTTTTTTATTAATTTATTTGAAAAAATAAATAAAAGATAATTGGGCCGGACCGAACAAACTAGACCGATAACTACTAGTCCAATCCGGTCCCTATGGATGCTCCGGTTTAGTCTAAGAAAAATGATGGGTCCATCACCAGACCAGACCGATTTACACCCCTAATACTTCCTGGGTGCCGTAAGTATCTTCTGTAATTTTAAGTGCGAGAGTATAAAAAGAAAGTAATTTTTCAAAATGTGTCATAATTAGGAGTAATTATTAGTTACTTTCAGATTATGGATACCTAGTACTCCTAATTTATTATAAGATGTCATGTCAATTAAAATTGATACTTATATTAATAATTTAATTTTCACTGCGAGAAAAATGAATATTTATAACGAGTTATTTGCAAGGAAAATAGATTCATTTTAGTAGGAAATAGTCATTTTGATAGGAAATAAAAAATTTTCTCTTTTTTTTTTTTTAAATAAAAAACTTTCTTGTAGTGTGCACAACATGTTATAATAGAATGAGAGTATCATATCATCCATATTTCGAAAATATCTAATAATTTCCTCATATTTGGAGGGCTAATCTATATAATTTGGTAGATTTAGGAGTTTTTTTGAAGATGGATGGTTTCATTTCATCCCATCTGATCTCGTTTCGTCTCGTCTCGTCTCATTTAATTTAATTTCCTTCCTAAACATAATTCAAACACAAACACTTTTCAAATTCAAATTTTTAATTTGTTTTCATCTAATCATTACAACTTTTTTAAACTTCCAAACGAAGCACAAAAACAGAATTTAATTTTTTCAAATTTCAAAACAAAAATAATATTAAAAGATCATATTATAATAATATTTTAACTTTATAATATTTTTATTTAAATTTTTTCTCACATTTCTCAAAATCCCATAAAATATCATAACTCAAACTATTTTACTATTATTTCCAAATTATTTCATTACTATTCACAAATTTTTTATCTCATCTTATTTTTCAAACATTAATAATAGTTTTGTAGGACATAGAAGGAGCAATTCTAAATTTTAGTGGGCCGATGGCAATCAGCAAAAATGAATGCAATCCAATCCTAGTATATACTATAATTCAGGCCTTCCTAGTAACGAGCCGTGGCTATTTTTCTAACTTGGCTTCCACGAAAAAACTCAGGCTCTCATGGAGATCAAGAGCTTCCCATGTTACATGGGGATCTATCCTTGGGAATTGGGACTTTGCTTGTTCTTCAAGTTCTATTGTTTCCAGGAAGAAGACTAGATAGATCCTTCTAATCCCAGATTCTGCTGCTCCAATATCTTTCATTTCAAGCCATTAGTTTTCAAACTGGATTCTTTTTATTAATAGCTAGATTAATTATCTAATCCTCATTTGAGATACAACCTGAAACCCTAGATTTTATTTCTTGTCATTATAAAAACATCATGATGAACATGCCATAAACATACTCCTTCTGTGTTCTTTCTTTGTTTCTAAGGCTGAATGGCCATGTGTCAAGTAGGACTGTTCATTTATCCGTTTAGTCCTATCTCATTCAGCAATGCTAGTTACAAACCGATATATAAGAAACATCCTCCATGTCGATGATATGTTATAAGAAAAATTCGACCCATCGTCCTTATACTACCATACATAATTTTTTATTTTTTTTTATTTTTTTCTCTTACCAAATGTGTAGTGTATGGATGATGAGTAGAAGAACTCAATTTGTTTAGAAAGAATAAAACCAAAAAAAAAAAAAATAAGTGTGGTGTGTGATGAGCAACAAAACCCTAAAAAGTATGTCTTACACATTGACCTGTAAATATAATTTTTCTCAAATCTAATAAGAGATTTCCTATTTTGATGCAACTTGAAAGATTTTGTTTTCTGACCCTTTGGATTTATGTGTCCTCATCCAATTAGAACATATATAAGCTATTTAAAATCACGTACAAAAAATGAAAATACTATTTTTAAAACTAATTAAACATAAAGTAAAACGCAGATAGGTCGGAGTGAAAGAGTAGAAATAGCCCCATTTGGATTTAGAAGTGATCTCAACTCATCTCATCATTACAATTTTTTCAAATTTTCATACAAAATATAATAAACAATTCAACTTTTTTAAATCTCAAAACAATAATAATATTAAAAAATAATATTCTAAAAATATTTTATTCAACTTATCTAAAATCATTTCATCTCATCTCATATGAACTCACTATCCAAACGGCACTTAATGTGCAAGTTGAGTTTGAGACTAATAGACTTTCCACACTTTTAAATCATGTAATGTCAACTATTTCATAATCCAAATAATCAGTAATGATATACGTATAATTTATTTATACAATTATATATGTTTTAAATTGAGGATACTTCAATAAAATAATATATATATTTTATAAATCACTTATTTAAAACATGATTATATAAGAAATTGTGAGAATTATATATATCTATATCATGATTTTTCATATTTTGGATGGGCTATTTCAACAAACTAATTTAGTATGATTCCCAGCTGTACCAAATCAATAAATGATTGTTGACTAGTAATTTTTATTTTATTTGGTCGTGCATTATATAATAAGCAGGCTTGCCGACTTGGCTGTGTAAGTATATACAATTCTCCATTGTGTAATTACCTGACATGATTCCTTTCATATGATTTTGCATATCTTTTTTTACAATACCCTTCAATTATTGTACTTGCATTCTTCTTTCCACATTATATAGTAGCCATTACATGAAATGCAATTCAACCCTATACGTACTGTGATTCAGGCCTTCCGTAATGAGCTTTAACTATTTTGCTAATTTGGCTTCTATATTTAAAAAAAAAAACTCGGACAGTCGTTAAGATACTTAGAATATTTCACTATATCTATAAATAATAATGAAATTATTTGAGTTGAGATATTTTATTAATTTTATAAAATAAGAGAGAAAAAATTGAATAAAAATATTATAAAGTTAAAAAATTTTTAAATATGATTTTGAATATTATTTTTGGTTTAAAATTTGAAAGATTAGTTTTTTTTTTTTTTTTTTGTATTTTGGTCGTGAGTTCAAGAAAGTTGTAATGATTAGATAAAAAAACTGAAAATTTAAGATTAAAAAATATTATGTATTTTAGTGATACTTGAAAAAACATTATTTAAAAATGTAAAGTACTCGAGAACAGTGTTACCTAGAGACCCTCGGACTCCCATGAACCAGAGCTTCCCATATTACATGGGGATTTATCCTTGGGATTGGGACTTTGCTTGTTCTTCAAATTCTATTGTTTCGAAGAAGAAGAAGATCATCGATCCTTCTAATCTCAGATTATGCGGCTCCAATATCTTATATTTTAAGCCATTACCTTTCAAACTGGTTTCTTTTTATTAATAGCTAGATTAATTAAATCCTCATTTGAGGAACAATCTGAAACCCCAGATCTTATTTCTTGTCATGATAAATGCATCATGATGAACATGCCCCATGAATATACTCCTTTAATTTCTGTTATTTCTTTGTTTCTAAGTCTGGCCATGTGTTGGAGTGGGGCAGTTTATTTTTTTGTCTAACCTTATCTCATCCAAAATTTGGTATTTCGATATAGAGTAATGCTAGTTACAAGTCGGTGTGTATGACACAAATTACACGTCATTGATATGTTATGGTTTGATTTGCAAGATAATTTAATTTTAAATTTATCTTACAAATTAAATCATATAATTTCAATCGTATGAAATTTCACATTTTGATGCACCTTGAAGAAGTTTGCTTCGTAGCCCTTTGCATCTCTGTGTCCTGACCCAATTAAAATATGAGTTCTATTAAATACAGTCATTTTTGCGTACTCTTCACATATTCCATTGATATGATTGGTCAAAATAATTATTTTATATTAAAAAAATGACACAGCCAATTACATTAGTTGAGTGTTCAAAGAGTATGTAAAAATGACTGCACGTGAAATTTTTTATTACTTTATCATCCAAATAATTAGTAACGAGAACCAGTCGGTGGCTGAAATTTCATGGCTATTATCTATGCTAATAAAGATGTATTAACTTGCTTAATTTAATTCAAGTTTCATGGCCATTTAAGCTGAATGGTTCGTGACATGAACTTGTGGTGGTTGAAATGAGAGTTATCTAACTCTAATTTTCATCAAAGTCCAAAAACTAAAGAGTCAACTTGACTCATTCCAATATTCACCAAACAGACCATAGACCACAATTAATTTAATTAGGTTTAGCTTTTTCTATTAACAACACCCTGTATATTAATGCATCATAAAAGTAAGTTGGTACATATGAATGTGCATAGACAGAGGCTTTTTTATGAGTGGTGCTATTTGAATTATTCTTTGTCCAAATACGCAAGAGTTATACTATTATTAACAATATAATACAAATAATTAAATATACATATTCTCATCAATTTAAATTTTTGAAACAAGTACAGATTTCTAAAAGCACGAGAGAAGAGGTTTTAAGCTTAAATTTTGTCTCTGACTCTCTATACTTTATTTCATTAATTAAATATTCTACGTCATGTACTTTCTCAATCTCATCATAGCATTGGTGTGATAGTTTTCAATATGCTCTTGTTTTCTTAAAAGAATTGATTCAAATGTTGATAAATAATGTCACATCTATACAATAGAATTAGAAGAAAATGAGAATGTAGTATATAATATAAAGAGTATATGCCAATAATTTTCATCATTTTAATGCACAAGTGCTTCAACGTGAATATATGGATAAGTATATTGAAGGAGATGGTTTGAGAGCTAATTGGGGCGCTAGAAAGAGAATAAAATGCATGTGATCAGCTGAAGTTGGCAAAAACTTGTGAATATCGTTCTTTCTATGTGACCCAACAGATACATGTACGCCAATAGATATGCCAAGTCCCATTACATGTATGTGAACTCTCTAACACGTAAAGAGCAGATAAAGACAATCCTCGTGACACCTTGCTTCCAGATTCCACAATGAAAGGGACTCCGTTGCAGATCTCCTAATTGCCAACCCTTTCTTTTCCCTTTCCCTATATATATATATATATATATATATATATAGAGAGAGAGAGAGAGAGAGAGAGAGAGAGAGAGAGAGTATTCCTTGTGGCAAAGCCTCCACATGCTCATTTTCCTCCTCTCGTGTTTCATAGCTATTACCATTTAGCTTCATTGGAGGGTGAAAACAAAGACTTAGGGATGCATTTTTTTTGTTGGTTTGTGCCTTCTAACTTTTGCAGGGCTCCTCTCCTCGTGATTTACCTGTCAAAATGTCTCACAAGCACACTTACCCTTGTTTGACAAGTGAAAATGACACTTTATATCATATACTCTCCCAATTTAATGGGATTCCCCCCATAAGAGAGAATTACATTCTTTTTATCCAAGATAACAAATTTGGTACACCCGTGCTAACGTATAAGATATACATAAGGCTGAAAGTTGGTCAGTCGGGACCGAAGAAACCGACCGGACTGAACAGAGATTGAGACTGATTGGTCTCTATTCATAAAATAGAAGACCGAAAGTTTTCGGTCCAGTCCCGAGGTGGGATTTTTCTATTCCAGACTGACCGAATAGTAAAATAAAAATACATATTTTATATATATTATTTATATAATAATTGTATAATTAATTATGTAATTTTCATCTAACATATTATCATTTACAATATAAAATTTTAAATATGTAAATTGTAATTAAAAATTTATATTAATGTAATTAACTAATTCACTTAATTTTAATTTAGTAATTTAAACAAAAAAAAAATATTAATTTATCTGGAAAAAAAAAGTAGAAAAAAAATAAAAAAATAATTGGGCTGGATCGAACGAACCGGACCAGACCGATAGCTACCAGTCAGGTCCGATCCCTATGGATGTCCAGTCCGGTCCGGTCTCGTGAAAATAATGGATCGAAAATTCCAATCCATCACTCCCGGACAGAACCGACCAATTTACACCTCTAGGTATACTGTATACGGTACATGTATGAGTTCATAAAGGGGATCAAACATCCACCAACAACGCAAGATACATACCCACTTACCATTCGAGACAACCCCAAATTTCGATCGCCACTTTTTTTTAGAGGAATGAGTACATTAACATTCTAGCTTTGAAGGTGCTAGTGAATTCATGAGTTGTTGATAGGCAAGTTTAATTACCTGGCTTGTAGAAGATGAATATAACCTTTGACCTACCACTTATTTGATAATGATTAGTCAACTACTGAAATCTCCCAACAGCTCTAGATAATGGCTGAAGATGTTGACATTATTCATCCAAGTTCATATTGCATTAAGCTGTACAACTTAGTGCAATACGACTTTTCCAGTATATTCTGGAAGTGTAGAAATGTTATCCAACAACACATGATCTCATGTATTGTTGACCATTTCTGGATACCTTATGCCACTACTGGAAAAAGAAAATGTCTTCCATATACTTTATTACAAACCACTACTGAAAGTCTTTCCCTTTCATGGATAGAAAGAGTCACATTCTCTAAATCTGTTGGCTTCTAAAGCTAACTAATGAGAGAGAGTCACAAACTATCGTTTGGATATAAAAATCATCTTATCTCGTCATTATAATTTTTTCAAATTCTCACACAAAATATAATAAACAATTCAACTTTTTCAAATCTCAAAATAATAATAATATTAAAAAATAATATTCTTACAATATTTTATTTAACTCATCTAAAATTATATCATCTCATCTCATCTGATCTTGCTATCCAAACTTATCTCACTGTCCAAATAAGAATGTTTCCAACTTTTCTTATTTTACTAACTTTTTTTTGTTTTTTACTTTCGACCTGAAGTGAGAGAGATTATAAATAAAGTGCGTGCTAGGGTATTTATTATTGTTCATACGACTTTCTTGAGAGGATATTGTCATATGATTTATAATATTGTTATCCGAAAAATTCACAGAGACTATAGAGAGACCAGTTTAATAGGAGCAGTTTAATTTCATTGTCCCCTATTTTCCTTATTTCACCAACTCCATTTTTTACTTGTCTCTTATCTTATATTGAGATGAAAACCAATTTCTTGAACCTAGAATGAGAGAACCATAAATAAAGTGCATGTACATTATAAGAAAATTGTTTATTTGTGGCCAATTATTTCTTGCAAAAATTATTATTTTCTGTCAAAAGTAGTTTGTTTTCGTCATAGACAATCCATCACAAATACTTATTTTTCTTATAGTGATGCTATAATATTTATTATCGTCCATGCAAATTTTTCGAGAGGATGTCCTATGATTTGTAATGCAACCCGATCAGAAACTTGCAAAATCTTGACTGATCTAGATCCTAAATTTCAAAGAGAAATTCTATAAAATTATAATACCCTTTTTTTACCCTTTTTTTCAATGTACAAACTATTGAACGAGTCTAATTGAATTTATTTAGTCAGTCATTTTCAGGTATGGCAAAGCTCAAAACCCATAAATTTGAAACTCTCAAACTAAATTTCTTTTTCAAATCAAAACTATGGGTATCAAGTCATTATAATGGACCCCATTAAGAGCATCTAGTACATAGACATATAAATCAATCGACCTTAAAGAAAACAGACACATTTGAAGGAATTGTTCAATTACAAGGCTTGGCTTAGCTTGTACATTTTGTCAAATAGGAAGGAGTCAAAATATAATGAAACAATTAAAGTATAGCCAAATACTTGGTCTATGTTATGTTCATTATATATATTATCATTATCTTAATTCTTTTCCCCAATGGATATGCTTTCTCAACATATTATTGAGATGCTTCATATTAGTTTGTTGATGCTTTACCTATTAAAATAGATAGTGCATTATTTTTTGAGGATATGAACTAAATTTAGAAGCCGGCCCTGTTAGGATACATAGAAGGTTTAATCTTATCTTATCATTACAATTTTTTCAAATTTTTGCACAAAATATAATAAATTATTCAACTTTTTCAAATCTTATAATAATAATAATATTAAAAAAATAATATTCTAACAATATTTTATTCAATTCATCTAAAATCATCTCATCTCATCTCATCTTACTGTCCAAACGAGTATAAGTTTTTTATTCATAACCTAGCAAGAAAGGATCATCATGGAGAGAAAATGATCGGAATAATTTCTTTTGGATTAGTGGATTTAAACAATCCGTACAAAGTAATTCATCTGGAATATTTTTTTTTCCCGAAAGATGCATATATCAAACCCAAAAATAATATTGGATAATACTTCATGTATCTATCTCTTTAGAGTAATACTAGGCATAAGTCCCAAATAAACAAGTCTCGCGTAAACCCTTTGTAAAAATGTAGATCACATTAAAAACAATAGATTTTTTTTTACACTTTTTTAAAATGAGATATACTTTTTTATAAAAGATCTGGCCGGAACTTGTTTATTTAGAACTTGTCCAAATAATTTCTCCTTCATAAAATGCCATCCTTTTTAATTCCATTAACCTAAACTAGGAATCGGTTTTGGACAATATCGATCATAAAAAGCCAACCAAATAAGTCATATATCTTCGATGTATGGATAAATATAAAAATCAGAGTTGTCTTTCTCTGCAAACATCAATTAACCATTCGAATCCCATGAACAATGTGGCATAAACACAATATAATGAGTTATAATTCTCTCTAATTATAATTAGAAAAATTATATTTATCGTCACTGCATCAAACACCAATATTATTGATGTGTAAATATGTGTATTTAAAATAAAAAAATAAAAATGACAAATCACATATTGGTGTGTAGTGTAAGAATGATGAGTAGTGTTTCTGTTATAATTATATAGACTAATTATGAAAGAGAAATGATACTCATCATCCCACATCACATATTAATATGTGATTTTTTATTTTTATTTTTTTATTTAAATATACATGTTTACACATTAATATATATGTATTTAAATAGAAGGATAAAAAAAATTACAGTACATATTAATCTGTGATATAGTGAATAATAAACAGAATTCTTCATTAAAAAAAAATATAATAACTAGTCGTGATTTATACAAATAATATTAAATATCATAAAATTAAAATAATAATAATAGAAGAAAATGATCTTGTGGCATCCATGGTGTCCTTAGCGCGTACCACAATACTCAAACCATAATCGTGAGCGCAGTGTCGGCGCGTGTGAAATCGAATGTCACGCTAATCTGTCTCCTTTTACAGTTTGCGCACACATTAGAAATTTACGTGGATCCCACATTAGATTTGAAGCGAGTGGAAGTCTGTCGCAGTGTCCTGATTCTGACACTGTTCTGGACCCCACCGTTAAACGCTTGGAACCATCGCAGCTTTCCTGTCACTTGACCGTTCTGGCACCGTCAGCGTTATCACGGTGCAACCGACACTTCGACGGAAAATCGCACGGCGAGCCAGTTGTCGCTCTTACCTTGTTATCGCTAAAATATCGTCACATCTCGGAATCTTTTCCCTCTAATATTGAACTTAAACAGGAACAAAAACCAAAAAAACAAAAAGACGTGTCATTTATTTTTATGAAATGAAAAAAAAAAAAAAATTAAAATAAAGGAAAGAATAATTCTACTTGAAAAGTCTCCTTTTTTGTGAGCGAGTTCGTAGGCTAAATCGTGTATTAATGTTGATATATAAAAAATAATTAATATAATATAAATTGAAAACAAAAATAATTTTTATAAAATAAAAGACATTTTCTTCTCTCAAAATTTTTATATTTTTATTCATTTTTTTATAAAAATTTATATCAACATCGGTATATGATTTGATGCGTCAAATCGCTTATACCTAATAAGACTCATTCTATTTATCATCCTCACAAAGCACACACCATACCTATTTTAATTTTTTTTCCTATAACAGATATTTGGTGTATAGATAATAAATAGAATAACTCAATTAGTTTAATAAAAATAAAATAATAAATACTAAATAATAATTTTAAAATATGTAATGTGTATATTGTGATATGATAAGTAGAAATACCGATTGCTAAAAAAATAAATGAGCGAACAATCTATCCATTATTTTAAAAGGAAGGGACATCTACCATTAAGTAGTTGTTTGATGTTTGATAAACCTGCACCTAAATCGATTTTAAAGTTAGCTACGTTGGTTTTTTTCAAATGTAGTCTTACGTTTAGTTTGTTTTCACAAATCGTCTTATTTTATCTAATCATAAGAATTTTTTAAACTACTAAACACAAAGCAAAAAATAATTCAATTTTTTTAAATTTAAAAACAAAAATATTACTAAAAATTATATTCTAATTATATTTTATTCAACTTACTTTTATCTCATCTCATCTCATCTGTATTATCTCATTTTGTTTCATCTAATCATTACAATTTTTCAATCTGCTAAACACAATGCAAAAAATAATTTAACTTTTTTAAATTTTAAAACAAAAATATTACTAAAAATTATATTTTAACTATATTTTATTTAATTTTAAACTTTTATTTCATCTCATCTGTATAATCAAATGAGGCCTTATTTGTATGAGCTTTTCAAAAAAAAAAAAAAAAACTTCAATCTGATGCTTTTTTAAAATGTGGGTTTTCAATTATTTTAGAAGCACTTTTTATAAATTTTCCAAGCATACTAATTTTTCCTTTAAAAGAGTTTTTAGGCAATTAAATTCACTTTCCAAATGCAAACCCAAAGATGCACTAAGAAGCTTAACAAATTTACAACGCATGAGTTTCTAATATTATAGGGAAAAACATGGCCATTTACATGGTGATCATAAGATTTTAATAATATATTTTTTCCATGAATTATTATAAATCCTGAAAAAACTGAATTAATCCTTAATTCAATCACATTCATGAATATCCTAAAGATTATATTTGCATAAGGTCTGCAAAAAAATGTAGAAAGTGACTTCATGGGATTAGAGGAGAATTCCCTCTAATATGTATGGGGTTAAGATATAGAGATCAATAGGGGTGATTCTTTTGTTGAGAGCTCAAGACAATTTTCATGAAGTAATTTGGGTACTTAGGTGTTATCTCATTTTATGAGATGAAACCTAAGATTATTGTCTACTTTTACTTTTACTTTTTACTTTGGAATATCTCGTTTGATTACACAGTTTAGATGAGATGAGATGAAACGTTTTGTTGAAAATTGAATAAAATATTATTATAATAATATTTTTATTTTAAAATTTAAAAAAATGATTTATTTATTATATTTTGTGTGTAAGTTTAAAAAAATTGTAATGATTATATAAAATAAAATACAACGAGATAGTTTGATTTTGTGTAATCAAACCAGTATCAATTTCCTAGTTAATATTATTATTTTTTCTTGGATTTAACATTTCATTGTGGCGTAATATTAAATATAGATTAGGCACTTATATATTAAGCCAAGTACTTTTAAGTATTTTGAAAGAAAATTCACAGAACTATTAGAAAGAAAAGGAACATATCCCAACACTTCAAGAACTCGTCGATGGACGCAGCATGGATCGGAGTGGACATTGACTATTCTCTTTCAGAACGAAAATTCTTCGATTTTTTATCATATAAATTGATGAGATATTTTGTCGTTTCATTGATGATAATGCATAAATAATGATTAAAAGACTTTCCAAAAGTCTATGTAATAACTTTGAGTTATTCTGTTGAATTCTTCGGCTTGTAAATCGGTTTCTAAAGCACATTCTCAATTTAATTAATACGGTAAGATTTAATTTATAAGAGATTTTAATTTTACTTTTTTTAACAAATTAAGTATTATCATGTCAATAACATCGATTATTAATAAAAATTTTGATTATATTTTTAAGATGGTGTATAGAATTAGAGAAATGCTTTGGATCTCGAATTCGAGATCTAAAAAGTATCTCGAATGATTTTTTTTTATTTAGTGATTAAGAAAATATTTTTTAATAATGTTGTGATTTTTTTTTTAAATATTTATGATGATTAAAAAAATATATGAAAAAAAAATGAAATAGACTGTTCGATAGTCTAATTCAGAACACTTTTTCGATTGCTCTAACAAAACTCATAGAATTATATAGCATCTACGTTACCTATTTAGGAAGATTCGAAGTATAAGACTTAAAGAAAAATTTTAAAGAAAAATTTACTTCTTCACATATCAGTTATTGATATGTTAATCATAAAAATTAAAATTAAAATTTTAAATTTAAAAAAAAAAATTAAAAAAAAAATTTTATAAAAAAAATTAAAAATACATATTACACTATTCAAGTTTTAATTTATCCCGTTAAATTCGTATCAAAATAGATCTTAATAAATAAAACCCAAAAATCTCGTCTATATGGCAGCGAAACAGATGGGGAAAATATCGCGAGAGATTGTCGGCGTATAGACAGAAACAATGATAAAAGGGGACCTCGAAGGAAACGGAGGAGGGAAAATACAGAAAGAAATCAAGAATCAACGTATACGGACAATCTCTGTACAGATTTCATCGTAGTGCCACGTAGCATCACATCCATCGTCGGATCTTTGACACTTATTTCTCTTGGACCCACAACTAATCCCTTCCAGCTGGCTGGCATTTATTGGCTGACACCATCCGCTCATCAAAGTTAGAAAGCCAAATCCCTCCTCTTAACCCAACCACACGCTTCCACACTCTTCACCGTCCCCCCACAGCGCTCTAGTCTCTCTCTCTCTCTCTCTCTCTCTCTCTCCTACCTATCGTATTTACACTCGCGCTTGTTTACTCTCCCCGGCGGATCATCTACCGATCTCTCGCCGGAAAATCCTCGAGATCTCCAGATAGCTTTCGTTCTTACTCGATTTTGATCCCATTTTTGTTTTTGTGAAGTCGAAGATCTTGTCCTTTTCGTTGCTCGGTGCGCCTGAGTCGGCAATTGGCGAATACCTGAAGCTGTTAGATAATGCGAGTGGAAATCAGTGTTCTCGTTGCGTATAATTGGTGAAGGAATCTTTAGATTTCGAGAGATTCGGGGAGAGGGAACGGCGTGGGCGGGGGAAATGGTACTATTTTTGGTAATGGTCGGTGACCTTTAGGTTGGATTTGGATCTTTCTTTACTTGAGACATTTCTAGGAAACTCAATTTTTTGGTTGTGAATTTGGGTTTTGGTCTACTTTCTCTGTTTCCAGTTCCTGATCCTGAACTGACGCAATTGAATGAGAACGAATCTTTTTGCTTCTCTTTGTATGGGGGGACGAGGGGCGAGATGTGCAGGATAGAGACGAGCAGTGAGATCAAGAGCTGTGAATACAAGGAGGAGGAGGAGGGAGGACAAGGAGAAGAGAGAGAGGAGGGTGGTGATGGGTCTGAAGGCAATGGGTGGTGGTGCTGGAGAGAGTAGGGTTGAGAAGTTGAAGAGTTCAATGTCGAGGTCTAAGATGAAGCTATGGATGATACGGGCTACGACGTCGGTTTTGCTCTGGACTTGCGTCGTGCAGTTGACGGCGTTGGGGGATATGTGGGGACCTAGGGTTTTGAAGGGCTGGCCCTCTTGTTTCTCCCAGGAGTCCTCCGTTAACAACGCAATCAGCGTGCCCTCTGTTCCGCCGCTTGTTCTTCCACCAAAAAGTGAGCATTTTTCTGTTACAATTTGTTCCCGAATTTTTTTGGTTATTTTTATAGGAATACGATCTTCTCTGTTGGTTTTGAAGTTCGTACTAAAGTCGTGATTCATATATCTCTGCTAGGGTCAGTTCGATTTTTTTATTCTTTACGAAATAGTTTCGATTTTGATAATGATGCGGAGTTTTTCTATATTACAAGGGGCGTTAATTCAGCGGTTTATACTTTTGAGAGGTCATCTAATCAGAGTCATATTCTGGAGTAGTTTTCTGATTTTTCATGTTTTTTCAATAAGAAAAAGGTTATTTATGTGTGGTGAGAGAGGCTCCAACTCTCGACGATTTTTTCTGTCCTTTTATGTAATAGAATTCTTTTTAAAGTTTTCATTGGAGGTACGAACTGGAATTTTGATTGGCTCCATTTTTAGTTAGCCTGCTAGCATTGGAGGTAGGAACTGATTTTCGAGAATGGAGCTAAATCTGATGGCACACTGATAGTTTCAGTGTATTGTGAATTGAGAGATGATGTTCTAAGTTATTGTCATCATAAGTTGTGATGAGTCCTGTTTCTTTTTATTTCCTTAATTTCATCAATGTTGATGATTAATTGTACATTTAATCCTGAATTTTGTGCTTGTTTAGGGGTTTATAAGAACAACGGTTACCTGATGGTCTCATGCAATGGAGGACTCAATCAAATGAGAGCGGCGGTGAGTGGTAGCGAGCATACCTCAAATTTGCATATCACCCTGTTTTTTTTTTGGTGATCTGACACCTAATATTGGTAAATTTGGAATTGTGTACAAAGTGTGATGAATCTTATATTTCCATGCTTTCAGATATGTGACATGGTTGCTATTGCAAGATATTTAAATGTCACACTTATAGTGCCTGAGCTCGATAAAACGTCCTTTTGGGCTGATCCCAGGTGTGTCAACTTTTCTCTCGTTACGTATTTGAAGCATGTGGATGTCCACAGTTTCTAAAAGTATATTTAAACTTTCTCCCATTATTTATGAAACGGAATTTTATTTCTTACATGTCAAATAAATATTTATATATTATCCTTGCAGTGAATTCCGTGACATATTCAATGTTGATCATTTCATTACTTCCTTGAGAGATGAGGTCAGAATATTGAAAGAATTGCCTCCTAGGCTCAAGAGGCGAGTGGAGCTTGGGAGGGTTTATTCCATGCCTCCAATCAGCTGGTCTGACATTTCCTACTATCGGGATCAGGTCAGTTTTATATTGTTCTTTTGTTAGCCCCTTCTGTCAGGCAAGACTATCAGAACATTGGAAGTTGCAAATCTTAAAACATCCTTGAAAATGTCCCTACAGTAGGATCTGAACCTATGATCTACCGCAACCTTTACCAAGGATGGTTCGACTTGCAACATTATACTTTCATATTTGCGAGCTATTTCTTTTTTTGAGATTTCAGTCTCAAATGTAATCATTATATGTCCTACAGATTCTTCCTCTGATCCAGAAGTACAAAGTTGTACATCTAAATAGAACTGATGCTCGACTCGCCAATAATGGCCAACCTTTGGAAATTCAGAAGCTGCGCTGCAGAGTAAATTTTAGTGCTCTGAGATTCACTTCTCAGATAGAGGAATTGGGTAGAAGGGTTATCAAGCTTTTAAGGCAAAATGGTCATTTCCTAGTACTTCATCTTAGATATGAAATGGACATGTTGGCATTTTCTGGCTGTACTCAAGGTTGCAACAACGAGGAGGTGGAGGAGTTGACAAGAATGAGGTGAGCCGTGTGTATTTGCTTAAAAAGCTACTGCACCAGCTACTGAACTCCCAAAATTAATTTCATGTTGCATATTTTCACAGGTATGCTTATCCCTGGTGGAAAGAGAAAATAATTAACTCTGAATTGAAAAGGAAAGATGGTTTATGCCCCTTGACACCTGAGGAAACTGCTCTGACTCTGAGGTCGCTGGAAATTGATCCTAGTTTCCAGATTTATATTGCAGCTGGTGAAATATATGGTGGAGAAAGAAGAATGGCAAGTCTTGCAAAGGCTTACCCAAAGTTGGTGAGTAGATAATGCTGAAGCAAAATCCTTGACTTTTGATACTTGGTTATTGTTTTTCTTCTCTTTACTGAGCCCCTGGTTTTTTAATACAGGTCAGAAAAGAGACACTGTTGGAATCGACTGACCTTAGGTTTTTCCAAAATCACTCATCCCAGATGGCTGCATTGGATTATCTAGTTTCACGGGAGAGTGATATTTTTGTTCCTACATATGATGGAAACATGGCCAAAGTTGTTGAAGGCCACCGCAGGTACTGTTCTGAAAAGTATGATGTAATTGCTTAACCATTTTAGTGGTTTCATTTTCTTAAGGATAAATGAGTTGGAATTGAAACACCACAAGTGAGATCCCAATTTTCTGTTTTTTCCCATATTATTTTGTGCATGACCATTAAAGTGCTCTTTTTACTTAAAAGACTGCCAATGCTGGGCCTTTTATTTTACCATAAGTTATTGATTTTTCATGGCTAGTATCAAGATAATTGTTAAGCAGATCAAGGGGAGGCTTTTGACGTGGCCTCTCCATGCTTATGGTCTTTATTTTAATCCATTTTAATTGTACTGAAACACTTTATCTTAACTGAGACGTCTGTTGTCCTTTTCAGATTTCTTGGGTTCAAGAAGACAATTTTGTTGGACAGAAAACAGCTGGTAAACTTGATAGACCAGTACAATATTGGATCACTTACTTGGGATGAGTTCTCATCAGCAGTGAAGAAAACTCATGCGGATCGCATGGGTAGGCCAAGTAAAAGGGTGGTGATCCCAGACAGACCCAAAGAAGAGGATTATTTCTATGCCAACCCAGAAGAGTGTTTGCTACCATCGGACGAATCATTGAGTAGTACGTGACCATTATGTTGGGAGATTGATACATTTATCAGTGTTCTCCTACAGTGCTAGCTGTTTGGCCATAGATAGGTCTCTTCACAGGGTTAAAATGATTAGAGAAGGAACTTGTTATGAAGAGAACATTATAGGGATGTGTTAAACTTTCAAGAAAGCCTGAGTGATCTATGGAAGCAACAGGATGGCATCATCATGTTTTTCTACTTGCCAATAACCCATCCAATTCATGTATAGAAGCTACCCTGCAATTACAGGGTGAGAGCAGATTGATCTGCATTGTACACCGGGGTGACGCAAATACAGATTTAGTTTATGCAAACTTTGAAGGTTAATTCCTTTCCCTTCCATTTTTGTATTTTTTGTTTTTCTTGGATCGGGCTACTGCCACCATTTTTAGATTTTCTTTAGCATATATCACATTTTAATCATCCTCTACAAATTTCATTGCCACTGTCCTATGATGCTTTGGTGTGCTATCATGGAATGATAGGGCGCGGTGTGTATGTACGTTATGCAAACTACATTTATTAATATTATGTTCAATTTACTTTTTAGTACCTTTTTGGGTTCTAATTCATCCAAGGGCCCTTACCCAGTTAAAATAATGCCCCTCTGTTAACAGTAGGGTGGTTGTAATTCTTGGGACTTTATTAGCATGCAGACAAAGCATGATTTTCTCCTTCGAGAAGGTTTCATCCTGTAAATCTCGAGGAACGATATTTATAGTCATGAAGTGAGCAAGCGACTTGTAATTTTTTAAAAAAGTGAGTAAATATAGAACCCACACAAAACAAATTCTTACTCATAAATCTCACATTTGATATTGTGTTGATGACAAAAATAACCAATCTGGCCCAGTCAAACATGATCTTTCTGGAAGGACCTTGGCAACTTTGGTTTATTCCTTTGCCCTCATTGGTAGTAGGTGCTTGAATCATCTGGTGGTTGGGGGAGATCTGTTTGTTTGTGACCGCTTCTGGAGTTTAATCGTTGTAGTGCATATTTTCTTCTTATAATATTGCACCATTTGCAGATCATATATGAACTACATATGAGAAACAACTAGGTTGATTTTTCTTCTTTAATGAGAGGGACAGGAAAAATAAGTGTATTATTGTATCAAGAGATTGGTCAAGGAGGGACATATTAATGAGTGCTGAATGATTTGATTGTGGTCCTCTTCTTGATGAGCTGGCTTGTGTTTGCTTTTATCTGGAGAGAAAGGAACAGTAGGACTTGGAGCATCTGTTTTTTCTTTTCAAGTTGACAGCGCTCTCTCTATTTCAGCTATAATAAATAGATAGTATTTATTTAATGTAAGATATGGGGTGTTTTAGTCATTTCATCTATCAATGGACTCCTTTTTAAATTCAGAGACCAAAAAGGCCTCATATTTTACACTAAATTCAGGGACAATTGGTACCGTTTGGATTCAGAGATGAGTTGAGATGGTTTGTAAATAGTAGAATAAAATATTATTAGAATATTATTTTTTAATATTATTATTGTTTTGAAATTTGAAAAAATTGAATTGTTTATTATATTTTTTGTCAAAATTTGAAAAAATTGTAATGATGAGATGATATGAGTTGAAGTGAATTTTCAATCCAAACCGAGACTAAACCGAGACTAATTGATAATAAAAAAGTTTTGAGACCTTGTTAATGTGATTTAGGGTAAAGATACTTTTTCAAGGATAATGACAGGAAGGAGAAGGACAGACAGGAGAGGCCCAAGAATCAAAATCAAGTTCAATAATTCATTTGAATGCTTTAGCAATAGAAAAGATTATGATTGGAAATACAAATAGGTTTCTTCTGTACCCAGATAGATTATGTTTAATTGGGTCCCTTGCTTGGTAACTCAACATGTTGTATCGTAATGGTAGAAAGTAAAAGGTTGACAGAAATTTTTTTTATAAAAAAAAATAAAAGCCACCAGTCTCCGAACATTTTTAAGGAGAGGATTACATTTTACGATTATTATTTTTATATAAGAGAAATGTCACCTATATAAAGAGAAAACATAAAAATAAATAAATAAATTGACGATTTATGTAATTTAATATATCTATTTTATAATAAAAATAATTTTATAATATAACATTATATCAAGCTACAATACTTCTCTGCGTACAAATATTTTTCATTAAGTCATTTTATAGACCGACTAAAATGGTAATAAATATTATTTGTTTTTTAAGTGAATTAGGAGAACAAAAAGGGATACAAATTTTCTTACGCCGAAAGTACAAAACGGCTTTCGATTAATTGTGTTGGGTGAAACATGATAACCAGGAATCCTAGGATGTATAATGTACCTCCTCCTTTGAAAGGGACGTTTTGGTACTCCAAGAAGATTCATTGGTCTTAAAAAATATTGAGAATATTTGTGAATAGTTATGAGTAGAGATTAAAATGAGTTTATAGGTCTCATTAAAAGTATTTTGAATTGTTTGGATGTGTGAAGTATATTGAATTGTTGACTTTTAGATAGGTAGTTAAAAAATATGTGGATCCCATAAATATTATAATGATTTTATTTTTAGTAATAAATATTATAGTGATTTTATTATAGTAAAATAAATATTGTAGTGATTTTATTTTATTTTTATATATAATAATGATACATATTATAATGATTTTATTTTCATATATATAATAATGATAAATATTATAGTAATGTTATTTTTTATTATATATTATAATGATTTTATTTTTTATTTATATATTATAGTGATTTTATTTTTTATTTATATATAATAGTGATAAATATTATAGTGATTTCATTTTTTATTTATATATAATAGTGATAAATATTATAGTGATTTTAATTTTAATTTATATTTAATTGTGATAAATATTATAGTGATTTTATTTTTTATTTATATATAATAGCGATAAATATTATTGATTTTATTTTTATTTATATATAATAGTGATAAATATTATAGTGATTTTATTTTTATTTATATATAATAATAATAAATATTATAGAATGTTTGTGAATTGTTATGAGTAGAGATTGAAGTGAGTTTGTGGTTCCCATTGAGAGTATTTTAAGTTGTTTGGCATGTGGAGTATTTCTAATAATACGAAAATACTTGAAAAGTGCTGAGGTATTTTCGTTATCCAAATGTAGCCTTAATCTTTTGACGCTTGACGGTTGCCCAACAACATCTTTGCTTAATATTTAATTATTTGTTTCCAGGTTTTTATGTTAGTTTGATTGCATACTTAGTTACGTATGAATATTGAGTTGAGTTAAATTTTTTATGAATAGTAATAAGTTGAGATAGTAGAGTGAATTTTGTGAGACTCACTTAAAATAATTTTAGATGTTTTTGAATATTAAGATGAGTTTAGATATGTGTTTGAATATTAAGATGAGTTTAGATGTATTTATAAGAAATTAAAAAAGGTTGTGAGTTTTACCTGTAAAAAGATAACGAGGTGTTGAGTCAAAAAAGATTGTGAATCTTATATGTAAAGAGGTTTTGAGTCGAGATAAGTTTAATGATTTGAAAGTTGGATACTTGAATATTAGAAGATGTCTAAATTTAAACCGAACTCAACTCAATCGTAGTCTAAAAATCAAACGAGTAACGATCCAAGAATCATCTCGGAGAGGACACAAGCCTGGCCAACGTATTGGAAACATCGTATTGAGCAGCAAAGGCTGGAAGATGACACAAATTGTATACCTTTTATTTATTTATAGTTGTTTATTATATATAGGCTCGTCAATTGTTTCTCATTCTTTTGATGCAACACCTGATCCAATGTAGCTAGTTCATTATATGACTATTATGGCTCATTGGCAAGTGAGTTTATATTTAAACATCTTAAAAGCAATGCCCAAAAGTTGAGCAATTTTCTATTATTTTTTGTTTGTTTCTCGAGGAAATTCCGGTGCATAGAATGCCTATAACATTGTAACAACGTTATAATATGGATTCCAATCTTGATTTTAAATTCCTTTCAATTTCAGTTAAAACAATAAAAATCTATCGTACTTAAATAATAGCAAGTATTTTAGTCTTTGTTCCACCGGCAGATTTGGCATTTCATATTAGAATAGTTAAAGTGAAATTCAAATAGGCTGACATGGTAACCTATGGCCTAACACGGCCTACTACGTCATTTATTAAAAAATATGTTATTTACCATCTTCCATTAACATCCTCTCATTATTTATTATATGACATCAAGTAATTTAAAAATGAATAAAAGATGATAAATAACTTTTCATTATTTAATACCATATTCATTATTTCAAGTGAATAAAATTTCTTAAAAAAAGGCACAATTAGGACAAAAGCCACACACCCCTCTCACTCTCATCCAAACCCACTCCTCTCTCTCACTCTCACAAACACATACAAAATGCATCTCGTCGTTGCCTTACGTCCATATTGGACACCACAATTTACCATGTTGTCTTAGGTTATACTCTCTCTCTCTCTCTCTCTCTCTCTCTCTCTCTCTCTCTCTCTTAGAGGGGCTCACCTGACACTACAAATTGGCATGTGTATAAAATATACTCTCATACTACTGATGATATGATCATAAGATTTAACTTATAAAGAGATTTTAAATCTAATTAACTCTTCATACTCAAACACACACACACACACACATATATATATATATATATATATATATATATATATATATTATTTTCTTGGAAAGCCTGTGGAGATCTCAAAGTCGTCACTCCATGCTAGAATCTTGCATTCTGCCTAAAAGGCTAAATGATAATAAAGGGAAGATACTGTGTGTGCGTGTATATATATATATATATATATATATATATATATATTGATAGTTAATATATAATGTCTTCAATATGATCACAGATCAGCTGTTGAATTCATATGCTCGATCGGGGATTAATTTAAACTAGGTATTCCTTCCAAGTTCCATATTTATCTTATAACGTCTATATATGCTTACTTGCAATAATTGAACAACGCTCTAGTATTATGAAATTACCTATATTATGTTTGCTTAATTTTTGTATTTTCTTTTCAATTATAGCTGCATCCAACTTACACCAACTTCAATCTTAAGCTGCTACTTGTTTGTGGTCTTCTATATACTTGATTCAAAACAAGTATTTTTGTATTAGAGTTGGTTTTGGTTGCTTAGAGCTGGTTTTGGTTGAAATTTGAGTTCACTTGGTTGAGTTTACAATTGTGTGATTGGGTTGAATGGCATAGCTGTTGGGTTGTTATTCATTCTGTTTTGTGCATTTTGTTTTTAATTACCTGAAATCATTTCCAGCGAGTATAGTTCGCCATAAATAATTTTTTCGTCATAGAAGACTATTTGCGGGGACTACATATCGCCGCAAATAAGCTTTGCAGCGACAATTACTCCCTGGAAAAGAGACAATCTTATTTGCAGCGATTTTAACCGCTGCAAAAAATATTATTAACGGTGATTTTTGAACACGCTGCAAATAATATCAAGATATTTGCAGCGATCTTTTGTGTATTCGCGACGATAGAAAACGCTGCAAATACTTTTTCGCAATGAAACGTGACTGAAATCCCAATGTTATTTGCGGCGAAATTAATAATATTAGCAGCGAAAAAAATAATTGTAAATAAAAATTTTTCGCGACGATTTTTGAATTTCACTGGCTAAACTTTTAAATGTCTCAACAATTGCGACGAATGTTCGACGCAGCATAAAAGTATTTGCAACGATTTATGAGGTTATTTGTGACGAATTTAAGCGCTGGGAAAGACTCTATTTCTTGTAGTGTGAGACAATATAGTAGATTGAGAAGGCGACATCATGAGGTTGAAGTAGTGGCAGTAGGGAACGAGTATGTACCTACAAGAAAAACGTGTATTTGTGACATTTTTTTTTGTGATGAAAATGACTATTTGCGATGAAAACACTCATTTTAGCTGAAAATAATCATTTCACTAGAAATAACTAGTTGCAAATAAGCAGTTTTCTTGTAGCATGCATGTACACTGGCTCTCTCTCTCTCTCTACCTCTCTCTCTCTCTCACACCCTCCCTATGACCCTCCCGACCCCTACTTGTGATTTGGTGGAGAACTCTAGCGTCAAGAAGGCACAGCACACGGATTATACACCCTTCCATACTGTGAAACATTGTGTGCTTGTATGCTCAGTATATGTGTGTAAAATAATTGCAACGGAAAGAATTGAAGTATATGTCACACTAAAATATCACTACCAAAAGAAATAAATTTAACACATTAACTTATCCATAAGTCACTTCTCCACGATAGTTAGGATATTACAACCCAAAACTATTCATCAACTAGCTTGAATATCAGTAAACATAATCATTACGGAAAGATAAAATCCCAAAATAGGGACAGGCCCCCATACTAATACTCAGGCTGCACCGAATCCTCTTGCTCTTAATCAACCTCGTTCCTTACAGCTGCATCAACATTTCCAGTTTCAAGAAGCAAAATCGTAGTAGTACCACTACGATGATATTTCAAAGAAATCTCAGTAAGCTATAAGTCAAGACAAAAGTAATAATATAGGTAAATGGTGATGAATATAATAGGCATAAACTTATGAGAATACAAGAATAAAATCATTCATACCAAGATGAAAGCCTCCAAGCAACAAAAGTATAAATAGGTCACTGATAAATTACTGAGCATCTAATGCCCAAAACATCACATAAAGCTTTAACCTGACTGTTAACATCGTGTTTTGTACGCCTGAACATGGCTCCAACAAATCGAGATGTAATCGTCACCTGCAAACACAAAGAACAAAATGGGCTCAGGGCGGTCTGGGGAGCCTCCAATGCCTAAGTCAGTTTCTTGGGTGTATCCTAAAGGGTTTTGTATATAGAGACCATAGAGCGCTCTCCATACCAGGAGGGGCTTTTATACTAAGTCTCTTAGGGGACATTTTGTCCCTCCTGTGAGGGCTAAGCCATCCCGCCCAAGCTTGCAATAGTCTGAGCAATTAATGCGATGCGTTCTTCTGAGGCAGAGCTATTAATGTGGTTTGGCTCCTGAGTTTGCGCCATTAATACGACATGGCTTCCTGGGCAAATCCCCAATGGTGGGCGAATGGTGCATATACTTCTAGTCCCTTCCTTCAGAGACTGGCGGGTTGTCCGCGTCTTGCGTTGGCCTAATGGTGTAATTCCTTAATCCTAGATGTGACAGGGTATGTTAGAGTCAGTGGGTCCTATCTATCCCCCATGTGTAGTTTCCTGCACTTTGTACCTTTCTCTTTCTGATGTAAAAAGCTTGGGTCCTTTTATTAGCCCTAAGGCCTTGGAATAATTAAACTTGGGCTGGGGTGTGCTCGGTTAGTGGGCCAAAGCCTACTTAAAATGGGCTTGGTGGAAAATACCCCTCCCAGTTACTCTGCCAATTTTTGTTGAACTTGTTCGGCAGGAATTCTATTTGTCATTTCTTTCTCCGTTTCTTCTTCCCTTTCCTTCATTTTCTTTCTTCTTCTTTTTTAGTGAGCAGCGTGTCCCTGATAGATTTGACGTGCACTTAATTGTGCTTGTCAGGTTCCTAACACGTCGCTTCGTGGAGCGCGTGCAACCTTTTGGTGCTTGTTCAATTCTCTTGTATAGTGCGTGTCTTGCACGCCACATGGGGCAATTCAATCATCGCAGAGGGGCCTTATTTAAGACCTTTTTTTCCCATTTTCAGTTTGTTTGTCTCCATCTTCTTTGACACCGCTCTTCTCGATTTCCTGCTCTCTTGCACTCTTGCTTTCTCCTTCTCCTATGAGTCTAAGGGGTCTGCCTTTCTTGTTTCGATGGCTGCCAAGAATACTTCCCGCCCTGTTGTGTTTGCCCTAGTGATGCCCATTGCTAGCTTGTGAGGCATCCTAGTTGTTCGGAGGTGTCAACTGGAGATTTGAGGTGTCCTCCACTACACTTCGGTCGTTGAAGGCCTTTTACAGTTTCCCCAATTCCGTAGTTCTAGAAGTTCTTGAGGCTCGTGAGGGGGCTGTGGATTTCGAGGGTTTTGCCTCGAAGGTAGCGCTATACCCTGGTATGTTCACTAGTGTGTTGAGGCTCCCTTTCTGTAGACCAGTTCAAGAAGTCCTAGACTTCCTTGGCCTCGCCTCTACGTAGCTCCCACCAATGCATGGTAGATTTTGGTGTGTTACTGCATAGTCTAGCATAGGGTGTTGGTGGAGGCTTATCCCAAGCACCCAGACCTCACCTCTTGGGAGTTCCTTTTGGCCCACAGTGTCCTGAAACACAAAAGGAATAGCTGTAGCTTCTGTTCCCACCACGGGTAGGCAGTGGTGCATTTAGAGGCGCAGTACAACGGGGGCAGACCTTTTTATACCTGTAGCCTCGTTGGCCCTTACATTCGCAAGGGGGGCCGAGCATCGCATTTAGGGTGGATTCGTCCTAAATCTTTGGAGGAGGTCGAGCAGCGCATTTAGGTTGGACTCGAGCTAGATCTTTTTAGGAGGTTGAGCAATGCCTTAGGGGTGGACTCACCTCATTGGCCCTTGCTTTTGCAAGGGGGGCTGAGCAGTGCATTCAGGTTAGATTGGCCCTAAATCTTTGGAGGAGGTTAGACTCGCCTCGTTGGCCATTTCTTTCGTAGGGGGGCCGAGCAGCGCATTTAGGCTGGACTCACCCTAAATCTGGAGGAGGTCGAGTAGCATATTCAGGCTGGACTCGTCCTAAGTCTTTTAAGTTTTGTTAAAATAGAACATGCTTCTTGAAAACAATCCTCTTCTCAGTTATCATTTATACAAAACTAAAATAAATACGGCTTACACTTTTTAGCAAAAGAACTTCCGCAGGTGTTCGACGTTCAATGGGTGTGGTAGGTCCCTTCCTTGCACATCCTTGAGCCTATATGAGCTTGGGCAATTGTTGATTGTGACTAGGTATGGGCCTTCCCATGTTTGTCCTAGTTTCCTTTCATCTCGAGTGGTTATCCCGACCTACTTTAGCACTAGGTCTTCGACTTTGAAAGATCTCAGTCGGACTTGCTGGTTGAAGCAACGTTCGACCATTCTCTTGTTTATCATCATCCTTACCTCAACATCTAACCTCCTTTCTTCTAGTAAGTCTAGCTCTTCCTCTAGTCTTGAGCTGTTGGAGTTTTGATCGAAGTGCTGGATTCTGTAAGTGGGCATTCCTACTTCCACTAGTGCCACTACTTCGTGTCCATAGGTGAGGTTGGAGGGGGTCTCGCCTGTAGGGGTCTTGACTGTGGTGCGGTAAGCCCACTGTATCCCTAGGAGTTCTTTTTCCCTCATCCCCTTCTTGTCGTCAAGCTTCTTCTTAAGGATTCCGAGCAGTGTTTTTTTGGCCGTCTCGACTTGCCCATTGGATTGCGGGTGCCCCAAGGAAGAATACTTAAACATGATATTCAGATCCCTGAACCAGTCACGGTAATGGTCCGAGTCAAACTACCTTCTGTTGTCTGATATAATAAATCTAGCGGTGCTGAATCAACACATGACTGTCTTCCATAGGAATCGGGTAATATTGCCGGCTGTTATTTTTGCTAGAGCCTCAGCTTCAACCCACTTAGTAAAATAGTTCACAACCACCACTACAAATTTTACCCCACCTTTGCCTGAGGGGGTTGATGAGATCGACACCCCATTGCACGAAGGGCTATAACGTTGTGATTGATGTCAATTTCTCTGGTGGGCAATGGGGTACTAGGAACAACTCCTGGCACTTCCGAGATTTTCAAAAAAACTCATTCGCGTCCTTGAGTGTGCGCAACCAGTAGTATCCTGCCCTCATCACTTTGCCCACTAATGCTTTCCCTCTTGAGTGATTGCCGCATACTTCTTCATGTACTTCTGCCAGGACGTACAATGCTTTTTCAAACAAGACACCTTAGGAGGGGCATGTAATAACTCTTGTTCAGAGTCCCGTCAGTCAATATGAAGAGAGCTGCCCTATTTTTTTTTTTATCTTCTTCGCTTCCCACCTATCTTCAGGCAACTCATTGGCATCGAGGTACTTGATTATTTCTATAGCCCATTTTGGAGCCGCAACCAATTTTTCTGCTTTCTGGTTCTCGACTTTTGGTATCTGTTGAATCTAGAAATATTCGAAATGGCGACACTTGTTTCCCACTAGTGTCAAGTATTTGTTTTAATTTTTTTTGTCTTTTCGCAACGAACTCCCCTCAGACCTGGTTTACGACTACCTGGGAGTCGACTTTCACTTCTATCTCATTTGCACCCAGCAACTTAGCAACCTCAAAGCCGGCCAACTGTGCTTCATATTCAGCATTGGTAGTTTTAAACACTAGTCTGATGGCATGTTTATGTTCTTCCCCGGCCTCCTTAACAATATGTACCCCTACACCCCCTCTAGCTCCGCAAGATGAGCCATCGTCGAAGACTTGCCAGGGCGTCTCGGCGGGTGCATATTGTACCTCTTCCGAGAAGCTAGTAGTAAGGAGTTCGGTCAAGACCGAAAAAATTGATCAGACCGAACTCCAGACCAGTCGATCTCGGTTACATAAATTGTGAACCAAAAAAATTTCAGTCCAGGCCTGGGGTCTATAAGTTTTGGATAGGACCGGACCAAACTCCTATATATATTTTAATTTTTTATCTAATTTATTATCATTGACCATATAAAATATTTATTTAATGAGTTAATTACATAACCCACACTAATAATTTACTTAATTTTAATTTAGTAATTTAAATAAATTTTTTTATTAATTTATTTAAAAAAAGAAGAAAAAAAATAAAAATTATTAGATTGAACCAATAGCTACCAGTCCGGTCCAGTCCCTATGAATGTTTAGTTAGGGGAAAATGATTGGTCCATCACCCCTCAGATCAGACCGGACCGGACATGAGTGATTTACACCCCTAGAAGCCAATGAATTCTGCAATGAAGTTGGCCAACACTTGTCCCTTGATGGAGCTTCTTGGAACGTACTCAATGTCGAACTCACTTAGCTCTATCGCCCAATTAATTAGCCTGCCAGAGAAATTTGGTCGTTGTAGAATCTTCTTCAAGGGGGCTTCAGTCAGGACTTGTATCGGGTGTGCTTGGAAGTATGGTTTGAGTCGGCGAGCGGTCAATACAAGAGCAAATGCAAGCAGGTCCATACGGGAGCAACTCGCCTCGGCACCACAGAATGCTTGGCTGATGTGGTATACCGATTTCTGGGTTCTTCCAAGTCTCGCACCTGAGTTGCGGAGACTGCGTATGGTGAGACGGACAAATACAGGCTCAGAGTCTCTCCCTGGTCGGCTTAACTGAGCAGCAATGGACTAGAAAGGTACTGCTTGAGATTTTCAAATGCCTGGTCACACTCCTCATTCCAAGTCTGCACCTTCCACAATACTTTGAAAAGTGGCAGGCACTTGTCCGTCAATCTGGACATGAATAGGTTGAGAGCCACTACTCGGCCAGCAAGCCTCTGCACATCGTTGATACTCTTAGGTGGGGTCATGTTGATTATGGCCTCCACCTTTTTTTGGTTAGCCTCTATTCCCTGTTCCGAGACCATGTATCCCAAGAATTTCCCCAACTTTACACAAAATGCGCATTTCGCTGGGTTGAGTTTCATTCGATAGAGCCTTAGTACCGTGAATGCAAAAGTCAGTTAAGTGATGTTCAGAGGTCTTGCTCTTCACTAGTAGGTCATCCACATAAACCTCCATGCTCCGCCCTATCTGCTCTTTGAACATGCAATTGACCAACCGTTGGTAGGTGGCTCCTGCATTTTCTAGGCCGAAAGGCATGGCTGTGTAGCAATACAGACCCCCTATCCGTAATGAACGATGTTTTCTCCTCATTGTCGGGGCTCATACGAATCTGGTTGTATCCCGAGTACGCATCCATGAAACTAAGCATGCGATGTCCAGTGGTTGAATCCACGATTAGGTCAATCTAGGGGAGAGGGAAACTGTCCTTTAGGCAAGCCTTATTCAAGTCTGTGAAATCAACACACATTCTCCACTGGCCGCTGGCCACTGGCCTTTTTCATGAGCACAAACGTTAGACAAGCAGTTTGGGTAGCGACCCCCCGGATGAACCCCGCTGCTAAGAGGCAATCGACTTCCTTTGTGATGGCGGTGGAGTTTTCTACGCTAAAACTTGGCCTTACGGCCTTGGAATAATTAAACCTGGGATGGGGTGGGCTCAGTCAGTGGCCCCAAGCCTACTTAAAATGAGCCTGGTGGGAAATACCCCTCCCACCGAGGATCCCAAATCCATTCAACAACATGAAAACCACATAGAAAACTATTTCTGTTTATTAACGTGTACCACAGTTGCCTTTAGAATGACTGTACACACACCCTGAATCCATTCGCAAAATTGCATATAATGACCGTCGTGAGGATTCGTTACGAGCAGCACTTGGCTTCTCGCCCCGAACTTGCCAACGGCGTCCTTTAGCCTCCGCCAGTTGAGTGGCCACAGCTTCGACCTGAGAGTGTTACCATCTCATCCGAGCTCGTTGTCGCTCAACAACAACTTTGGGAACATTACTCAACTCTTAGATGCTCTCGAGTAACTAGAAAGGTTCTACTAAGATAATGCCTAGTCCAGCCTTGGTGTCACAAACAAATGTTAATTATGTTATTAACTAATTTCTAATTATGACTTATAGCTGAACTTTAATATGTTTACATTCTTGTTTAAGTTTGACTTTATTAATTCTTTTGGAATTAATGGCACAACAAGAAGGTATAAGCATTTTGCATATGTTGGGGCATAAACCCAGACTCAAAATTGAGCTTTGATACTTGGATAAAAAATAGTTTATTGTTTTCTTGATCTTTCATGAATTATCATTCAAGTTGCAACTTGCCCGATTGGAATTTGAGGAAGCGTGGTTGCGCAAATTGTTTTCCCTCAAACAGTTGAGATATTATTACCGGCGAAATTTGGTTGCGAGAAATAACTGTTTCCAGCTAACTCCATTCACTGTAAATATAGGTTAGTTGCTATTCGCCGCAAATAATAAAAATTTGAACAGGCATAATTGTAAATCCTGAAAACGAGAATGCGCCCAAGATGTTCAAGGGAAATGGTCTAATATAAAACCATTTGTTCGGAACTAAAATTCACAGCAAATAGTCCAAGCAAATGGTCTCATAACTTGGGATTTGAATTGCGTTTGTATAAGAATATTCTTATACAAACTCAATTCATGTCACAGTCCCGGTATGAAGGACATGGGTTATGGGCCTTGGGCCAGTTTAATTCCATTTACAATTCTAGATTCAACATGTAATTGGACTTCAAGATAGTTAGGGGCCTTGGGCCTTAGTTTTATTTTCTTTTATGCTTTTAGTATGTTAGCCTGGGCCCATGTAGGGGTCATCCCCTTTATGTAAGAGCCAAGGGCTCTAGGGTTTAGCAATCAGAAAGTTAATGAAAATGCTACTTTTCCTTCTCTTATCATTTTCTTCTTTTCTTTAATGGAGGTGCTCCCCTCGAAGTGAGTAATTTTCTTGTATATTTTCTAGTTATCCAAACATCTACTATCAGGTGTGTTACAAGTGGTATCCAGAGCCGGTCTTTTCTTGGCATCGGCTTCACAATCCGTAAGAATGGAAAACATCATCTCATCATTGCTAAATATCAAAGAGTTAATGGAAGACAATCTTCGACGCTTTGATGTTGTTGAACAACATCTGAAGGAATTGCGAGAGAGTCACAATAAAATGCACCAAGTATTTCAACAGTCCATTGAGGATTTTACTACCAACATTCAGGAAAGTTTCAACGAATTTGACGCTTAAATCTGTGAAATACAAGAGGAAGATGTAGTTGCTGTGGAAGAAAAAGATGAAATCAAGCCCACTCAGCTTTTTCTTTCTTATGTTCCAAAAAATCTCGAACCATTTCTACCATTCTCTAACCCTTCCCTAAGAATCTCGTGTTCTTCTCTTCATCTCAAAAAATATTTTTTCTCTTCTTCCTTCTTGTCGGTCGCCATTAGCAATAGAGACCCCTTAATCAAAAGAGGCCTAACCATCATATGGGAGTTCGATCCCGGTGGCGTTGATCACGGCCTTCAAGACTTTGACGACTTTCTCTTTTCTTTGTCTTGCGACGGCGAGAGGATGAACTCACTCTCATTTCCATTCCATCCTGAGTGCAAGGTGACTCATCAGATCTATTCAACCATGGCATCGACAACGACACTCTATTCCACCACTCAGCCAGTTGTTATGCGTCTGTCCCAAAAATCTCGAACCATTTCTACCATTCTCTAACCCTTCCCTAAGAATCTCGTGTTCTTCTCTTCATCTCAAAAAATATTTTCTCTTCTTCCTTCTTGTCGGTCGCCATTAGCAATAGAGACCCCTTAATCAAAAGAGGCCTAACCATCATATGGGAGTTCGATCCCGGTGGCGTTGATCACGGCCTTCAAGACTTTGATGACTTTCTCTTTTCTTTGTCTTGCGACGGCGAGAGGATGAACTCACTCTCATTTCCATTCCATCCTGAGTGCAAGGTGACTCATCAGATCTATTCAACCATGGCATCGACAACGACACTCTATTCCACCACTCAGCCAGTTGTTATGCGTCTGATGCTTCAAGATTCAACCACGGCAATCTGTTGCCCATTTTCTCCACGCCAGCCGATATGCACCATTTCCCTCTCCTTGATCGGTCTCGCAACTCAGAAAAAGAAATCCCTCTACTACCATATATCTAAACCATATGACATTTTGGCGGCAGAGGAGGCCCTGAACCAAGTATTTCAAATTGCGAGAGAGTCACAATAAAATGCACCAAGTATTTCAACAGTCCATTGAGGATTTTACTACCAACATTCAGGAAAGTTTCAACGAATTTGACGCTTAAATCTGTGAAATACAAGAGGAAGATGTAGTTGCTGTGGAAGAAAAAGATGAAATCAAGCCCGCTCAGCTTTTTCTTTCTTATGTTCCCAAAAATCTCGAACCATTTCTACCATTCTCTAACCCTTCCCTAAGAATCTCGTGTTCTTCTCTTCATCTCAAAAAATATTTTTTCTCTTCTTCCTTCTTGTCGGTCGCCATTAGCAATAGAGACCCCTTAATCAAAAGAGGCCTAACCATCATATGGGAGTTCGATCCCGGTGGCGTTGATCACGGCCTTCAAGACTTTGACGACTTTCTCTTTTCTTTGTCTTGCGACGGCGAGAGGATGAACTCACTCTCATTTCCATTCCATCCTGAGTGCAAGGTGACTCATCAGATCTATTCAACCATGGCATCGACAACGACACTCTATTCCACCACTCAGCCAGTTGTTATGCGTCTGATGCTTCAAGATTCAACCACGGCAATCTGTTGCCCATTTTCTCCACGCCAGCCGATATGCACCATTTCCCTCTCCTTGATTGGTCTCGCAACTCAGAAAAAGAAATCCCTCTACTACCATATATCTAAACCATGTGACATTTTGGCGGCAGAGGAGGCCCTGAACCAAGTATTTCAAATTGCGAGAGAGTCACAATAAAATGCACCAAGTATTTCAACAGTCCATTGAGGATTTTACTACCAACATTCAGGAAAGTTTCAACGAATTTGGCGCTTAAATCTGTGAAATACAAGAGGAAGATGTAGTTGCTGTGGAAGAAAAAGATGAAATCAAGCCCGCTCAGCTTTTTCTTTCTTATGTTCCCAAAAATCTTGAACCATTTCTACCATTCTCTAACCCTTCCCTAAGAATCTCGTGTTCTTCTCTTCATCTCAAAAAATATTTTTTCTCTTCTTCCTTCTTGTCGGTCGCCATTAGCAATAGAGACCCCTTAATCAAAAGAGGCCTAACCATCATATGGGAGTTCGATCCCGGTGGCGTTGATCACGGCCTTCAAGACTTTGACGACTTTCTCTTTTCTTTGTCTTGCGACGGCGAGAGGATGAACTCACTCTCATTTCCATTCCATCCTGAGTGCATGGTGACTCATCAGATCTATTCAACCATGGCATCGACAACGACACTCTATTCCACCACTCAGCCAGTTGTTATGTGTCTGATGCTTCAAGATTCAACCACGGCAATCTGTTGCCCATTTTCTCCACGCCAGCCGATATGCACCATTTCCCTCTCCTTGATCGGTCTCGCAACTCAGAAAAAGAAATCCCTCTACTACCATATATCTAAACCATATGACATTTTGGCGGCAGAGGAGGCCCTGAACCAATCATCACCACCTGGATTAGAAGATGAAAATCTCGTACGGTGCAAAATCTCATGGTCGCATCTCTGGGGACATTTCAGCTTGTGCTATAATGGTCAAAAGCTAGTCACAGAAACTGACTCTATCAGAAATTACGGCCTCAAGGATGGTGATCAGCTTAAATTTGTTCGGCATATTGCAATCAGCTACAACCTGAGAAAGAGGCGAGCAAAGAAACGGGTTGCATGGGAACTGAGAGGTAAAAAGTATGTCGCTCCCCTTGTGCTTGATGTATTGCTGCTGAGAGGTGTGTTTGAGCCGTTTGATAGAGGAAGGGGGCGCTTTGATATATTGCTTGGTTTTATTTGTTCACGAAGTTCTCAGTTAACTCTAGACATGAAGGGGGGTTTGAGTCATAGTGGTAGTCATTTGGCAAGCACGTACAGTGCTCTAGCCATACTAAAAATGGATGGCGATGTTCGCTATGAGAGTTCCAATAATTCTATTGAGAAGCAATTGATTGAGAATGATGGTCAATGGCTACACGAGCTTGCGTTGAACAAGATGGTTCTGGAAGCTTTGAATTTTTATATGACTGATCTTGTCAAAATACAGGTGTATTCCACATCAATGACCATGTTGCTTACCATGGTTTTACATGTACACTTATTCAATTTCAAGCCTACGCTGCAGTTTTGCTTGGGTATTATCATCTGCATGATGTCTCTACACATGTATTTTGCACCTCCATATTTTTTTGTTATAAAAGCTTGTGGTCAGTGCTTGAGAGTTGGGAGAGGTAGGACGATGCAGTCAATCACTGTAAGGAATACTTTTGTGAGGATTTATGCAGCTTTCACCATAATCGAGCTTGCAAGTCGGGTGTTTGATAAAATGAATGTGCTACTGCTGGTGGACATCCAAGTCGGAGCAAACCCAAAGCTATGTTTCGCCCAATTTTCTGAGGATTATATCTTTACCTCCATGCTTAGTGCCAAGCAAGTTGTTCCAATTTTGAGAGAGGCTGCAAAGGAGTTCAAAATAATTCTGGATGTGGTTGAATCGGCACTACCTACTGGAATGTCTGAGGGCATTGGTGAAGACTGCAAGTTGCAAGAGATGTTTCACAAAGCATTGGAGTTGCTCCCTGTCTTGTGGACCAGGGCAGCGTTTCTTGATGAAGCTATCATTGCATATCGTTGGGCTCTAATCAAGCCATGGAACTTGGACCCCCAGAGGTTGGCGGGTGTACAAAAAGACTTAGCTGCTACTCTACTCTATGGTAGAATTGAAGCAAGCATTCCACCTCAGTTGAAAGTACGGGAACCAACCATCCTAAAAAAAGATACTGAAGAGGCTATCCTTTTGTTGTTAATTCTCATGAGAAAAGTGGCACTTCGGGAAATAAAATGGGATACAGAAATTATAGACCATCTAACTTATGCATTCTCAATTCCTAGCCTGTTTGAATTGTTAGCAGACCATGTGGAGCAGGACCTTCCTGGTATCTATAACCGAACTGAGAGGTGGTACTTTCTTGCTCTTTGTTATAGTGCTGCAGGACTTGGTGGAGAAGATAGAAACTTTGATTGGATTACTGATGATGAGCTAGAAGTTATAATTTCCAGTTACAAAGAAAGCATGGCAGCCAAACCGCACCTTGTGGACAAGGTGCTTCTATGGGGAATGGTTTGTCACAGTCCCGGTATGAAGGACATGGGTTATGGGCCTTGGGCCAGTTTAATTCCATTTACAATTCTAGATTCAACATGTAATTGGACTTCAAGATAGTTAGGGGCCTTGGGCCTTAGTTTTATTTTCTTTTATGCTTTTAGTATGTTAGCCTGGGCCCATGTAGGGGTCATCCCCTTTATGTAAGTGCCAAGGGCTCTAGGGTTTAGCAATCAGAAAGTTAATGAAAATGTTACTTTTCCTTCTCTTATCATTTTCTTCTTTTCTTTAATGGAGGTGCCCCCTCGAAGTGAGTAATTTTCTTGTATATTTTCTAGTTATCCAAACATCTACTATCAGGTGTGTTACAATTCAAATCCCAAGTTATGAGACACAAATCTGACCAAATGCATTCCATTTTTACATACTGGACCTTTAACTCGGCCAAAAATGAAACATTAGCATAAATTGACACTAGAGATAATAAACTCAAAGAAAAGCTCAAGGCAAAAAAAGAAAAGAAAAAACTAATGCAGCATCAGCATGCAAGGTGGGTTTTCAAGAAAATTATGTCACTGCACCCAAAAAAGAAAAAAAAAATGGAAGGGTAGATACAAACTTATATGAAACAAGACATGAGTCCTGTTGTTATACAAACTTGCAAAACTAAGTAATCCTCGAATGACATACGCGATTGTGGAGAACCTGGCTTGCGTTGTTCCTAATGAGGCCAGCAAATTGCCAAACTGTAATACTTGCTGGATCTCTAGACCTGTGAATTAGAGACAATTGAAAACTGAAAACATAAATAAATATGGATTTTTGCAGAAATCTAAAATGAAGTATCTAAAATGCAGCAATCTAAAATATATACAATTTGGAGAGATACATAAGTTAACCATTTGACACATCCTTTGGTTGCATAAAAATGCAGTTAGGGTTGAATTTACAATTCAACTGCGATGAGAAGCTCAAATAACAAAAGTTTCTGACATGGTGTGTATTCAAAGATTTCAGCGGCATATAAATTTCTGACACTAGCAACTACAACCAACAAAAAGTAAATGTGCAGAAGTCATACATACCAAAACCAAACAGCCAAACAGAGCATCTAAATAACAATCAAATTCAAGGATTATACAACCAATTTCTCTTGAATGTCCTATAAATCGCCGCCTCCACCTTTTCCTAGCGATTTACATCTCGCTGCATGTTCATCGGTATTATTCCTCCACTTTTGATCTACTCCAATGGAAGCAAAAAATCGTTGCTAAAGGTTATCTTTACCAATGATTTTATTTGTCGCAAAAAAGTACAAGATATAGCCACAATTATGATCTACGATTCAATTCATAATCTTTGGGAAAGACTAATTCTGGCGATTTTTTATCGTCGCCAAAAGGACTAAAATCACCGCAAATACACATTTCTAGCGCTTTCAAAACATCACTGCAACTGACTAATCGGTTTTGAAAACTCAATTGTAGTGATTATAAAATCGCTGTAAATGTATATTTCCAGTGATTATGGAATCACTGCAATTGAGTTTTCGATTTTGAATATCCAAATGTAGCGATTGATAAATCGCTGGAAATGTATATGTCCCAGGGATTTTGAATTATCGTCGCAATTATTTATTTCCAACGAGTAAGTTTCAACGCAAATATTTTTTTTTGGTGATGTAATATCGCCGCAAATATATTTATGCCACGAATTTTACTTGCCGGAAAATGTGTTTCAGAAAATAAAAAAAATGCACCAAACATAATACAGAAAAAATATAATACACATCCAAATTATATGTTCTTGCTCAAATAAACAATTGCACAAGTGGGAAGCACAAAACCAGACTTACAAATAATCTGGTTATTTGTAAATACACTAAGTAGAAAAGATTTAAAAGAGAAGATCTTCTCAATATTAAAAAGAGTAGAAATAAGTATCAATATTCAATAGGCCTACATTTATTTTCTTAGCTGACTCATTTAAACTTAATGCATATCACTTGCCATAATATTTCTTGTATTTCATGTATACTTTTTAACATGACAACAACCAACTACTCCATGGACATCAATAGGAATGTATGAATGTATGTTCTTCCCAACTCACACCCAAAAAGGTCATTATGATCCAAAGAAGGCATGCAGTACCTTTTCAACTGAGAAAAAATGAAAAATGAATAAAATGTCACAATTTATGAAATGAGTCTCACAATCTCACAACCCAGAAAGCAAAAGTTAAAAAAAAAGAAAGTAATAGCAGTAAGAAATCCACCAGTGTATAGAAAATTTCACAGCCAAATGAAATGAAGATACTCAGCTTAAAGTAGGCTCACAAGTTCTTCTTGCTATCCAATACCCACTACGGTACTTCCCCACTTAATGAGTTGTTGGTTAAGAACCTACATCCATAAAATACATGTCATCTAATTTCTTGACAAGTGAATAGTCATTGTTGCAGAGGAGATAATTTGAGAACCAAATTAAACATGAAATATTTGCATAAATAAACTAATATTTAGTTCCTGTGATTATCAGCTTTCAATTTTTGTATTCACACTTCAATAATGAGAGATAAATTGAAGGGATTATATAATTGCAATAATATTGGCTTGTATAAAATCTTTGTATTCACACTTCTACACAATCCTAGTAAGTACAGAGGCAAAGCCATTTTATTCCCAATTTTGAGCATGAAACTTTATGATGTTGTATGGCTTCTAACCAAAAGAGGTAGAGAGAAGGAAAAAAAAAGTTATAGCAGAGTATTATGTGATTGAAACACATTTGCCACTAAAAATTGTAGATTACCTAAATAACATTCGCATAAAGCTAAAAAGTTCACTAAATTGCCACTGGGCCTTTAAGAAGTTAAAAGAACTATAAGCCTGTCAGCTAGAAGCGAAAAGAAGAAACAATACCACCTAATAATTATGGAGAGCCATAGATAGAGAAAAGGAAGACAGATCAGTTGCTCTAACATTGCCTCATCAAAGCTTACCTAGAAGATAGAAATAGTTTGCATTTGCAATCAACTATAGTGCATGTTCATATTCTAATCCACCTACAGCTTTTTAATGATAGAAATGACTGATTTAGATGCCATGGTTTTGGATTAGCTAGTGAGGGTAGCAAACAATCCAATGTTTTTCTTATTAAAAATTTGATGATTTAAGCATTGGATTCCCAATATTGGGTTTGTTTGACATATGTAAGCATCCACATCAATAAAATGTGTTACCTGGCACAGAGTCATAGAATATTCTTTCTGCAGAATTTAGGTATCTCATCAGATAAGTAGCTTGGTCCCAATAAGCAAGAAGAAGATAGGGAAATACCACACAAGTAAAGGCAATCTAGATAAATAGTATGGATTATTTATAAGGAGCCTTTTGAAAGTAAATACATGAATTTATTCTCCAAGGAAAAAATGATTTGATGTAGTGCAGAAATAAACCTATATGGCACGTACAAAGAAGTGACCTAAATCAGAAACATTGTTTTTGCACTTACAGCAACACAGGAACTCATTCAATAACAGGAGCAAAAACTAAGTCAAACTAGCCCAACAATAAAGGCACAATCATCAACTTGGCATGAAAGAAAAATCTAAGGAAATATAGAACATAATGCACAAATCTCACAATATAAATCCCAAACTATTTAGGTAGCACATTCTGCTGCAATGACTCAAACAAGTCAAAAAAGACATTCATTCCACTCGAGCATTTTCAGGACCAATAAGTCTGTATTTTATGTCAAAAGGTATTGTTTAAGTGAACCACACGTACCCGGGGCATAATTGCACATGGTTATAAATTGTTTGAATTCCTGGCCAAAAAATAACATTCACCTCTACAAACAGTTTCAAATTTCATTTCCAAATTTTCATTTTACAAATTTTCAACTTTCCTTTTTCAAGATATATTCTTTACAAGAAGGAAATAACTTTTGAGATGGATTTAAGCTCAAGCGGGTGCCTTTTTATCTCACTTTCCTTTCCTATTTACCACTTTCAATTACATATTCATTGTTGAGCTTGAAAACAATGACGTGCAGCCTGCAGGTACAAGCATCTGTTCTTAACAGATACGCATATGCTACTTAGCATACTTTCATCAATTTCTTCTGCAGACTAACATATTTATACCATCTGATGTAGAAAAAAAAAACAATATTTACAAGGACTACACTTAGTTTTGACTTAAAAGGAAAGTTCCCATTTTGGGATGGCACTTATCCAAGTAACTAAACACAGATGGTGATAATTTATATTAGATTCCAAGAAGCTATAAAAATACTGATATTGAAGTAAAGAAGCCAGATTGCACCAGAGAAAACTGGCGAAAGGAAATGAAACACCATGGCCAAATGAAGAAAGGAAATGATACATCGAAACAAGAAAGAGGAGGTACCCTTGTTTTGTTGTTGACACCGACCATAAATTGATAATGAAACAGTGTCTGAAACTCTGAACATTCAAGGCGCTACAGATATAGGGACTCAAAAAGTTACAGCTTTTTTTACTCACCATAGATTTGGTTGAAGGAATTAATAGCCTCCCTTATCTAACTAACTACTTGCTTAAATCATATCTCCTTCATTTGTTTCTTTGACTTCCACAACATGGGAATGGGATTTTCTTCAAGATGGACTTTATCAAGTTTTATGAAGCTCACTACTTTAAACACAAGCCATTTAGAAATCATACTCAAACTGATTTGCTGTAAGGCCCAGTTTCTTCATCAGTGGCCCGGATCAGTGCGTGTAAATGGCCCAGCCATTTTATTGTCTAGTGAGACCACCGAGCGGCGTCGTTTTGGGAGGTATGTTTATCTCCTCTGTTTTCCGTTTCTTTCTCCCTTCTCTTCCGCAGTTTCGGTTTCTCCCGCACGTCTCTCACGCACGTCGCCTTCTTTTCTTTCGGTTTCTTCCTATTTCTTGTTGCTGCGTTAGTCTGTGGGTTCCGATTCTCTGCCCAAGTTTCCTCAAGTTCGGTTTCCTTCTTGCGCAGCACTGGTTTCGGTTACTGCATTCCTCTGTTTTTCTCTCCTTTATGCTTTACGGTCCCTCCTCTGCAAGTCAGCGAGCGATCCCTCCATTTTCGACTGGTAAGAGTTCCATCTTCATTCCTTTGATTTTCGGTTTCCCTTGCTGCAGTGTGCAGATTCTGTTTTTGGTATTTATTTTTGATGTTCCTCCTCTATACAGTTTGTTGTTGCCGTGAGTTTGGGTTTGCATTTCGTCGGTTCTTGAGTTTCCGTGACTTGTGATTCCTAGTTATTGGGCTTTCGATTCTCGGCTTCTTGTGTAACTAGTAAAACCATTACGGGAGAAATTCATTTTCGTTGGTAAGTTAGCCTCGTTCTTAGTCTCTTTCGCACGCACACACACTTCACTTCATGTCAGTTTATTTTTTCATTTCAATGAAATATTTGGAGGTGTATTGTGAATTCTCGGACACTTTTTGTGAATTAACAAACACTTTGTGTTGGAATTGGCTTGGAATTGTGAATTTTTTTGGGTTGGTCGAGCAGTAAATCGAGTAATGCTTGGGTTTGTTTGGGGGCTGTTTTTGTGCTATATGGGTTTCTATTTGACCGTTGGGAGTGGAGATTAATAGTTGGAGCTGCATTGTGGTTGAGTTGTGATGATTGCTTGGAGTTAGGGGCCTTTGATGTGGGGTTGATATTTTGGTTAATTGTGTTTAACGTGGATTTTGGTGGGTGTTTTGGTTATTGTTAAAATTAGAATATGGTATTTTTTCGGGTTGAAATGCGGGCTGTCCAAATTACTATTAGTAGTATTAGTGAGTTGTTTTTGCTATACTATGGGTTGAGATTTTGAGTGTTAATTATTAGATGGACGTTATATCAATTATCGTTTAATACTCAGCATATCTATATTATTTTTATGAATAGGTGACGAGATTGATAGAGATCATTTTCAAGGCTTAGATAATACGCTGCAGGAGTCAGGTAAGCGAGGTTCCTATGCTGGGTTTTATACAAGTTAATAAGACTGAGGTTGATTTTATGAAAACTTGCATAATTTGTGTTGTGTTGGGAACTTATGAAAACAAAGATCAACCTCGGTTACTTATCTGCATTATTCATGAAATCTGTATGAAAAAGGAAAAAATATATTCTGACATGCATTGTGTAGACATGAGCTAAATTTTGTCATGTGGTTTCTGAAATCTGAAAAAGAGCGATATGGAGAATATGAAAAGTTGTGCATTTATTTGTTCTGGCTTTTGTGTTCAGCGTGTGTAAACTCTTCTGATTCTGTTTTGGTACTCTGTATTATTTTGATATAACATTTGAAAACCTTTGGCATGGTGTACTGGTTTTCGTATCTGACTCTGTCTCTGCTTTGCTCTGCTCTGCTCTGTTATGCTCTGCTCTGTTTGGGTTGGTACCAACTTCTCTGTCTCTGAGTGCACCCACTTTGGAAACAAAGTGGTTTTATTGTGGTCTTTCCTGTGTGCACACTCGGGGCTCCGAGAAGAATAAAGGAAAGATTTCACCTCTGTCTCTGCCTGGTTTGGCCACCGGGGTTAGCACAACCCTACCACGGGGGTGAAACATGGTCTCTGCTCTGTTTGATGCTCTGTTTTGATCTGATGATGATACTCAGTTTATGTTATGCCAAAGTACCATGGGTTTTACTTGTTTTAAAACCATCGCTCTGTTATTTTGAAAATATGTTCTGTTCTGCATGATAACTCTGGAAAATATTTTATTCTGCATACTCTACTTTATAAATGCTCATGTTTGCACGCTAGCATATGATTTCTGCTTACTGAGTTGTGATAACTCACCCCCTATCATGATAATATTTTTCAGATGATGTGGAGAGTCCAAATGAGGACCTGGATTAGATTGGTGAACATGAATTAAGCTGAGGAGATGTAGTTGGAACAAAGACTCTTGATGTTCTTAGTTTTTAATGCTTTTGAGTTTTAATTATATGTTTGGGTTTAGTAGGACCTATGGTGCTTTCAGTTTGGTATGTTACTATTACCGGGAGGTTATGGACCCCTTTGATTTATTATTATTGCATTAAAGTTTGTGTGGAGTTTGTAATGAGATTATTGAGAAGATTTTAGATTGATTTCATTTATAAAGTTTTTGGAGAATTTTTCTTTGGATGTGTTGGGAGACATGTTTATGAGTGACAAGTAGTAATTCTCCAAGCCACCCGGGTTTGGGACGTTACATTTGCAATAACTAGAGGTTGATGAATCTGCCACAATTTTTCTATATGAGTTCAGAACTGATTTAATGAAGCATATATAGAATGACAAGTTCTTCACCAATTGCATCACTCTTGATGAGATAATAGCAGTCTACAAAAAAAGGCCAATTTTTGTAAAGCAACGACCGCGGATGAAGGGAGAGATAGAGTTGCAAATATACTTGTGTTGACGGAAGGATTTCACTCCAAGAGTATCAGTCAATTAGGCTCACCCTCCGATACTTGAAAATCTCACAAAAAATCACTCCAAGATTTGTAGATGGAGGACAGATTTTGTGTGGGGAGGAAACCATGACCCTGGCCAGTGCAAAAGCTTTGGGACGTAGTCGATAATGGAGATGAATCCGTGTGTATGAAGTGGGTGGATTTGATTGTAGGTACCTGAATTGGGGAAGAAGGTTGAAGTGGAGAAGGGGGTACTGTGATCAAGATTGAGTAAGGCTGGGAGGGGGGGAATCACATGTTTACTGTTTGTTTGAATAAATCTTCTTCACACACTACTGTGTGAAGAAGCCCCAACACACCTAACGTGTTGGGGTGAAAAAAAAATAATAAAATAAAAAAAAATAAAATAATTTTATGAAGGGTGTGCTGCGGCTTCCGGCTGATGCGCAGCACAACCCTGTTTGTTTACCCCATTACCTAGACTCAATCTCGTCGAGTTTACCCCGTTGCGACTAATTTTTCCAACTTGAGTCGATTTTTCTTGCCGTTAAAAGGCATCAAATCACTGCAAATACAAAAGTTTGGATACCACCGTGTTTAAATTGTAAAAAGGCTACGACATTTTTATTTTCACTACAAAAGCTTACTTATTGCGGCGATTTTATTTGCAGCAAATTTAAAATCGCCGCAAAAGGCCTTTTTTTTTTATAGTGATTATAATATATAATGATGTAGTATTAATATAATTATTAATACAAATAGACTATAGTGATATAAGATTTTAAAATTTAATATTATATTAATTAGTAATTTATCATATAATACAAAACTATTTTATATATAATTATATATTATATATAAAAATTATAATATATATATATGAACCGGTCCGGTTCGGTTCAATCTGGTTTTAGAAAAAAAAAATCGAAACCAGACCAATTTTAATTGATTTTAAGAAAAATAAAATTAGTACTGGACCGAACTAAACTCGATACCGGACCAAAGCCACCGCTTTGATTAGGTCCGGTCCGGTTTACCAGTTTATCGGTTTTTTTTTATACCCCTAAGAGAGACGGGGGATCAAATAAAAAGAAGGGCAATAAATGGAATGGCCCCATATTCCCGTATTGCTTATAGCTGAGCCAAGAAGGGGATTGTCAAAGATGGTTTGGCTTTGATCCAACTGGCAAATCAATTAGTCGTGGCTTGGAGCGACAACTAGTACAGGGACAATGCCATCGTGTGGTTTGGAACATTTTGTTGGTATTTTTTAATAATTAATAGTATTTAATAGTAATGTTTCTATTAAAATATCATTACTGTTTCTAATCGTTCCTTCAATTTTGTTAAATTGAGGAAGACTTATGTACGTTCAGTGCACTTAACGGAAATTTTCCAAGCTTCAATTCTCTTTTTTATTGTTTCCTTGATATTTTATATAAACCGTACATGGTATTGATTTTTACGTGTGAGTGTCTGTTGTTCGTTCATGTGGTGTTCGTTTAAGTGTAAAGTTTTTTAGAAAAAGAAAAGAAAAGAAAAGTGTGTAGATTTTTTATTTATTTTTTAATAGTCAAGCTTTCATCATTAATTTAGCAAGTGTTGGATACAAAGAGGGACTCCCTTCATAGTTATACTCTGCTGAGAGAGTTTTAGTGCATCCTTAGTTAAACAATGAGCAATACAGTTAGAGTTTCTAGATATAAACTGAGCCGATCCATACTCCAAGTTCTGAAGTTCAGCATTGATGTCTTGGATGATCAGACCTACTGAGCTCCAGTCCTTTGTCTCTAAGTTGATGTCGTTAACCACATTGAGAGCACCCCCTTCTAATAGTACTCTTGAAATGCCTAACTGTTTACATAAGAGGACTGCTCTTAGTGCAGCCATTGCTTCTGCAAGTTTGGCATCAGGAAATATACTCCTTGATGATCTCAGAGTTGCTGTTACCCTTCCTTCCTAGTTTCTGATCACTACCCCCACCCCCATTCTTCTATGTACTCGATCTACTGAGGCATCCCAATTTGCTTTATAGACATTCAATAGAGGAGGACTCCAGGAATATATACCAGTAGGCCTTCCAGGAACCAAACTAACTTGCTCACTGTAATTGGCTTCTTTAAAGTCCTTAGTCAATTGAAGAGCTGCTTGAGCTATCCGAGATGGGTTCTCAAACTTTCCTTCAAACAAAAAAACATTTCTTCTCCTCCACACATGATAAGCTGTACAGGCAAACAGCTCAACTTCCTCCTCACTGAGGATTGCTATTACATGTTCAACTACTTCTTTGAATGACTTGAACCCAGCCTTCATTTTCTGAAGTCCTCTAGAACTGACAGACCATACATCCATCACTGCAGAACATGACCATAATGCATGCATAACAGATTCTGGCTCCTGTCTACAGATGGGGCATGAAGGGTCTTCCTTAATTTTCCTCCTCTTGAGATTAAGGTTAGTTGGTAAAGACTCGTGAGTAGCTCTCCATAGAAACATCCTAACAGCACTTGAGGTCTTCAGCTTCCATATTTTGGGCCACACTTCCTTCTGGTTGGGTTGAGCAGAACTTTGCCCCTTTGGATATTGCTCCATTGTGCCCAACAGATGGTATGCGCTCTTGACAGTAAACATGCCATCTTTGGAGCACCTCCAAATGAGCTTATCTGGGTTGCCACACCAAGTAATAGGTATCTTACAGATATTACTGATGTCTTCTTCTGTGCATATGCTCCTCAAAACCGTCAGGTTCCAAGTTTTGGAATGCTCATCAATCAAATTACTGACTTTCCAGTGTGCATGCCTCTGATCTAAATGGGTCTGCACTTTGAATGTGGTCGGTTGAGGGATCCATTTGTCTCTCCATAAGCTAACCCCTTCCCCATTACCAATCCTCCATATCAATCCTTCCTCTAACACCTTCCTGGCTTCCAAAAAGCTTCTCCAGAGAAATGAAGCATTGTTGCCCAGTTTTGCATGTAGGAAATCAGTCCTGAAAAAGTATTTAGCTTTCATCACCTTAGCTGCTAGAGATTGTGACTGTTGTATTAGTCTCCATTCCTGCTTGGCCAGTAAAGCAACGTTGAAATGTTCAAAATCTCTGTAACCTAATCCACCTTCTGCCTTGTTCTTTCCAAGTAGTTTCCATGGCAACCACTGAGTCTTGGTTTTATTTTCTTGACTGCCCCACCAAAACTTTTGCATAAGCTTGTTAATGGCATTGAGAATAGTTTTTGGCAGCTTGAAAATGCTCATGCAGTATGTAGGTATTGCTTGGACTATTGATTTTAATAACACTTCTTTTCCAGCCTTTGAAATGAATTTAACTTTCCAATTCTGCATACGGTTCCTTATAGAGTCCAAAACTGGTCTAAATGATGCTAGCTTGTTCCTTCCAACACATGAGGGTAAGCCAAGGTACTTCTCAAACACTTTAATTTCCCTCTTTGGGAAATTACATTAGTGACCTGAGCAGAAGGATCTCCCTCTTCAGGGGACTGCACGTGGTCCACCCTTGACTTCTCAATAGTCTTTATCTTAGAACTAGGACTCTGGTCCCCTTTTTCTACTGTTACACTTACTCCTCCCTCTTCGCAGGATATGTCAGCTTTACTCTGAGCGCCATACCTACCACCCTGGTTTCCTGCCTCTTGTTCCTCCTCAGTTCCCGCCATTACACTCTCCTCTCTTCCCTCTGGTACAACTTTTTCCTACTGTACCTCTCCATCTCCCTTTCTCTGGTCATGACCCTCCACCCTGTCCTGACTTGTTTCCCTTCTGGATTGAGAAACCTTAGAAAATGAGGTTTTTGGACTGGTTCTTAGCCATGCACCGTACTGTTGGTTGGAGCCTTCCAAACTAGGTTTTCCTCTATCAAGTTTGTCGCACATTCCAGTGACATGCTTGATCTTCCCACAATGATAACAAAAGTTTGGTAACCTTTCGTACTTGAAAGGAATCCAGTGCTTTGAGTTCCCGAGAGTTAAAAATCTCCCTCTCGCCAAAGGTTTTGTGAGATCTATCATTACCCTTAACCTTAGGAAGCTACCCCAGCATACCCCACTACTGTCTGTATCCACCATGAGAACATCCCCCATTGACTTGCCCAGATTAAAGCCAGTGTTAGCATTCATCCCAGCAAAAGGAAGGTCATGACATTGCACCCAAAAAGGTTCATACTGGAATTGCATTTCCTTCCAAGACTCGTGGCCTTCACAATCCTGCAGTCAAATTAGATTTTTGTCAAAAGACCATGGGCGTCCCTGCATGATTCTCTTTTTATCAGCTTTTTCTTTCAACTCCACCAGGAACTTATTTCTCCCTACTTCTTTGAAGACAGCCTTATCTTCTATTTGCCACACTCGTGCCATAGTGTTTCTAAGAGCACCTCTATTTACTTCCTTATCTGTAATCACCATCATCATGAAACAGTGTTTACTCTTTTCCTCTGATATGATCACTTCTTCACTGCTAACCACCACCTCCTGTTGTTCTTCTTCCGTCAGCTTCAGACCCTCGCATAACTTTGACAAATCACTATCCATTTTCTATCCTACACAGACAAAAGTCTAGGAGGACCAGTCTCTAGGTTTACAAAGAAACTTAGAGAGAAAACCTTACACTCAGAGAGAGAAGGACCAATGCTAAAGGTTTTGAACCAAAACCTTTACCAGTGTGTAGATTTTTTTTAAGAGCATATTTAGACATATGAGAGGTGTTCTTTAAGTGGAGTTTTACACTCAACCACTTGTGCAGAGTAGGTTTGAGCTATATGATGATCAGTTGGATTGGCGTTGTATCATTTCCTAAAGGAAACAAGTCAAGAGGAGGTCTGCTGCACTGGTTAAATTGAAATATTTTTATACCACATATGACTTTATTCTCCATAAAGAGAGCGAGATTTCCATGTCTCAATCCAAACTGGTTTCGTTTGAATGTTAATTTCATTGTAATTTTTATTATATTATTGTGTATTTCACTAACAATTTTAATGAAATTTAGATGGAGCCTATAATAAAAAAATGGACAGAACGTGTTGGAGGTCTCAACAAGTCCTTCCATTTCAAGGGAGCCAGCTTATTTCAATAGATGGCACTACTATATATATGTGCTCTTCTAATTAAGCCTTTTGAACATCTTGTACGTTCTCACGACAGAAGTAAATTTAATTTATGAAAATTGTGTCTTGTCCAAAGGTTGGGATTCAAGAAATAGTCATTTGAAGCCACAAAGAAAAGTTTTTAAAAATGTATTGGACCTCACAAAAGAAAGAACCAAGGACTCCCTTCACAAAATCAATCTTGTTTTGTCTGTGGCAAAAGTGGGCAATTTGCAAGTTTTGAAAGCAAGAAAATAACCTTCAAGTTAACGTAACTAAGGAACCATTTGTTGCAATGGTTACAGACATTAACATGGTTCGATTTGTTGATGGATGGTGGGCATATTCCGGTGCCAATTGTCATGTCTGCTATGATAAAGATTGGCTAAAAAATTATCAACCCCTTGAAGAAGAAAAAACTATTATGCTTGGTGATTTAAGTAAAACCAAGGTTGTTGGGAGTGGTGAGGTCGAATTGAAATTCACCTCTGAATGTATCCGGCTCTCGTTACTTTACCCACTAGTCCTTTCCCTCCTGAGTGGTTGCCGCCTACTCTTTCATGTACTTCTGCCAGGACTTACTAAGCTTGCTCAAGTGAGACACACCTTAGGAGGGCCATGGAATAACCCTGTCTGTACAGGACCCGATCAGTTATGATGAAGTGCTGGTGTTGAGGTACTTGATTATAATCGTAGCCCATTTTGGAGCTCCTGGCCTCACCTTCGAGATCTCGACCCCTATCACGAGCATCTCTATTGTGCTGACCACTATCTGCTCTGGTAGGGGTGAGTCTTCCTGCTCAAAAGCGGCTTGCGCCAATTTGTCAGCCTTTCAGTTCTCGACTCTTAGTATTTGTTAAATCTAAAAATATTTGAAGTGACCGTGCTTAACTCCCACCAGCATCAAGTATTTTTTCAATTTTTCGCTCTTCATAATGAACTCTCCCAGGACTTAGTTGACGACTACCTGGGAGTCGGCTTTCACCTCTATCTCATTCGTGCCTAGCAACTTAACGACTGCCAAGTCGACCAACAACACTTCATATCCTACTTCATTGTTGGTGGATTTGAAAGTTAATCTGTTGGTGTAGTTGTGCTCAGTCTGCCAGTACTTGTCCCTTAATAGAGCTCTTGGGGATGTACTCAATGTCAAACTCACTTTGCTCCACTGCCCAATTGATTAGCCAGCCGAGACATCTGATCGCTATAAGCTCTTTTTCAGGGGGGGCTTCAGTCAAGACTCGTATCGGGTGTGCCTAGAAGTGTGGTATGAGTTGGCACGCAATTGTTATAAGGGAAAAGGCAAGGTGGTCCATTCGAAGGTATCTCTCTTCCATACCCCGAAAAGCATGGCTGGTGTAGTACATCGGCTTCTAAGAGTCGCTAAGACTGCATATGAGGAGACAAACAAATACAGGTCCAAGACTTCTCCCAAGTTAGCTTGACTGAGTAGGTGAGGGCTAGAGAGGTATTTCTTAATGTTCTCGAAAGCTTGGTCGCATTCATCATTCCAAGTCTGTGTATTTTGCAGCACTTTGAAAACCGATAGTCACTTGTCTGTTGATTGGGATACAAATCGATTAAGAGCTGCCACTCGACCAGCGAGCCTTTGCACATCATTGATGCTTCGAGGTGGCGCCATGTTGAGTATGACCTCCACCTTTTCCGAGTTGGCCACTATTCCCCGCTCTGAGACCATGAAACCCAAGAACGTCCAAGACTCTACACTAAACGCGCACTTTGCCAGGTTAAGTTTCATTTGGTAGCACCTTAGTACTCTGAAGGCCTCGCGTAGATCGGCTAAGCGCTATTCAGGGGCCTTGCTCTTCACAATAAACCTCCATGCTCCACCCTATTTGTTCTTTGAATATTCAGTTGACTAACCACTAGTAGGTGGCCCCATCTTTGTTCAAGCCAAAGGGCATGGCCGTGTAGCAATACAACCCCCTATCCGTGATAAACAATGTTTTCTCCTCATCATCGGGGTTCATGCGGATCTAGTTATACCCTAAGTGAGCATCCACGAAAATGAGCATGCGATTTCCCACCTTAGAGTCTATAACAGCCCGCTAGAAATTCACTGGTGGAATTCCTATTGACTTTAGGAACCTCGTGAAAACTCCATAAGTTTTTACGAATCGACCAATTGCGCAGGTTTTAGTCTGTCAACATAGTCAATGTTATCACTCGCTATGGTGCTAGAAATATAAGTTTAATTATTTGAGGTAGTTAAAAGTGTCAGAATGCATTATGGTCTATGCTTTTTAATTTAGTTGATTATTTAGAATTTTATGGCACATTAGCTAATTTTCATAATTCCGAACGAAACGCCTGTTCGAAATTGTGAATTTATTTTTAGGGGCACTTCGGGGTTGAATTTCGGTAAATGATTTTAACTATAGGTTAATATGAATATTTAGAATTTTTCAGTACTAAGTTTATTATGTTTTTTTTAAGTGATTAGTAACCTCGATAAGCGCACACAGTGTAGTGTTTTCAAAATCACAGTATGAAATGTCTAAATTAGATTAGAGAAGTTTTATTTGGACACTTGGCAATATCTTAGCCGCACATAGTGAATAATATTAGAGACTTGGCACAAAGAGGAACCATTAGATGGATTTGTGAAGGAAGTCAAGGTGTGAGATCATGTCACCAAAGCAAAGCTTTGTTTTATCTGATCAATCAAATTGTGCTAGACCAAAGAATATTTCAATCTTAGTGAAACCCTAAATGGTTGGAATCCAATTGAAACCCCAAAAACTTGGTTGAAACTGAAATCCTAAACGGTTTTCCCAAACCCTAAAGTTGGCCTCCAAACCCATTTTAATCTGGTTTTTAGCATTATGTTTAATCACTTGATTAAATCACTTTCACATACTATTAATTAATCAAATCCTTGTTATGGCATCAGTATCCAACCTTTTAAACCCTAGAAATTTGATTGGGCCAAGAAAAATTGGCTTTGGGCTTGATAGCATCTCAAACCCTAACCAAACCCCCTTTAAACCCCAAATTGAAGCCCATTTGGTTGGGGCCCACCAAGGCCCATGAAATTGGCCACCTTGGCAAAGCTTCTTGAAGAAGTTTCCTCCTTCGCATGGTAGACCATCTACTGCAATTGGCTGCGCCCAATAGTGCCTTGATGTGAAGAAGAAATCCACTCCATCAACCTCCATCTCTTATAGCTGCAGCAGGCAGTCCTTGCTCCTCTCTATTCTCCACTTTATGTCACATAGCCAACTCCAATCAAGGGTAATTCAAGCCCAAAACTTCCCCCTCCAGGAGTCTAAAGTCATGCAAGACACACTTTTCTCCATTTTATCACTTATTTCCCCCGTTCTTAGAGAGAAACTCGAAAGAGCTCTCTTAGGCAGATTCTGGGTCTTTTTGCATAGCCATTTTCGACCCTTTGTAAGCATTTTATCGTGATGATTCCTTCATAAAAGTTGTTCATTTTTTAGTCTTGTTTTTGTGGATATCTTATTAGTCTCATTCCATGCTTATTGGATTGGTAAAAAGTATTTTTAACCATGGAAATGTCATTTTGGGCGTGAAATTGGAAAGTATGATATGTTTTGGAATTTTTGACCAAACTAGTGGACATATCATGGTCCAAAAATTTTATGGAGTGTTGTTAGCATGTGTTTATGAATTTTCATTGAGGTTTTGTTGCATGAATAAAGCTTTTGATGATAGAGTTTCTTAGATTTAAAAACTTGAAAACTGGAAGTGGAAAAACCATTTTTGTCATGTCAAAGTTTTGATATTTCGTGGTTTAATTTTATTCCAAAGGTTTTGATATTTTTTTATGTTGATTCTAAGCCTCTTACATACATGTTAGGATGTTATTTCGAAGATATTTAGTATTATTTTTAAAGATATGATTTTCTATACAAATGGATTTCGGTTTGGCCTAAGATTTGATGTTTTTGGGTTAGATCCATGTTTTGTTGAATTTTAGTCATGTGCTTTTAAGTTTGATGGTTGGATCTTCTTTAAGACACATATTTGAACTATGAGATGTTTTAGTTTGAAGATCACTTGTCTTTAAACTATGGATCAAGATATTGATCAAAGTTAGTTGAGAGAAAAGTTTCTATTTTTGGACTATGTTTAAAATAAAAAAACCTCCAAGTGTTGTTTTGTGATTTTGGTGACTTTTGTTTGATAATTTAAATCATGGTTGATCTTAGGATGATGTTATGAATATGTTAGAAGTAAGATTTGATTTTTTGGAATTCTTGAAATTTTTTATTAAGGTCAAAATTCGTGATTTAAGGGTTTACTTTTTGTTAAAAAGTTTGGGTCTTTTTACAAAAAGTTTGGTGTTGATGATTAACTTTTCTTAATGGATATTTTAAGTATATTTTTAAACCTAAGATAAGAAGATCCTTGTTGTAAAATTTTGGTTTAATCATGGGTTTTGAAGATAGAAGAAATTGCAACCAAAATCAAGAGAAATGGCGTATGAATGTTTTGGCCATTGTGAATTTTCCATAGTTGTGAATGATTTTTAATTTTTATGTGTTGATATTTGAGTCTAGGACAAAATTTACACGAGGAATATAAATTTTGGTAATTTTTGGAGTTAGGATTGAAATCCTTAAGTTAGGGGTAAAATGGTCATTTTTTCATATGTAGAGGGTAAAATGATAACTTTACTTTAAGTTTTCTCTTTTCACATTTCTAATTGTTAGTAATTAAATTTCTAACTTTTAGAATACCCTCTTATAATTTCTTTTGTTTCGTGCTTTATTCTCGTAAAACGTGACGATCGAGGTAAGTTTGCTCGTAACTTACTATCAGTTTACTATGTATGTGTGATGGGTAAGAGAACTACAATTTATGTTCGTATGTTGTTATATATGCCATGTCAGCACTTGTTTATCTATTACACAAACTATTATGCCACGAAATATTTATCTGTTACATAATATATTTTGTTTCATGTTACTATCTGTTGCAAGTATGTCACATTATGTATGCTATATGTTACATGTATTTCATGTTACTTAATATTCATTGTCACATGTTATGCAATGTTATGAAATATTGTCTGTTACATGTTATGCCATGTTACGAGATATCGTATGTTACATGTATGCCATGTTATGAAATGTTGTCTGTTATATAGTATGTCATGTATGTCGTCTTATGTTTATGTCATGTCACGTTACGAAATATCATGTATGCTAGTTAAGTTATTCAAGTCAATCACGACCTAAGCGTTAGGATGCGGTAATTTCCTAGTGAAACTCCTTTGTTCACGCTGGAGTGTCTAAATAGGTGTGAAATTTCATGGGTTGACGAAGTACAGTCAACAGGTTGCGAATGTGGCCTAACTAGCTGGTCACCAGAGCGCACCAGGCACGAACGCCGTTGAAGCCACACATTATGTTATGTGTGTCCACAGCAAGTGTGGCACAAACAATTCATAGGGCCACAACAACTGTGGAGCATGAAGTATGGGGCCATAATAATTGTGGAGCATACAGTACGTGAGACACATCAATTGTGACAAGTAGAATACGTGGGGCCGCAACAACTGTGGTGCATGTATTAACGCACTCACAACTGGTATAGACACCTATCTTGTGATGCGGTAATCGGCAGGAACACACGGCTCAAGGGTACCCGTAAAGCACCCGTATGGTCACTTTATTAATTAAGTCTATTGAATAAGATTCTAAGTTAATGTATTTCACGTTCAAGTCATGGTTCACATTATGTTATGTTCAAGTTTACGTTCATATCAAGTTTCAAGTTCATGTCAATCATGGTATCCCCATGAGATAAAAATACGCAATCATGGTAACCCCATGAGATAAGATTACTCAATCATGGTGACCTCATGAGATAAAAATACGTTTCAAGTTCATGTTTATGTCATGTTATGTTCATGTTCATGTTCAGGTTATGTTCAAGTTCAAGTTCACGTTCATATTATGTCATGTTCACGTTCACGTTATGTTTCAACTTCACGTTTATGTTATGTTATGTTCATGTTCATGTTATGTTCAAGTTCAAGTTCACGTTCATATTATGTTATGTTCACGTTCACGTTATGTTTCAAGTTCACGTTTATGTTATGTTGTGCTCAGGTTCATGTTATGTTCAAGTTCATGTTCAAATTATGTATGTTCACGTTCATGTTATGTTTCAAGTCCATGTTATGTTTCAAGTTCAAGTTCATGCTATGTTGCTAGTCCATGTTATGTTTTAAGTTCACGTACATGCCATGTCACGTCAAACTAAGTTTCAATTTCAGTTTCAGTTCAAGTTATGTCATTTATGCCATGCTATAAGTCAAGTTATGCTATGCTTACTTATGACTTTGATTATGCATTCATACTTTTGCTGCCATGCATGCATCATTGACCTGTGTGGAAGTTTCCTGTTAACTTGCTGAGATTTGTAATCTAATCTCACCGTGGTAGTCGCAACTACCATTCCTCCCGAATGGTAAGTGATGTGTCAGGATTTGAGCAGGGAGCAGACACTGACAGACTGGAGAAGGTTGACTAAACGTCGTTGACACAACACGGAGCTTGCAGCCTCCATAGTTAGGTCTTTGGATAGTTTTCTGGCATCTTTAGTCGAGTTACTCAAGTTACTAAACGAACTAGCCCAATAGTGGATTTTGACAATGTAATTATTAAGCCAAGTCTCCGTTGTTTTGTGATTACAGTCTTCTGAGACCCGTGATGTAATCGTGGATGTTTTAAGTATGCATGGTTTATGTTTTAACTATTTGGGATATTATAAGTTTGGTGCATAACATTGCTAAGAAAAAAAGTTATTTGCTGCGAATATTGCATAATGTTAGATCCATGTTAGGAACATTACATCTTATATATCATAAACAGGGGCAGGTATCATTGTCATGCATATCCCGACGCTTCGGATGTCCGTCCGATCCCAAGCGGAATCTAGAGGCGTCATAGAGTCTGCTATCAGGTCGATCTGGGGAGGAGAGAAGCTGTCTTAGAGACAAGCATTGTTCAGATCTGTGAAATCAATACACACTCTACACTTGTCGTTGGCGTTCCTCACAAGCACAACATTAGATAGCCAGTCTGGGTAGCATGCTTGGTGTATGAATCCAGCTGCTAAGAGGCAGTCGACCTCCTCCTTGATGGTTATGCCTTTCTCGACATTGAAGCATTGCCTTTTCTACTTGACCTTCTTGGCTTATGGGCTCACACACAGGTGATGCTGAATGATGTCTAAGTCAATCCCGGACATGTCTTTGTGGCTCTATGCAAACACATCCTGATGCTCTATGAGGACTTGCATCATAGCTTGCCACATGTGACGCCCCCATATTTCGCTTGGGATTGGACGGACAATTGAAGAGTTGAGACATGCAACACAAGGTTACATACCCCCGTTCATGACATATAAGATGCAATGTTCCTAACATGCATATAACATTATGTAATATTCGTAGCGGATAATTTTTTTCTTTAGCAATATTATGCACCAAACTCAAAATATCTCAAATGCTTAAAACATACTTCATACATGAAGACATACTAAACATCAGAGATCACTACACTAGTCGAAAATAGTTGTGATCAAAAGAGTACTGGAGATGCAACTCCATAGTACAAGTAGTGTGATTTAAGTTAACTACTATATTAACCTTGAAGTTGCACTGTCGCTTAGTCAACCGTGTCTAGTTGGTTGTTTCCCAATTCTTCTTCAGATTTTGTAACAAGATCTACCATTTCAGGGGGGGAGGGAATGGTAATTGGGACTACCATTGTGAGATTTGATTACAAATTTTAGCAAGTTAATAGAAAACCTACACACAAGTTAATAATGCATATATGGCAGTAAAAACATAAATACATAATCAAAGTCATAAGTAATCATAGCATAACTTGACATACGACATAACATAATTTGAACTTGACTTACTTGACATGGACTTGATCTGAGACTTGACTTAACTTGACATGAACTTGAAACATAACATGAACGTGAATGAACGGAACTTGATATGGACTTGATCTGAGACTTGATTTAATGTGACATGAAATTGAAACATAACATGAATGTGAAGTTGAACATAACATGACCTCGATCTTGTATTGTATTCCGATGAAACGCAAACATACCAATTAAAAAAGCAATTATATATAGTGAGAAAAGAATTCTAAGCCTCCACAAAAATGACCTCGATCGTTAAAATTACTAAATTTTCAAAATTATAATATATAATACTTTAAAATTTATATAAATTATTACATTATTTCATGTAAAAATGATAACCTTGGAAATACCTTAGCTGATGCCTCAATTCCTGTAGACTTTGAGTACTCAATATGATGTTCAATCCAATTTCTTGATCTCCCTACTTTTCAATTATCTTGATCACCTTCTTGGTTTTTGATACGTACGTAGTAATCAACTTGGAATTAACAATGCAGTGTTTACCTTCTTGATAACAAAACCAGAAACTTCAATAAATCAACAAAACAATTACATACATAAATCAAACCACAAGGTTTGAGATAAAAAGTCCGGAATACAATCCCCCCACAAAGTCATTCTATCAACATTTCTTGCATACTGAGCAAGACAATGAGCAGCCACATTGGCTTCTCTATAAACATGATGAAAACACATTCCCTGAAACAAGAAGACAACTTGTTAATTTCGGCATATAGACCACCCAACAACGAGTTAACCATATTATCCTTTTGAACAACTTCAATAGCCAAGAGACAGTCACTCTCCACTTGAATCTTTTCTATACCCATACTAGCACACAACGGAAGACCCAGAAAAACCGCAGTCACCTCAATATGTTTAGGTTCCGCAACATCACCCTCCAAGATACTTGTAGCCATGAGACACGGCTAGCACTATTCCTCATGTTTGCACCCATCCCTGCTTTCCCCATTTCTGAAAAAACAGCACCATCCACATTCAACTTTAGCACGTCTGGGTCGGGAGGCTCCCATTTGAACACATCTCTCAGTTGCTTCCTTGATAACTTTAGTGCTCCTCTATAGCTTTTTAGTAGTGAGCTTGCATGTGCCGCAGCTTGTTGAGGAATGAGTGTCACCTGCTCATGAAACCACTTATTCCTCCTATACCAAAACCCCCACATCAAAGCAAAAAACGTAGCCAACATATCATAGTTTTTAGCACCACAAATAGCCAGAGCCACATAAAAAACATTAGAAAAATTATCAATAACCAAATCTGGAAGATAAACAGACCAGGTTCGCTTTAAATCCACACAACTAACCAATGCATGGTATAAATCTTCTCTTTCCACATTACACATATTGCACCTCCCATCAATTGGTACATGCTTTTTTAGTACATTTTCTTTTGTAGGCAGCCCATCCTTACAAGCACGCCAGGTGAAAATCTTAATCTTATTGGGCATGGGCATCTTCCATAAGTGTTTCCACACAACACGCTGGTCAGTAGCAGATGAAGATTCAGCTTCTCGGACACCCTGCTGCTCCAAAATAAATTTATAGCAGCTTCGAACACTAAACAGACCATTCCTCTTGTAGCCCCATACTCTCCTATCAATTCCACTTCCAGCACACACAACAGACTTCTAAATAGCCACCACAATACTTGGATTAAAGAGAGCTCTAAGTTTACCCACATCCCAAATTCTAGAGTTAGCACAGAAAAGGGAATTCACACATTCATACCTGCTTCCTTCCGTAATTAAATTCCCCTCCTTCGCTAGAGCATTATGACCCGGAATCCATTTATCAAACCAAATGTTAACAGCACTCCCATCCCCTATCCTCCATCTACACCCCACCTCCACCCACTTTTTTGCTTCCCAAATACCTCGCCACTTATATGAAGGAGATCTGTCCAAACCAGCCTGCATAAAAGTTGAATCCGAAAAATACTTAGCTTTTAACAACCTATGCAGTAATGAATTCTCATCTTGAAATAATCGCCACCCCTGTTTAGCTAACATTGCCAAGTTGAAATCTCTCAAATTTTTAAAAGCCATCCCTCCCCACGACTTCCTTACACATAATTTATTCCAGCTCAACTAATAAATTCTTCTCTCATCCTTTTTTTGACCCCACCAAAATCGTGCCATCATACCTTCCAATTCCGCACACAAACTTGAATGAAGAAGGAAACAACTCATAGTGTAAGAGAGTATAGAGAGAGCCACCGCTTTTAACAACACTTCCTTACCCCCCTGTGACAACAACTTCTCATTCCAAGCTTGTAATTTCTGCCAAACTCGCTGCTTGATGGATTGAAAGGCTTGTGCTTTTGACCTCCCAACAATTGGAGGAAGACCCAAATACTTTTCATACTGCTGTACTTCAGAATTTCCCCACAAGCTTTTAATCTCCAACTGAACTTCCCTTGGCACATTTGCACTAAAAACCATGGCTGTTTTTTCAGGATTTATTTGCTGCCCAGAGATAGCCTCATACTTCTTAAGAATAGCTTGAACTCTCCTATTCTCCTCTACCTCAGCCTTAAAAACACCAAGCTATCATCCACAAATAGCAAATGGTTGATATTTGGAGCCCCTCGACATATTTTTATGCCTGATATTTTCTGTCTCACACCAGCGTCTTTTAATAAAGTAATAAGCCCATTTCATACACAAAAGAAATAGATAAAGGGACAAGGAGTACCCTTGTCTAAGTCCTCTAGATGGAATAAGTGGGCCCTTAGGCTCACCATTAATCTAGACAAAAAAAGACATAGATCGAATGCACAACATAATCAGTTTAACAAACTCTTGACTGAACCCCAACACCTCCATAATAGATTTCAAAAAACCCCACTCAACTCTATCATACGCCTTACTGATATCTAACTTCAACGACATAAAGCCCTTCTTTCCTTGTTTCTTATGCTTCAAGAAATGCATTACCTCATAGCCTATCAACACATTATCAGTAATTAAACGCCCTGAAACAAACGCACTTTGACTTTCCCCAATAATGGAAGATAAAACAGCTTTAAGCCTATATGTAAGGACCTTTGCAACTAACTTATAGACCACGTTACACAAGCTTATCGGTCTAAAATTAGCCACTCGAACCGGGGACTTCTTTTTAGGAATTAATGTAATAAAAGTGTGGTTCAAAGATGACGGGAAAGAACTTGAATTGAGAGCATGTAACACTGCTGTAGTAACTGAAAACCCAACCACATGCCAATATTTTTGGAAAAAAATGGGAGACATGTTGTTTGGTCCTGGAGCTTTTGAAGGGTTCATTTGTTGCAATGCTTCCTTTACTTCAGATTTAGAGTATTCTTGAGTCAGATCCTCATTCATAGCGGGAGTAACCTTGCCGCTCAAGACATGTAGAAAATCTCGTGAGGCACTCGGATTGGCAGTAGTAAACAAGTCCTGAAAGTAATCAAGAATCACCCTATCCTTTCTAGACCCCTCCTGCCACTGTCCATTAGCATCTTGGATCCGCACCAGTCTGTTCTTTCTTCTCCTTTGTGAACTTTCATATGAAAATATCTAGAATTTTGATCACCTTCTTTTAACCACAACACCTTTGACCGCTGGCACCACATGACCTCATCTCTTTCCAACCAGATTTGTACTTCATCTCTTGCCCTGTTCACCACTGTAATATCCAACCCCCGACTATTTTCATACAGCTTCTTTAACTCCATTTTTGCTTGATGTAACTTCGTCTGAACAAGACCGAAATGGTTCCTATTCCAGGCATGCAATTTCACCCCACACTCCCCTTTCAATTGAACCCAAAGTGGAAGATGATCAGAATATGCCACCACACCGTGACTCACTTTGGCTGTTGGAAAAAAATTACACCAAACCGAATTTGCTAGAAATTGATCAAGTCTTTTACTAACACAGTGACCACCCTCCCTTCTATTAGACCAAGTAAACTTATAACTAGAGAAACCGAAATCACGTAACCCATGGTCCTCCACGGCATCCTGAAAGGCTTGTAATTGACGCTCAGCTCGAGGTTTACCCCTTGCTTCTCATGTTGAAACATAATTTCATTAAAATCACCCATCACTAGCCAAGCATTCCCATTTGACTTACATAGTCCCCTAAGAAGCTCCCAAGTTCAAAAAAGTAAATGGGTCTCAGGATAACCATAAATTGTAGTAAGAAACCATTTTACCCCCCTCTACTTCTTCATCATTTACAACTGCATCAATATGATGGAAAGAATAACTAAGCACCATTAGATCAACATCCTACCCCAAGAATAACGCAATACCACCTTTTCGTCCAATAGCACTAACAGCTAAAGAATTAGAAAAGCCAAACCAAAACTTACAATTTTCAACTTCATGAACACTAACTTGTCTCTTGCAAAAACAACACGTTGGGCCTTTCCCTCTTGATCAGATCACAGAGGTTACAAATGCCCCGTGGGTTCCCAAGCCCACGGACATTCCAGCATAGTGTTCTCATGGTTGTCGGCAGGGCTGGTCAACAGCCACTGCCGATACCACTGTAGAAACCACAGGAGCTTTAGTAACGCCATTTGCCAAAACCGCACGTCCCGATTTCTGCTTCTTTCCTGCTGGCTATAGCGCCGCACCTTCCCCTTTTCTCAGTTTTCGTTTCTTCACCCCCACAGAGAGAAGCCCTTCACTATTGATAGAGTTAGGTTTTAAACCATCCTTGCTAAACGATGACACTTCACGCCATTTGCTACACTCTACTGGATCAGGTTTTGAAAACGAGCCTTGACCCACCTTATGACTAACATCCCACACCTTATAAGGCCAACCAAGGCCCGCACCTTCTACCTCTTGCCGTTTCAATCCCAATTCATTAGCAAACTGGTTATCACCTCCAACCACCCCAGCGTCAGTTACGTAGAACGTATCTTTGAGTACCCCTATCTCAGCGGTTCCACCAACCTCCCCTTGAACATCAGCCCCCACCTCCGCATTTATTGGTGCCATTAACTCTGTGTCCATTACAAGTGAATCTTCCCCATCCCGGCCCCTACCTGCACAATTGGAGCCTCCTCCAGCAACTGTGTCTTCACCGCGACCTTCCCTCCACATGGAGGCAACCTTGGGCTGAGATGTACCAGGACCACCCCTCACACTAGAAGGATGACCCATTTTCCCACCACTAGAGGCCCGGAACCTGCCTGGTTGGTACGCTCAATGAAACTTCCTGCCCAAAGCCATACACCATAGGGCTGAGCCACCATCTTTTGCACCTTAGAATCTTGATTCCGAAAAGCACAATCTTTATCAGTGTGACCAATTCTACGACACCAATAACAAAAATTCGGAAGACGCTCATAAGAAAAACAGATCCACGCTGACTCACCTCCACCAATAGATAACTTAGCACCACGTAACAAAGGTTCTATTACATTGAACGTAACCCGCACCCTCAAATATTCACCCCATTCCACTTCCCCCTTCTCCAAATCCATCTCCTCAACAGAACCCAATCTTTCTCCAAGCTTTTTGCCAACAAACACATTCCTCGCCAGAAGAGGTAAATCATGAAGTCGAACCCAAAATGAAGCCATCATCATTTGCACTTGCTGAACATTTCCTTTAGCAACACCAAATGCTTTTCAAATAGCCAAGACCATTCCTGTAAAACCTTCGTCTTGTCTCTACCATTTTCAAATTCCACCAAGAAAAGAACCGAAGAGAGCTCCTGAAACCGAACCCCCATGGTAGTCTACCAAACTTTCCGCATGGTACCTATGAAAGCTTCCTTGTTAAAATATTTTTCAGTAAACAATTTCATAAACAAACAGCGCTCCCCACTCGGAAGCACATCCTCCAGATCACCCGTGTCCACCACCACATCCTCACTCTCCTTCCCCGTTAAAGACATCTTTGTGTATAGGTCATGGAGATCGTCCTCCATAGTCAAAAAACCAGAAGTATATCACGACCTGCACCACGGTAGAAGGCAAAAAACCTCTATAGAGGAAACCCTACAGGGGAAACCCTAAGAGAGGATTTGTTGATTCACTATATATATCCCCTATACAAGATTAAAGTTACAGTAACTACAGCATTCAGAGAGAGGGGGACTGACTGTCAGAGATGGTTTACTTTGATCCAACTATTGGATCAATTAGTTGTGGTTTTAAGTGACAACTAGTAAAAAAGCAATGCGATCGTCATGTGCTTTGGAATATTTTGTAGGAAAATTACGTTGAGATAAGAAAAGGTAAATATCTTAAACATTATGAAAATCAAATCAAAGTGATTTGATAATTATGAAAATCAAATCAAGATAATGATTTTCTCACCAACAAATACATTTGAAATCTGAATTATGAGTAATGAATAGCATAATTAAGACCAGCCTATGCACTTGGAATATTGATGGTGATTAGTTAAAGGCTTACAGCACTATATATGTCATTAATGACATATACCTATTCGTCTTGCATATAGGACAATGGCATTAATACTTGACGAATTGAAGATATATTATCATAAGCGAACAAGCAATACAAGAAAATCAACCTTGTGGAACCAAATAAAGTGAATTAGATAATTTGCATTGTATATTCGCTTATTCTTATATTTTGTTCCAATAACACGCAAACATACCAATTTTGGTGAGAATGAATTCTAAGCCTCCATAAAGCACCTCTTTAAAATTATTAAATTTTAAAAAATAAAAATATAAAAATACTTATATGCAAACATGCCAATTTTGGTGAGATGAGATGAGAATTTTATGAATAGTAGTAAGATAATTTATGAATAATAGTAAGATAGTTTGAGTTAAATATTTTTTAAGTTTTGGAAAAGGAGAGAGAAAAAGTTGAATTAAAAATATTATAAAGTTAAAAATATTGTTAGAATATAGTTTTATAATATTATATTTTATATTTGAATTATATTTGAAAATAATATTATATGAGATGAAGTGAAATTATATGAATTTTATGTCTCGCCTGAGCTCCAAACCTGTCCTAATTATTTCATGCAAAAATAATAAACTTGGGAATATGAGGTACGTTCTACCCAATTTCTCAATCTCCCTACTTTGAGTACTCAATAAGAGGTTCTATCCAATTTCTCAATCTCCCTACTTTTCAATCGTCTTTCACCTTCTTGATTTTTGATATGTTCATAGCAATCAGCTTGGGGTTTATGTCACCGTATTTGGGACGCGTAGTATATAAGAATTGATTTCAGACTACTGTTGGAAGCCATCCATGAGTATTGGCCAGCAAGCCTAAGATAGCGTCATGGGAATTTAAAATGGACAGATTTAATTGGTATAGCAGTAAATTTTAATGTTAACTTGTTCTACACCGAATCATAAGGTACAGATTTGAGAGAGTTGTTTTTAAAGTCTCCTCGTTCGGATAATAAGATGAGATGAGATGCTTTTAGAAGAGTTGAATAAAATATTGTTAGAATTTTATTTCTTAATATTATTATTGTTTTAGGCTTTGAAATGTTTGAATTTTTTATTATATTTTGTATGGAAATTTGAAAAAATTATAATGATGAGATGAGATAAATTGAAATGGATTGAGAGTATTTCTATATTCAAACGGAGCCAGTTCCAATAAAAAAAATGGTCAGCACTTATACTCTATAGTTGTAGTGTTGCTTTATGCGGCGAGTTGTTTTTCACTTGCGACAATTCTTTCATCCTAATCCAAGATTTCTATCCAACATGATCTTAAAATTACATTTGTGAATTCCATGACTAACTCTGCGGTGTGAAGTTTGATTTTATACCCACCAATAAAAACTCGACACGTAAGCGGTCCATGTAATTAACGGTAGAAGTAGGGGCGTAACGGGTCTGATTTAGTCCAGTTTTTGACAAAATTTGGGATCGAACCAATATGCACTGGTTTTACATTTTCAAAAACCGATTACGCACCCATTACTCCCCTAAGCCGATACTTTCGGTTTCACCGGTTCCAGTCCGGTTTTCCAGTTTTAATATACTATATTATATATTATATAATATATATAATACTATAGTGATAAAATATTGTAGTATATTATAATATATAGTGATATAGTATTAGTATAACTATTAAGACAATAGACTATATGATATAAGATTTTAAAACTTAATATTATATTAATTAGTAATTTATCATATAACACAAAACAATTTTATAAATAATTATATATTATAGATAAGAATTATATAAAATATAAAAAATTATAATATATATATAAACCTGTCCAGTTCAGTCCGGTTTGGTTTTAGAAAAAGAAAAATCAGAACCGGACCGATTTTGACCGATTTTAAGAAAAATAAAACCGGTACCGGACCGAACCAAACTCGGTACCGGACTCAACCCACCGCTTCAGTCCGATTTACCTGTTCACCGGTTTGTTTTTTACACCCCTAGGTAGAAGCGACTTGAGTACGAAACTGTCTCTCGTAGTCACCCTCTCTCTCTCTCTCTCTCTCTCTCTCGCTCTATGTGTGTGTGTGTGCTGAAGCCCATCTCTCTCCCTTTCTCCCTCCTTAGCTCTTTCTAATTGTTGGGCTCAATTTGGAGATCATAAGAAGCTAATACAGCTCACAATTGATGAAGATGTAGTGATGCTAATGGATCTCAGTAGTTGATTGGCAAAGTGGAGGCATCAAGGGCAAGAACTGCTATATGTTGATAAAGATCTAAATGGTGTGTTAATAGCTTGAGTCTTAAATTATCTTCGATTTTGATACTAGATTTTTTGAAGGAATAGACCCCCAGTTTATGAGAAGTTTTTCTTTGAGTTCCAAACCCATTTTTTACCTTGTGTAGAGAGATGACCAAGTTGTAAAATGATATGTATCATTCTGTTGTTCAATGAGCACCTGTAACTTGCAAGAATGTGACAACATAATATTGCCGGGATAGAGAGCTCAACAATGGCTTGAGGGGAGAGAGAGAGAGAGAGAGAGAGAAGAAAAACCCACTTAAGTTTGACTTTATTAGTTCTTTTGGAATTAATGGTTGTTGATGGTGTTTCGCGGGCCTAGACAACTTCACAATCCTAGTATACGAGCGATCACCTGCATAGTAACTATGGGGTGGACCTCGAGGTCCATTGATCCTCTGATGTTTAAGTTAGTAATCATGAAGGAGATGATAAACAAACAATAAAGATAAGTGTAAAGATGATAGTGATAGATTGATTGATTACCTCGTTTGCTATGGGTTGGGTCTTATTTATAGTTACCCACCAGGCCCCCACCATAGTGGGGTGTTGCATAGCAAGGGATAATACACTTGTGCTGTTGGTTCACCGAGCTGCTTCTATGTCGTCACCTTGCTGAGCTATGAAGGACTCAGGCTTGCTGTACATCGCTCGGGCCTTGGGTTGCATTAAATGCGGCACACCTTCTGCTTTGGGCCGCATTAAATGCTGCATGCTTTCTATCTTGGGTCCCTTCCATCTGATGATGTATGCTGTGTTCCTTCCTTTTCAAGCTTTGCCTATATTTTCTGTCTCGTCAGTATGGCCCGACCCAGGTTCCCTGCCTGAGCCTTGATCCATGTATTACCTGTTTGACCTAGACCATATATCTGGGTTGTGACCTAGGCCCATTATTAGGCCCAATCATAAGCACTTGCTTGTTAACTGTCGATGTGAACCGATCTCTCTGTAATCATTAATGCCGACCTTATTAATTAATGCTGCTTTGTGGCACGCCAACCTTACCTTGGATTGGTTTGTTCCACATACGCGTGCGGTAGGCAAACGTCATGCCGTATTCCTACAGTCGAGGCGTCTCTTCGAATCTTGTGCCGTTGCTTCGGATATGTAACCGTTCCATCATACCGTCCCTATTTATTTCTTCTTTCTCATTCCTTCTCCTCTTTCTTCCCTTTCGTCTTCATATTGCTCTTCTCCTTTCGTCTTTCTGAAGCCTTAAGAGTTTTCCCAATTCTTTCGTCTACTTTCACCATGACTAAGTGAAGAGCGAGCGAAGCCCATTTCAACTATTACGTTGGAAAACTGACTAACAACGAACTCCGATCGTTCTGCCGAGAGTTTCCCATTCCTACTGGGACTGTTATGGAAATTCCCCAATCTCGTACAATGTTAGACGGGCAGGGTCTGTCAACGAAGGTGGCCCTTTATCCTCACATGTTTTCTATTAGGTTGCATCTGCCATTCTATCTTCTGGTGCGCGACATTCTGGACTTCCTGAAACTTGCTTCAGTGCAACTCAGCCCTAACGTTTGGCGTTTGGTTCTGGCCAATTGTGTGGCCTTTATAGATTGTTTTGAGCGGTTTAGAGGATTACCCAGACCTAACTGTTGTAGCTTCCAGTCCTATTCTACTGAAAGGTTTTTCACTAATTTGGAGAGGCATTATTCTTCAATAAAGGAATGGCACCGGCGATTCTTTTTATGAGGGGCTCTGGCTGGGAATGCCCTGAGGGGGAGCTCGAATACAATGAGTTCCCAGTTTGATCCATTTGGGGTAAGGTTTTGACCACCAATTCTCTTGCTATTACGTTATTGGAGATAAAGGAATTCAGAGTTGCCTCTATCATATCCTGGGTTATGGCCCATCCAGACCTAGCCGAAATCGACGCGTTACTGAATGGTGACTACATTCGGTGCTACCTTGTTCTCCTGCACTGTGCTCATGTGTTAGGTCGGGATTTCTTATCGTGTCCACTCTCTCCCTTAAGAGAGAAATTTCGCGCAACTTCTCCTCCCGAAGGTCACCGCGCCAAGCGGTCCCGTACAGAGGGAAGGACTTCCGCTCCCACCTAGTCGGTTCTTGCCTAGGAGATCCTGGCCACTTCGCCGCCCCTACTAAGCAAGATGCTCCTCGTAAGAAGAAGAAAAAGGGCTCTCAGCAAGTCACCCCAGAAGGCAGTTCTGGCCGAGCTGCCTTAGGGAGTGGCTCTCTCCGAGCTGCTTCGGAGGGTGTTTCTTACTGAGCTACTCAGGAGAATAGCTCCCACTGAGTTGCTCCTAAGAGTAGTTCTTGCCAAGCTCCTTCGGTGGCGACACTTAAAGAACTGCGGAGGGCTCCTACTGAGCCGTTCCAGGAAACAATTCCCCTAAGGTATTTCTTCTAGGCTTCTAAATTCATTCATTTTGTTAAATTTATTTAAGTAGAAAATGATGGTGTTGAGCCTTCTTTTGCAGGCCTCGCAAGGGGAGAAGGAGTAGAAGTTGCTGTTGCCTTTCTTTTTGCTTCGGCTTTTGAAGAACTGGAGTCTCGTGGTTCCGGGCAGGTGACGAGTGTTTTTCCTTCCTTCGAGGACATTCTTCTTGAGGAGAAGTCCCCTTGCGCAAGTGTCCACCTTGCTTCAAAGAAATGCTTGCCGAGTTTAAGGCATCCTTTGGGGAGTGTTTCACTAACTCCCCTATTCCAACCTTAGAACCCGCTGGCCCAGCTTACCCTGGTGGCTCTTCGATCCCCGTTCCTACCGTTCTGCCTTTGGAGACAGAAGTTCCTTCTGCCCATCCTCTCATTCTGCCATTGGAGACAGTGGTTCCTTCTGCCGAAGGCGAGGGGTTAACCTTTTTTGAGACTGCGGAGCCGTGCTCCTCGGAGGATGCGGAACGGTTGAAGACCATGGAGCAACATTCCGAGGGGGTTACAAAACCCAATGCTCCTGAAGTTCTAGTGCTCTCAGCAGTTGGAGTAGGCTGTCGAGCTAGGTCCCTCAATGATTCCAGGAGTTTCCCTATCAGTTGGCATTGCTCAGGTATTTGTTCTTCCCTATTTGCTTTTCTCTATTCATTCCCTTTTTTATTTTATCTTATGCCTAGCCACTTATTCGTCTTAGGAAAGCCATGCCCCTCAAACTGAGTCTTCTCCTTTGCAAGAAGATATCAAAATAGTGGAGGTGGAGGATGATTCTTCCCCTGCTTGTAGTCCTCCCTACTCGGGTGTTGCCCAAGGCGGGAGTTCAGCCCAAGTTGAGGGGCTGCAAGGTTCCCAATTTGTCCTCCGGCATGATCCTCTCATTGAAGTTCCTGATCTGCATGAGGAGGGATTCAGTCTACCTTCCATGCATGCCGAAGCCCCTCTGCCGTTGGTTTGCGTCGAGCCATCTATCTCTTCTAGGCCAGGGAACTCACAAGGTCCTTGGCCGGGCTATAAGAAGGCCTGGGCAGAATCTTTTGAAGCGCATGCCCAGAAGTTCAGACCCCTTTTTGCCAATGTAAGTACCTTTCCTATATCGTCGTTTCAGTTTTTCGTACTCTGCTAATGAATTTTGCTATTGTTGATTTCACAGGCTACCAACCAACTAGCCGACCTGGTTTCTTGAGAGTAAGAGGCTCTTGAAGAAGATTTCAGAGCTGAGAGGGTGTTGAACAATCTCCTGAACCTTCAAGGGGAGAAGTTGATGGGCGACCTACGTGCTTTGGAAGCAGAGAATGAGTCCCTGAAAGGGAACAACGCGTTTTACCGCCAGAGATCCGTGACCAGTAGAAGGAAGCCAAGAAGATGGGAAGTTTGTTGAAGGTTATGGCCATGGAGCTTGAGATTAGGGATAAGGAGCTCCAACTGAAGAACATGGAGTTGGACATACTCTGAGCTATGGTGTCCCCAGCCACTGAAGATTTGGAGTCTATAAAGAAAGATCTTGAGGATCTTCGAGTCCAGTCTAGTCCCCTTTTTGCTGAGAGAGAAAGTGCCCGTTCCGAGATTCAGAGGCTGGAACGCAAGCTGGAGTCTGCTAGGGAAGCTCTGAGGCAGAGCGAAGGGGTCGCTAAAGCATTGGTGAATGAGGAGAAATGTGCAACTGAGCTAGAGCTCGAGGTGGAGTTCGCTCAGGAAGCACTGAGGCAAAGTGAGGAAACCATCGAGACGCTAGCGAGCGAGAAGAAGCATGCTACCTAGGTTCGAGTTAGTATGTTCCACAGGTACATGGGAATAGCCAAACTAGGAGATGTAACTAAGGCTTTAGCCCACGCCTCAACTTCCCGCATGGAGTCTTCTTTAAAGGTAGCTTGAGACTGCGCAGACCAGCTGAAGTCCCAACTCAGAAAGGCTCCCAAACTTCACAATAGAGCCTGGATCAATGGATATAAGGTAGGTCTCAAGCGTCTTTAGGAAATAATTCTTCAGAACCACGAGATCGATCTTCGTACTCTGAATCTTCGAGAGATCTCAACGAACATGAATGCCTACATGAAAATACTGACGTGGGGAGTAAAGAAGATGCCCTTAGCCTTTCGCGACGCTCCCCCTTAGTTCCCAATTTCTCTTCATGTCGTTTGCATGTACTTGCTGATTTTCTTTTTCTTTGTAATATAGACAATAGCAATGAAAATTATCCCCTTTAACTTGGCATATATCTTTTGTTTATGTACTGCTTATTGTACTCCGTTGGTGTTGAATCTCATAGAATAGAGTGGCGTGCGAGGCCCTCCTGTTTAGATTGTGCCGTGCAGGTACCCTTGTAGGGTGATTGCCAAGTTGCGGTTCTTCACACCGATCTTGATCTTTGTCGAGTCTTCATATTTGTATGGAGGCATGCCTCCATTTTGTGCGCTACCTTTGCTGATTTTAGGCCTACATTAGGTTTTTGATATAATTTTGATAACTCCATGCAAAATAATATACCTTAAGCTTTGTCTGGGCTCGGCTGATTTGAAGCTTTTGATTTTTCCTCTTTTTCGCCCGCTGTATCCTGTAGTCTTTTACTTGCTGAGTCTATGTTCGGGCGTCTACTGCACAGTTATCTTTGTAGGTACCGAGCAGATACTCCTGTTGTGGTGCTCATGGAGTGGCAATTCTACACATCGGTTTATATTCTTGTTGAGTGTTCACGCACATGCAGACGCATGCTGACAATTCATGTTCTACTTTCTTCGTTCTTGGACCTATTGTATTCTGTAGTTCGTTTACTGTTGAACCCATGCTTGGGTTTTTTACCATGTAACAATTCTCTTCATCCAAAGTGTTTTACTGGGCGGCACCACTTTTACGCACGTAGGCGTCTTGATCTACTATTGATTTCATGTTTATACTAATACTACTTTTCCTGATGTCTCTTCATTCCTTGTTTGATTTGAATGCTGTTCCACTCCTGTTGGAGCAACTGTGCCAACTATTAATTTCCCCACGTCCATTGCGTAGCATGTCGGTTGAAGCTTTGCATTTAACCTTCTTAGCAACTGCTCTATGAACTCTGTATAACACGCCCGTTGGAATTTCCCATACTTAATTTGCTCATTAACTGCTCGACGGACTCTGCGTAATGTGCCAGTTGGGATTTCCCTTAATTAAACTCCTCATTAATTGCTCCATGAACTTCGTGTAACACGCCTGTTGGGATTTCCCATTATTAACCTCCTCATTAACTGCTCCATGAACTCTGTGTAACACACCTATTGGGATTTCCTGTATTCTCGAATCTCAAGGGCCTATGTTTTCCCATGATGGCTGGGTGGACAACCGGGGAGGCCTTAGTGACATGTGGTTGCCCAGGGAGGTCCCAAGAGTTATGGTGCCCCAGGGACGCCAAACGTTGCTCTCCCTTATAAAAGGGGCTCTTCCCTTTTCCAGGGGAATTCGCTCCACCCTGCATTTTTTCATCCTCCCAATCTTGACAATCTCTTATGGCTTTCTTCATCACTCTCGTGCTTTATGAAGGGAGATGCCTTCTGCTTTCGTGCTCAGGTTGCAGCTGGTTATGGTGGTTCGAATACCGAAGACAAAACAAACTTCCCATTTATTGTTGCCCTGTTGCTTATGGCACATCGCTGGTTCTTGCCCTTTTTTTTACTGGGGTCAACCTCCGTAAGCATTGCATCAGAACTCACTTCCTATGAGTTCTGTACAGTGCTTGATCAAGGCGGTGGTGCGGCAGGAGCGGCTAAGGAGGGCAGGAACAGATGGTTCAATGGGGCAATTAAATCTTCGGAGTTGATTCCTCTTGCTTCCTTACTGACCCTCTATTACCTGAGATGCCGCCCCCTGCTCAACCTTGAATCCCAGTTCGCCCTTCGGAGAACCTGGGTAGGGTGCTGCCGGATTCCTTTTGTAACGCCCCGTACCCGAGGGTCCGGAGAGTTAACTCATGTCACTTAAAAATCATTTTTCTTCCACATAGTACATACTCTAATTTTTCTCTATCGCACAAAATACTCATATATTTACATCACTTACTCCAGAATAACGATTCTAAGACAAGAAAAAGTCTTAATATAAACATCAATCTCCGGACAAATCACAACATCAGAACACAACAAGCTTACTGAATGAAAATTTTCAATACCCATATAAACCTTCTATGCTTAAACCATCATTCTTAACTCTTCTCACCCTTGCTCCAAATCCTTGATCCTCAACTGAAACATTCAAATCATCTGAAAAAGATGGTGGAGATAAGGGGTGAGTTATCAACAACTCAGTAAGCAGAGAACATACTAGCATGTAAACATGAGCCTTTTCAGAAAGTTCAATATGCAGAAACAAAACATTTTATTTTTATATGCAGATCTCAGAAAACGTGTTATCAGAAAATCAGAGCGACTTTTCAAACATTTCATACTCAAGTCAACAATTCATATTTGAGGATCCATTTCATATTCAAAAACGCTTTGGCATAACATAACTGAACATCTTCATCGTATCATATCATATCATATACCATGTTTAACCCCCGTGGTAGGGTTGTGCTATCCCCGGTGGCCAAACCAGGCAGTATCATGTGGTGAACTTCCCCTTTTTCAATCTCGGAGCCCCGAGTGTGCACACAGGAAAGAACACGTAAAAAGACCACTTTGTTTCCAAAGTGGGTGCACTCATATCATATCATGGTGGTACCAACCATATCACGTGAACAATATCATCATATCAGAACCATATTCAGAACAGATAAGTATGCCAAAGTTTTATCATATCCATATCATATCAAAACACGTGCGAAACATATTCATATCATTTCTATTTGATCAAAAACAGATCCAAATCATTTCATATCACATGCATAAAATTTCAATGATATCATATTCTCTCTTTTGCATATTTCAGAAACATGTCAAATATTGCTCATGTCTAGACATTTCATGTCAAAAAACATTTCTTTTCTCTTTCATACGTATCTCATGAGGGAATGTTTTTCACCTTTTTCTTTTTAAAACAACATGCACATTTTTTACAAACCAACCTCAGTTCATTTCTTTTTTATGCAAATCTAGCATAGGAACCCCGCTTACCTGGACTTCTTAGCTTCTTTTTTTTTTTTGAAAATTTCCTCAACAATGCTGAACAAAATTAATCGTCACCTATAAGATAATCACGTAAATTTCCATAAGTCTCCAATCAATCTTGTATTTCGATATTCAAGCCTACAACTTCTAAAATAGTCCATTTTTAATTCCTCAAACTCAAAATTCTCAAAATACCAACATCACTTTCTAAACCCATCAATATCCAACTTCGACTAAACATTTACTTCTAACTTATTTACGAAAGAGATCTTACTATAATTTATAATACAAAGTAACATAACTATAATAAATTCATTATAATTAGAAATTCATACTTTTGTTTAAATAATAATAAAACAAAGATAGTCTTTTAAAAGGATAATTTAAAAGAGTATTTTAAAATATTCCTTTTAAGTGTTACTTATCAGTCTACTTACTAACTATTCCAATAAAATATTAGCCCTTTAAAAAAATTGTCTATTAAACAAAATAAATCCATGCGTCTACGCCTAATTAAACATACTTTACAACCCACGCGATATACTCATGATTTCAAATCTGAAGTACATAACATAAACTTAATTAAGCTAACACCCTAAACACTAACCTTGGAGGCGTACTATAAGAGGACGGAAAAATAAAAACAAAACGATATTATTTCCTATTGTTAAGTTAACATAATTTACAAATACATCCACATATATATATATATACATATATATATATACACACCAGAAAAATGGATTTACGTATATATATATCTCCGCATATATGTATATGCATGTACACAGAAAAATACTTTACACAGTGCGGTGGAAGCACTTACGGAGAGGTGGGGAAGCACGACAGCGTGGAGCTAGGGCTGGCTATGGTGGATGAGGGTGGTACTTGGTCACTAGCTGCGAGAGCAAGAGAAAGAAATGAGAGAGAGAGACACACGGTGAGAGGACGGGGAGAGACCGAGAGAAAAGGAACTCCAACCGGAAAAATGGCGTGAGCTTACCAAGGGCTAGAGATGGCGTGCGGTGGTCTAGGATGATAGGAAGTCCTCGTCAGCAGTTTCTGTGGAGGCACAACATGGAGGAGTTCACGGTGGAGGGTGATCGCAGCGGCTTGGACGATGCTCTATTTTTGACAACAAAAACAGAGTATTTTGGGGCTTGAAACTGGGGCTACGTGCGTTGGGTGGCAGCACCGTGAGACTGAGGTGGCGTGCGGCTTGGGTGATGTACTCCGAACGACCTAGGAATGACCTAGGTACCGGCGTGAGTTTCGTCTGGTGTGGCTTCAGAACGTGTCTTGGCTAGAAAGTGGCAGTTCACTGGTTTGGAGCTTACGGGGGAGTGATGGCTAGTGCGCGTGATGCGGTCTGGCTGAGGTTCACGGTGAGAGGTGGAGACACAGATAGTTGAGCAGCTGCGAGCATGAAGATAATGTAGCGGCACTGAAACTAGGTCAAGAAGGATAACATATATAAGTAAGCTATAAGAAGTAAAGAGAAAAACCTAGAGAGAAGAGGGCTGAACGGCATGCATGAAAAAGGAAGGTGGACGGGATTCTACACGATGTCAAAACTGAAGGTGTTTCACGGGCCTGGGCCTGAAAATGGGCTGGGTCTTACACCCTTCTACCCCAGAAAGAAAGATAAGCGTCCCTTCGGGAGATATGTTGCTACACCTTCAAGCATCCTAGTTCTACTTAGCCAAACTCAGATCAATAGGGCACCCATCTTCTTTGAAGGGGAAGTCACTCTGCTGATCTCCCTATTCCATCTGGCCAGGGCAGTACTCCACTGAAACACCTTTCTCCTTGATGGAGATATTGCACTGCTCACTCTCTGTTCTGTCTGGCCAGGACAACACTGTCGAGTTCTCTTTTTTGCCAAGCCAGAATGGGATTCTACTTAATGCCTTCCTCTGTGATGGAGACATGGCACTGCTGGTTATCTTGATTTTATCCGGATGAGATTTTTCTTTTCATTTTTGTAGCTTTCGTTGATGTAATATTCTTCTTGTACCCCTGTTTGGGCAATAAAAGGACTTTGTTTTTGTATATCTGTCTGTATGGCACTACGCCTTTATTCCACTCTCGTTGATGTAATATTCTCCTTGTTGCCCTGTTTGTAACCCTGTTTAGGAAATAAAATGACTTTGTTTTTGTATATTTGTTTATACCGCTCTTCGTCTTTATTCCGCTCTTGTTGACGAAAAATTCTCCTTGTTGCCCTGTTTGTAACCCTATTCGGGAAATAAAATGACTTTGTTTTTGTATATCTGTTTGTATGGCTCTTCGCCTTTATTCCACTCTTGTTGACGTAATATTCTCCTTGTTGCTCTGTTTGTAAACCTATTTGGGAAATAAAAGGACTTTGTTTTTGTATATCTGTTTGCACTGCTCTTCGCTTTTATTCTGCTCTTATTGACGTAAAATTCTCCTTGTTGCCCTCTTTGTAACCCTGTTCGAAAAATAAAAGGACTTTATTTTTGTATATCTGTTTGAATTCGAGCAGTGAAAGGTCTGCCGACGTGAAGTTCTTTTGAGCCGGCATTTTTCCATTAACTGTTGCTCCATTCAATTGGGAGACCGAACTTGCATCCTGCAAAGGCCTGGTTTGCACATAAAGTAATTTTGTGTACCTACTCGTTTGTTTATGCACCTTTGCATGAAGCTCGACAAGTCATTTAGATCGCACTAAGAATAGCTGTTAGCAGATCAAAGCTCATGGCTCGATTCCTGTGCTTTGTATTTCGTGGATTGGCACTTATAGGTTGGCAGACCCAAGGGCCCTACTCCCCCACCAACGTGTATTGTACGAAGCTCGGCAAGTCATTTTGACTGCGTTGAGAATAGCTGCTAGCAGGTCAGAGCTCATGGCTCGGTTCCTGTGCTTTATATTTCATGGATTGGCACTTATAGGTTGGCAAAGCCCGAGGGCCCTGCTCCCTCACCAATGCGTTCCGTATTGCACGAAGCTCGACAAGTCATTTATACTGCGTTGACAATAGTTGTTAGCAAGTCAAAGCTCATGGCTCAGTTCATGTGCTTTATACTTCATGGATTGTCGCTTATAGGTTGGCAGAGCCCGAGGACCTTGCCCCCTCACCAACGCGTTCTGTATTGCACGAAGCTCAACAGTCATTTAGACTGCGTTGAGAATAGCTGTTAGCATATCAGGTTCTTGTGCTTTGTACTTTGTGAATTGGCACTTATAGGTTGGCAGAGCCCAAGGGCCCTGCTCCCTCACCAATGCGTCCCGTGTTGCATGATGCTTGGCACACTGCGTTGAGAATAGTTGTTAGCAGGTCAAAGCTCATGGCTCGGTTCCTGTGCTTTATACTTTTTGGATTGGTACTTATTGGTTGGCAAAGGTTGAGGGCCCTGCTCCTTCACCAACGCGTCCTGTATTGCAGGAAGCTCGGCAAATCATTTAGACTGTGTTGAGAATAGCAGTTACCAGGAACTGAGCCATAAGCTCTGACCTACTAACAACTATTCTCAACGTAGTCTAAATGACTTGCCGAGCTTCGTGCAATACAGAACGCGTTGGTGAGGGAGCAGGGCCCTTGGGCTCTGCCAACCTATAAGTGTCAATCCACGAAGCATAAAGCACAGGAACCGAGCCATGGGCGCCACTGTTGATGTCGTGTTTCACAAGCCTTGGCAACTTCACACCCCCGGTATACAAGCGATCACCTGCATAGTAACTATGGGGGGGACCTCGAGGTCCGTTGATCCTCCGATGTTTAAGTTGGTAATCGTGAAGGGGATGATAAATGAACAATGAAGATAAGAGTGTAAAGATGATAGTGATAGATTGACTGATTACCTCGTCTGCTGTGAGTTGGGTCTTATTTATAGTTACCGACCAGGCCCTCACCATAGTAAGGTGTTGCATAGCAAGGGATAATATGCTTGTGTTATTGGTTCACCGAACTGCTTCTATGTTGTGACCTTGCCGAGTTGTGAAGGACTCAGGCTTGCTGTACATCACCCGGGCCTTGGGTCGCATTAAATGCGGCACACCTTTTGCTCTGGGCCACATTGAATGTGGCACACCTTTTGCTCTGGGCCACATTGAATGCGGCATAGTTTCTGCTCTAGGCCGCATTAAATGCGGCATGCTTTCTGTCCCAGGTCCCTTCCATCTGGTGATGTATGCCGTGTTCCTTCCTTCTCAAGCTTTGCTTATATCTTCTGTCCCGTCAGTATGGCTCGACCATGGTTCCCTGCCCGAGCCTTGATCCAGGTATTACCTGTTTGACCTAGACCAGGTGATATGGCTAGGCCTTGCCTCCGGCCCAATCCAACCCAGACCATATATCTGGGTTGTGACTTGGGCCCATAATTAGGCCCAATCATAAGGGATTTTCTCCCTTCACAATGGTATTTTGCTAAGTTGAGCTTCGATACTTGGATAAGAAATAGTTGATTATTTTCTTCAGCTTTCCTAAATTGACATTAGCAAAAAGGAAATCACCAAATTAACTCGTACATAAAGCAATATCTATGGTTCAAGCATCTTGTCTGATTGGAATTTGAGGAAGCCTGTTTGGTCATTAATTGCTTGTAGATCTTTTAATCCAGTACCCATATTTGTCATCTAGAGTTACGTTGCAAAGGGGAAACTAATTACAAGTCTCATATTTGTTATTAAGATCTCAAACTTGTGATTGGAGAAAAGAAAAAAATAAGGCATACGAAAAAGCAAACATCAAAACACAAAGCTACACAATTCTAAACCTAGATAGCTTACAAGTGCTTGTCACAATAAAATAGTAGCAAGTGTAGATGCACACTTCAACAAAATTAAACCATGCCCGTCGCCAGTGCAAATTTATACAGAGAATGGCAACAATTGCTAGCAACATTATCACATAAGACACCGCAAAACTGACATAGAAGACTTCCAAGTCTATAAAACCACAAGCTTCATCTCCCTCATTATCAGTTGGAATGGTAGATGATGGTTCAGTTTTAGTGCAAGCCTTAAGTAGTGGAGGTCCACATAGGAGAGGATTTCCCTCGTAACTGCTTTCATCAAAGGTACCGAACTGAGCTTTTCTTTCTGGTGTTGTACCTCTTAAGTTATTGTGTGCCACTTTGAAGACGGCTAGAGAATTCAACTCAACCAATTGAGGGAGGATAATACCATCCAAGTTATTATGTGATAGATCCAAGCTCTCAATTTGTTTGAGTTTCGAGAATTCAATGGGGATTGATCCCGTTAAATTGTTGAACGACAGGTTTAACGCATGGATGTTACTCAAATCTCCAAGCTCGGTTGGAATTTCTCCTTCTAATTTGTTGCATGAAAGGTCAATCCCAGACATGTAGTTGAGGATGTCACCTTTGTAGGAGAGAGTTGTATTCTTTGTTGTGAACTCCACTTCTTGTAGTGCATCCACATTGAAGAACGTAAAATCTTTTACGTCAGAGTGAAAATCAAAGATTTTTTTATTCATTATTATTGTGGAATGCAAGAATGACAACATGTCGGATATTATGAAATATGTTTGGATAGAGTTTGATGACTCAGATTTTTTGTAGCTTGGCTCACAAGTAAAGTTACTCAAGCAACGAGGTATTTGACCAGAAAAACTATTGTTGGAAAGATCCAACAAGCTTAGTTTTTCTAAAAGGCATAATTGAAGTGGGATTTGTCCATGTAAATAATTTCCTTTCAAGAGGAGAATGCTCAGACTTGAAAGGTTACCGATCCAATCAGGAATGTTGCCAATAAGGTAGTTTTCTCTAAGATTTAGAGTGACTAAAGTGGAGCAACCCCTGAATGCACTGGTAATTGGACCAGTTAACCTATTTTTATTCAAATGAACATGTTTGATCTCGGACCAGTTGGAGCAAGAGGGTATTGAGCCAGACATATTGTTATGGGACAGGTCAAAAAACTCAAGTGATTTCAAGTTACATAACTCAACTGGAATGGGACCTTCAAGCTGGTTTCTTGCGATAGCAATACCTATCAATGACGTCATGTTCCCCATCCATCTTGGAATCATCCCTAACAAATTGTTATTACTTAAATCAATTGCATACAAATGTGTAAGATTAGATATGCTATGTGGGATCTCTCCAAAAAATTGGTTGTTGTCCAAATACAAAGATTGTAGGGCTGTTAGATTAAAATTGGCAGGAAATAATTGGCCACTCAAATGATTTTTGGACAATCTAAGGTAGTATAAGGAGGAGCAACTCATTGTCAAGTTTTCTGATATTGTTCCAGAAAGATTATTGCTTGACATGTCTAAAACACTTAAGGAGATCAAATTACCATAAGAAGGAGGAATAACACCTTCAAAGTGATTTTTAGAAATATTTAAAAACACTAGACTCGGAAAAATTAAACCAAAGTTAGTTGGAATTGGACCTTGAATATGATTAAATGAAATATCTAAAAAAGAAAGGTTGGGAATATGATGACTAGGCAGCTGCAAAGTGCCTGTAAAAGAGTTATTTCTCAAATTAAGAACCTCCAACCTTGTATTGTTTTCTAGCAACCATGTGGGGAACTTTCCTGTCAAATTGCTGTGAGGGAGAAGTAGTAGTTCCAAGTCAAACTGGTAATGAAGGAATCTAGTAATTATTCTGCTAGACTTGGTAGAAAAGCAGCTTGAACAACTGAAAGCCTTCAATTGGAAGCTTGGAATCCATCTTTGAGACAGAGTTTCATCAACGACGTTGTTGCCATCACTAAATATGACCTCAAGCTTTGAGAGATTAAAAAATGAGGAGAATGTGATTGGGTTGAAGTAGTTATGTGATAAATCAAGGTACTCAAGTGACTTCAAACAAGGTAGAGGGGAGAGATCAATGCTTCCATTAAAGCGATTTGAAGAGATATCAAATATTCGAAGTTGTGTCATGTTTGCCAAACATGAAGGCAGTATCCCACTACAGGAAATTTTCCTTCTTGCGGGGAGCGAAATCCCCGCATTTCCCCTGTTTTCTCGCAGCAAATTTTCAGAAACTGCGATAATTACTCGCAGCTAATCGGTCGAAAGTAAAACGTCTGCTCAGTTGATTTTCGGTGATAAATCATCAGCGGCCGCAATTGCTGCACCTAACTCGGCGGTTCATCTCTCGCAGCAAAATCGCCTTGCCAATTTGGGAGAAGGGCAATTACGGTGATGAGGCGTCGCAAATTTGGGGTGATTTACGGCGATTTTGGGGGTCCGTAAAATCCAGATTTCGGCGAATTTGGGGCTGGCCACAAAGAAGCTTTCTTCCCAAGGTTGCGGTGAATTTATAGACGCCGCAAATTCAAGGATTTTACATACGGTGAAAGATCGAGATCCCCGCAATTCCATTTATTCAACATGCGGTGAATTTGATTATGACGCCGCAAGAAGATAGTGCTGATCCATACGGTGAAATAGCGAGATCCCCGCATTTGGTTTTGATTCTACATGCGGTGAATTAGATTACCACGCCGCAATCTCAGATGGATTTTACATACGGTGAGCATGTATGGCGCAGGAAATGCCAATTAATATCACCGCGAGCTTGCTTACAAATTTACAACAAAGCAGGCACATATGGGTTTGTGGGTATGCGGTGAATAAATTATAAGAACCCACTCGGTTTATTAGATTGATGGGTTTTCTGAACGGTGGCTTCAAACAATAGTTGATCAGAGCAAATTTATGGGTTTTTGGCTTCACTGATGCAGCACGTCGTTGCAGGAATTTATGGGTTTTTGGATTCGCTGGCTTCAATTTCTGCTTTACGTTATTTAAAGCTGATGTTCTTCACCCAGGTTAGTTAGCAAAGTCATTCAATATGTACTCAATCTGAATTGAAACAACCTCTATCGCATAAATTCATGTATAGCATCTTGGCATGCATATTGATTCTCCACCAATCATTAAATATATTTTATTTATATTGATTCCTTGCCCCAGTATATGTTTCATGAATTTATAATGACCAATCATAAAAAATTCTTCTTCTTTAATTTAAAGATCATGATCAGAAAATTAGATAGAGATGTGTAGATGCATCTAATTTATATTTATCCCAATAGCTGATCAGTACGTACTCTGTGACTCATGAATAAAATGCCAAAAATAAACTACAACCTTGGAGCAATATTATATATAATAAGAGCTAGGGAAATAGCATATATTAGCATATACCACTACTTCACGGGAATTTAGAAATTTAAACCATACGTCCTGATCATCATCTTAAATGCATATAGATTATTCTTTATAAAAAACAGGGGAATTAAAGAAATTTAGATACTACATATCTATACTTTGCAATTTGTGGTAACAGGATCTAATTAGATTAAGCATTCTTTACACCACACTAACTCAGAAAAAATGAAGAAGTTCAAGAAGATTTTGTCTAAAGATTTTGTCAAGAAGTACGTATGTAGCCAAGGAAGAATTTAAGCTTTACCAATGGCAAATTATCTTTGAGATTCCTCTCATTTAGTACTCTGCCAAGTACCAGATTTTGAGGACTTTTGTTTTAGATTTAATATAATTCAAACACCATACACTTTTTCCAATAATTATCATGTACATTGCCATCCAGATTTCATCAAAAAAGCTTGAATGTGAACATTTCATTAACTTTTTACATCATACATTATAGCAGGTTCCTTCTAATTGTCATGCAATTACTTAAATTCCTATCTCCATTTACTGACACTAAACACTTGATGAAGAATGTGTGCATCTCAACCAATTGTTGTCAACATGGTTATACATTAACCTTAAACCCTATACATTAATTTAAACCTGGGAGTGAATCCACATATGTAGCATCCAGCAGGCTCTTGTAGTGTTGCATCAAAAAATTCCAGCTTGGGTGATTTATATCAACACATGCCATTTGCTTTCTACCTGAAAAATATACATGGTAATAAAACAATTATTCATGTGCTTGAAGTAATTGCTGATGTCTACCTTGTAAGATAAAAATAATCAACCAAAAACTAAACTAATTATGCAGTCATTGCAGCAAACTAAAGCAGACAACAATTCATGCCAATCATGTCATCAAGGAACTAAACTTATGTCACTCATTACATGAACAAACTAAACTAAGCAAAAGCCTCCAATAATTCATTAAAATCTGTTATATCATCCATATTTCATAGGAAAATAGAAGATGCATCAGGCAATGGCTTAACTTTTTCCAGTTCACTGCTCTAGGGTCAAGAATAAATACCCTTCTCTGTTTATCAATGTAAAACATAACAGTTTTGAGGCATGGGCTGCAGGAGGAGAACATATCAACCCTAAACCAATTGGCCTCATGTATTTGATTTAACAATAGTCACAACTCAAAACTGTTATAGGGTGGATACAATTTTCAGCCCTATATATGTGACTTAAAACTACATATCATATGGCACACACCTAATGCACAAATTTGCAAACCTGTCCAAATATCTTTCCTATGATATGATATTCAAGTACTATATCATATGCACTACATTTGAGGCTTAAAAATATGCAAGTATATAGCCATGCAAAAAACAGGGGAATGAATGGTGGAAATTACCACCTAAGCCCAAAATTCCAGCAAAGGATATCTTATATGCCATTTTTGTTTCTTCCACCCCACCAAATATTGAAAACAGTGCTACGCAGTTAGTTTTCACCAGCCAAATTATAACTATGTATGCATGCAAGGACTGATTTCCATATAATATACGGAAATATTATATGGAATTGGTTAAAAAGAATGTATGCAACATTCTTTACAAAATCCCAATAACTAGGTGCACCACCTTACTTCAATTAAAACAAAACCAAGTTGACCCCACCATAAATCTCATGAAATAGACAGGGCTATTTTTAATGCAACCTAAATACTCACAAAGAGTGACCCAATGACCTATTGTTGTGAAGAAACATTGTTAGAGCTGATTATACAAATCTCTAACTATAATGCAAAGGCTTCTAAATTCCAATAGTACCTGAGTTATGCAAATAACAGCATGTGATAAAATATCTGAATCTTTACATGTATATTCAACATAAATCTGTACCTATAGTCTATTACAGAAAAAATTACCAAACATTTCTTTGTACCTGGTATACATCTCTCAAGTTTCAAGGTTTTAATATCACTAGCATCATAACTAATCTTATAGAATATGCATCAACAACTCTCTTAGCCATTGAAGAAAATACATGCAGTTTCTAGAGGTTTTGAAGAAAATACATTCGAATCATCAACGCGATGTTCTTTGTGCCACCTCATGGATACTGCTGTTTTTTTCGACATAAACAACCTCTTCAACCTTGGTTTTAACGGAAAATATCGAAGTACTTTGTGTGGGATTTTTTTTTGTTTAGTTGTGGGTGTTTCCCATCTTGACATACCACATTTGGGACAATCATGCTTGTCAGCATTTTCCTTCCAGTATAGTATACAATCATTTGGACATACATCAATCTTCATATAACCAAAACCAAGGGCCCGCTCCATCCGTCGTGACTCGCGGTATGAGTCAGGCAAAAGTGCATCCGGGAACGAATCTTTCAACAACTTTAGTAGCATGTCAAATGATTTAACACTCCACCCTCCAATCGTCCTTATATGCAACAACTTCACAATGAATGATAACTTTGAGAAGTTAGCACATCCTGGATAGAGTGGACGTCTGGCATCTTCCAATAATTGATCGAAATTTTTTGGTCTAGGCTCTACATAGGTGGGACCTTCACTGGTACCAGGTTCCATTGGCTCCACATTTGGAAATGATCCAAGTCTAATGTCATCTAACATCTCATCCATGTCATCAACGTACTCGTCCCTTTGCACTTCATTGACATCATCATCAAACTCATTAGCATCCCAGGATTCTTCCTCGCCATGAAAGATCCATTCAGTGTAGTTTTCATCAATTCCTATGGTGAACAAGTGTCTTTCCACCAAGTCAATAGGATGGAAAAAGTTATTACGACAGGTACGACAAGGACACCTTATATTGTTTGTTGTTGCATGAGCTTGGGCCAGTGTAATGAATTGATATACCCCTTCCCTATATTCTGCAGACCTAAATCGGTCGATAATACGCATCCAGCTTTTGTCCATGTCAAAATCACTGTAAGATTAAAATAGAGAAGTTGGATAGTTGTCTACTTAAACTGAAGAAATATCATGATTAGAGCACGTCTATTTTGATAGTTTGCAGTCATATTGTAGAATGATAGTTCTCAAGATGGTGCATGTGTTTGAAAGATAATCTACAGATCAGTACATTATTAATTCATAACATTCATTAAGTCAGTGCAGTCCACCTCCTCAAAGATTTCCATGCAAATTAAGCATTATATATATATTGACTAGATAGACCGCAGATCTCGTCCTTTTGATTGAAGCAAAAAATCTCAAACTAGCCGTGGATTGAAAAGAAAAAGGATCACTCCCTTCTACATAAAGGCACTATACTTTAAAGTTCAAGAAGTTAAAAGGATAACCTTTGTTTTTAATAGAAGCAATAATCTCAAATATCGGTTAATTAAAATTCCAACTATATACTGGCCTAAGCATACTTCCAAAACGAAACGCTTCCACGGCTATATGGAATCAAGTCATCATGATGTATCATGGAATGGAATGGATCTTTCGTATTATATAAAAGATATTGACAGCCATATATATATATATATATATATATATATATAGGAATATATGTGATTCTTATATATGTGCCTTCCAATCCTTTCCTATTAATTTCATACAGTCTGTATGTTCATTGTGTGTTTCTACGTGTTAATTTTGAGAGAGAGAGAGAAAGAGAGAAGATAAGGTCGAAAGAGGTGGTCCTAATGGCTTTCTCTCCATTCTCTCTGAATTTCCAACTTAAAATATTTGCTTGTAATTTTAATCTGTTCAGATACAAAAACTTCAGCAAGGTCTGAGCCAGCTTATACTCCTTGATGAAAGCTTGGCCCAACAAGATGCAGAAAGAGTGCATAGACTTCCAGGCCAGCCTTTGGTGAACTTCAAAAGTAATACCAAGGATATGTTACTGTCAATCAAACTCATGGAAGAGCACTCTTGTACTAGTTCTTTGAAGCTACAAAGAAACCAGAAGGAAAACCTATTCTTCTCTGGCTAAATGGAGGTATATAAATATATATATATATATATATTAGTTTTCATTTAATTTAATTTATGGAAACCTTTTTAATTTCTTTTATCTATCTTCCCCAACGGACTTTTGAGTTTTGAGAGAGAGAGAGAGAGAGAGAGACAGATTAGGGAGAATTAAGCCAAAATAGAGGTTGAAAAATGATGAAGTTGAGGTCAAAGAAGTTTTACAGAAGCAGCTCAAAGCTCAGTGGAGGCGGTAGTAGTAATGGCAACAGCAACAGCAACATGAAATTAGGAGGTGAAAAAGCTGGGTCTGAAGGCTTAGGGGAAATCAAGTGGGAACTCCGACCTGGTGGCATGCTTGTCCAAATGAGAGACATGACTGGTGAGAGTGTGGGAGAAGGGATGATCACAGTTAAGGTCTCAACTGTCTCAAAATGGCATGACATTTCCATTGAAGCCACTTCGAATTTTGGTAAGCCTTGAAGATGATCATCATCATGTTTCTGTTTAATTAGATTAATATCAGAAAGATCGTCATGTTTCTGTTTTTGGCCTCGGGTCAAGAATTTCATAAGCATTGAAGATCTTCCTTCTGGAGTGATAAATTAAACTTCCCGTTTTATCAATATTTTCAGGAGAGTTGAAGATGATATTGTCATTGGTGACTGGTTTGGAGACGAGGGAGCAGAGGCTACTGTTCAAAGGGAAAGAGAGAGAGGATGGTGAATATTTACACATGGTTGGGGTAAGAGACAAGGACAAGGTGCTGTTGCTGGAAGATCCAGCTACCAAGGAGAGGAAACTACTCTATGGCTTGGCAGGGGGCCCAGCCATTGGAACACCCTGCAGTTGTACCATTAGTGTATGAAAAGTAAAATGATTTTTCATTAGTACTAACCCTAAAACCAATAAAATTGCAAAAATTATGCACATCGATCTTCTCATGTGCAAGTTGCAAATGGCTTACTATGTTAATAGAAATGTTGATTTCTGGAGTTATATCAATCATGTTGGTCTCCTCTTTCCCTCAATTATTTCTGATCAGCTTTTTCCTTCATTATATATATATAGATATATTGTAACCATGCGTGCACACCGAGACATAGACTAATTAATTTATGGAATTAATAAAGCGAAAGTGGTACTCAAGTTACTTAATTTCTATTACTAAAGTCTGGCCTTTTTTATCATGGGTTGTAGAGTAGTATAGATTGCTTGAAAGGCTGAAAGCTAGATGGCTCCATCAATTGCATATAGTCATATCCTAGATTTTAGGCTCTCAAACTGTACGTAGGCAGCCAACGGGGTCCAATATTGACAGCTAGGTATTCCAAATTCTCACACGTACACCTCCTCCCTCATGCACGCCCTCAACTACTTGGTATTGCTAATCTAATTAAGTTTAACCAATTATCCTAAGTTTTGATCATAACCATGATCAGCCATCTTCCACCCTTTCTTCAATTAGCATGCTCACTTCTCCAAACATCAAAGCTCACCTCCCACCCTTTTAATTTCTTTTTTCTTTGTTGTAGATATATAATCATCACATACATATCTAATATATATACTGTGGCTAAATGGATATATATAATATAAATTATTAATATTTATCTCTTCCCATCATATAATAGTACTTTTAAAATAAGTACTATTATAGACGTAAAAACTCTTAATGTTATCTCATTGTTGTTTAGATTAGGTAAGCTCTCTCCTTCATCACCTGTTGTCGTAATTAGCTCGTTACATATAATTATCATTATGCAATTAATCATGAATTTCCTATCTTGAGCTCAAATGCATAAAATAATATAATAAGCAATTAAATATCTTAATTATCAGAACATGAATAATATTAGCAATGCACATGGCCAATCGATGGAGATATTATATATATATATATACACATATATTTATATGTATCATATTATATAGATGATCAGTTTCTTCTTTACTTTACAGAAGAAACAGTATACAAAATCGTTGAAACAATCGCCAAACAACATAGAAAAATTTCAATCAATTTACACTTATATGCTAAAACTTCAATATAGCAGAGAAATTTCTCTCATTGTTGTTTCCAAAAGTTGTCACTGCAATTTATAATAAATTCACAATCAATTTAAACTAGTATCTGAATATTTTTATGCAAATGGCTTTACCCTTCTCTTGCAAATGAGCCCAAAAATAAAACTAGCTAAATACATGTATGCGAAACAGAGAGATAGTCATAGAATGAAGGAGAGAAATACCACACAGATTGAAAGGAGATGAGATACCTTGCTGAAATAGGGACCGAGTGGAGAAGCCGTGCGCGATAGTGGGACACGATTGGGCAGCCTATAGAGAGAGAGGGACTGAGTGAAAGTTAGAGAGAGAGAGAGAGACGGACGGTGAAGTCAGTACCCAAAGAGACGGAGGAGACTTACCCGCGGCTAGGCAACGAGGCGACGGCGTGCAGCAGGGAAGGCGATCTGATCACAGAGAGAAGAATCGATGTTGTTTCCGCATGCGATGTTCAACGTGAAGGCTGGGATGGACTGATGGAGGGGTTTTGCTCTGTTTTGGTGGTGGTGGAGGTTCACGATGGCTGCAGAAAAATTGGGTTTCGGACAGGGATCGGTATCGGCGAAAATCAATTTCTGTAAAATGGGTTTCCGTAGTTACGTTTGCGGAGAAAGCCAACCTATGCACGCTTCTAACTTAAATCGGTGATAAACATGTCGCCGAATGAAGAAATAACTTGCGGTTTTTGCAACTTACATGGTAATATTATTTGCGAAGAGAAACAGTCGCCGCAAATGATATAATGTCGCCGCAAAAAGTATGTATTATGGCGAATTTCATTGCCGCCACTACAAAAAAGCGGCTACAGTAAAATATGGTCTGTTGCGGCCAAAACTTGTTCGCCTCTTCAGGTTTTGGCAGCAAAAACTGCTTTCTCTTGTAGTGTCCCTTCAAAATGATTATAGCTGAGATCTAACTCTCGTAGATTCATAAGCTCACACAAACCTACAAAATGAAATGAGTAATAATTAAGTTCTACCATTAAGAGATTTTTGCTAAGGAATAATTTGCGAAAACAAGGCTTTTTACCTTGAACGATGGGCAAACTTCCATTGAGTCCACAGCGTTGTATTGACAATACATTAAGGGAAGTCATAACTCCAACGTTGCTGAGGAAGCTTTTGTCAATGTAGGAATTATCCAAATACAACTCCTGTAGGTTCTTTAGTCTTCCCAACTCTAAATGTGTACGAAAATTATTAAAATGTGTTAAATAGGACAGAGAATATCAAATGGATGTATATTAGTCGATCTAACTGTAGAGACTAATTACCTGAGATTGGGATATTGATTGGTGGATCAAATAAGAGGTTCCGTCTCAAATATAGTTTCCTGAGCGATAAGAACTGACCAAGGGATGACAGGAAGCTTTCATTGAAGTAATTATAACTGAAGTCAAGCACCTCTAGCTTGCTCAATCCTACAATTTAGACAATTATAAACCGATTTCTATTGCATAATTCAAAAAACAATATTACTCTGTTATGATATAAACATACCTTCATTTGGAAGCCATCCAGATATTGCATTATAACTCAGATCAAGGTACTTAAGCTCTTGAAAGGGAATAAACAGAGAGGCATTTAAGGTAATGTAAGTGAAGAAAAGATGAAGCTCGATTACACGCCCTGTAGTGTTGTCGCACACAACACGTTCTCAATTGCAGCAATTTCTCCCTTCCCGATCGGATGTGAAGATATGAGCATACACGTTGTTCCCGAGGGAAGCTTTGAGTCGCAAGAGAGCTTCTCTCTCCTCCCTCAAACAAGCATGAATAGAAGATAATTGAAACAAGGCTGCCAACATTAGCCACCACCCAAATATTCCAAACTCCATTTCACGTTTTGGTGTCTAAGCCAAGTTATTCTTAAAGAGTTTATATAGACACCTCAACATTGACCGATGACTTAGAAATAATTAAGGCCAAAGACTATAAAATTTATATATTAAATTATTTCAAGCAAAAATGATAAACTTGGGAAGACCTTGACTGATGACTCAATTATAAGCTGTAGACTCATGAGTACTTAATTATATATCATGAGGTTCTATCCAATTTCTAAATCTCCCTACTTTTCAATTGTCTTCACCTACTTTTCAATCAACTTGGAATTAAAAAGATGAATATTTCTTATAATTGAAATATTTCTTCAATAAATACAGTTGATTTAATTAAATAATGACCTAATTAACCTTGAAATTTGTTTGTATTTTTTAATAAATAGATTTTCTTACTGTTATTATTGATGTCCAATAATTGAATTAATTGGGAGTTAGTAAGTATATTGAATTAATTGTTAGTTACTGAGTGCTTATTAAAACATATCCTCTTTTTCATTCAAGTATAACGCCTGCCTCTTTCTTCGATATTTTTAAAATCAAGATTTTTTTAAGTTTTTTTTAGTTCAAAATCTCTTTTTTTCCTAATTTAGAATTTTAAATTATTGATGAAATCTTTCTTCGATAAAGCTTTTTTTTTATATGTATTTAATTTATAGTTTTCACAAAATTAACGTATAAAAACAGATTATATGAATTACGAATGGCACAATTATTAATTAATTTAGTTTTTTAGGAGTTTTCTTGATTTAACAAATAAACTAGACAAATTTTCTACGGGCTATTAGTGGACTTGGTAAAAATAGTACTCAGCATCAATTTAGTTGATGGGAGCTCACGTTTGGGTATACATCTTCTTAATAAGTTGGCGCACGAAAAATATCTAATTAAATAAAATTGAGAGAAATTTTATTTACAATCCTCAAGTGGTGACTGCATGTGCAGGCACATTATTAAATAAGAGAAAATATCATTTTAAGAGGGATAATTTTATAATTTTAAAAAATTATATTTTTATAATTCTATATGGAAAATATCAGTACTTTTTTTATTTAATAATTAAGTAAGTGATTTTTAGTGTATTGATATATTTTTTTATTTTTTAAAAATATTTAAATATATTAAAAAAATATGAAAAAAAAAAGTCAAATTGGTCATTGATGACAACATATATATATACACACACACTGACTCCAAGTCTTTAGCACTGCCACAAAGTCATCAATCAAGTCTTGAAGGAAAGGAAAGCAATAATGCATTGTGTCTTCTTGCTGAAGGTAGTCTCAATATTCAAATATGATAAATATAAATATTTTTTATTTTTTAATTTACATCTAATAATTACTTAATTATTATAATTTTATAAAACTTTTAAATAAAACACAAAAATAATTTAATTTTTATAAATCTCAAAATAAAAATTCTATTAAAAAATTCTATTCTAACAATATATTAACTTTATAATATTTTTACTCATTTTTTTTTCTCTTTTACTAAAATCTTATAAAACATATTAACTAAAACCATTTTATTACAATTCACAAAATATTTTACCGCAATTAATACTATTCACAAATTTATCATATTTTCTCAACATCCAAATGAGGTTAGTCTATTTGTAAATCACTCCATCAGGTTTAAATTATTTTTAATTTTCTCAACGAGTATGCAAATTTTTATAACTAAGTCCTCGACTTTCTACCGTCAATTCATCTATTCGAAACTAGTTTAACCAATCAGAACTTGACACATGACATATAAATGCCATGTCAACACCCATTCAAGAAAAAAAATTCTAAAAATTAGAATAAAAATATATTTAAAAGAACCTATAAAATTAAGATAAATATATTTGAAGTGTAATTATTTTTGCTTGTATAAGTGAATTCGCGGTGCCATAAGTTGCTCCTTGTAAGTTGATCGACCTATGGTACCATATATATGTAACCGAGTTGTCAAATTTAATTTTAATTAGACATGGTTAGTGAGCATCGTTACAAGTACTTCATGGAATGGCCTTATTTAATAATGTTATTGATGTCAAAGTCTTGGGTTAGTCTCATGTTTTCCCTGCAAAGAAATTAAAAAATAAAATGGGGTAATTTTTTTTTTCCATTTTTATTTTTTTGGCACTTCACTAAATAGATATCTTTTGTTCAAGTTTTAAATTTTGAAAAATAATTTGTATAAAGTCTAGAGTGTGAAAGCATTGCTCATTGTAAAAAGTGAAACTCTTATGAAAAAATTCACTTTGTCACGATGGTCCCACTTTTTTGAAAAACCCTACACAAGACTTGCACCGTAAATACGTAACTATAAAAAGTGGAACCCATATGAAACAACAAGGCCGCGAACATTAGCCACCACCCAAAAATTCCAAACTCCATTTCACGTTTAAGCGTCTAAGCTAAGTTGTTGTTAAAGAGTTCATATAAACACCTCAACATTGACCGATGACTTAGAAATTAAGGCCAAAGACTATAAAATTTATATATTAAATTATTTCAAGCAAAAATGATAAACTTGGGAAGACCGTGATTGATGACTCAATTATAGGTTGTAGACTCATGATGAGTACTCAATATCATTATTATATATAAATAATAAATAAATAAAATCATTAAAATATTTATCACTATTATATATAAATAAAATCATCATTAAAAAAAAGTAATCATTAATGGGACCCACACCCTTTTCAATTATTTATCTAAAAATCAACAGCTCAATATACTTCATACATTCAAACAACTAATACTCTAAATGGGATCCACAAATCCACTTCAATCTCTACTCATAACTATTCATAAATATTTTTAACATTTCTCAAGTATTCTCACTACCGAAACGTAAATCAATTGTCTTCACCTTCTTTATTTTTGATCCATGCGTAGCAATCAGCTTGGAATTAAACACCATTCTCATATATATATATATATATATATATATATATATATATATATATATACACACACTGTTACTAGTCTTGGTTTGGCTGGAAGGAGAGGAAAGCATTGACTCCAAGTCTTTAGCCCCATCACGGAGTCATCAATCAAGTCTTCAAGGAAAGGAAAGCAATAATGCATTGTGTCTAGCTTCTTGCTGAAGGTAGTCTAATATTCAAATATCATAAATATAAATATTTTTTAATTTTTAATTTTTAATTTTTAATTTTCTTTCCATCTAATAATTACTTAATTATTATAATTTTCTAAAAATTTCAAGTAAAACACAAAAATAATTTAATTTTTTTAAATCTCAAAATAAAAAATTATATTAAAAAATTATATTCTAATAGTATTTTTATTATTTTTTTTTCTCTTTTTCCAAAATCATCTAAAACATCTTAACTCAAACTATTTTATATTATTCACAAACTATTTTATTACAATTACTACTATTTACAAATTTTTCATCTTTTCTCAACATTCAAACGAAGCCTTAGTCTATTTGTAAATCATTTCATTGGATTTAAATTATTTATAATTTTCTCAATGAGCATGCAAATTTTTACAATTAACTCCTCTTCTTTCTACCGTCAATTCATCTATTCGAAACTAGTTTAATCAATCACAACTTGACACATGACATATAAATGCCATGTCAACACCCATACAAAAAAAAAAAAAAATCTAAAAATTAGAATAAAAATATATTTAAAAGAATCTATAAAATTAAGATAAATATTTTTGAAGTGTAGATATTTCTGCATGATACATATTTTTAATTATAGACATGAAACCGAGTTGTCAACTTTTAGTTGAAATGCATATGGCAGGTGGTGTACTTATATATGGTTATAACACATTTTCCAGCGATTTTACTATCGCCGCCAAAAAAATCGCTGCAATTAACACTTATTTGCGACGATTTTCTTATCGTCGCTGAAATTTAAAGCAATATATACGAAATCTGATGTTGCAATTACTGTTTACTCATTTGCGGCGACTATTTGATCTTTTGCGGCGATTTTAAAATCGCCGCAAATAATGTTAGAACTGTAGCCATATTTTAATTGTGGCGAATGGGAAATTCGCCACAATAGCTAGTTTTGCAGCGAATAAAAAACGCTGGAATAGTCTTCTAGAAAATTTAGGCCTTTGCCAACGATTTTAATATTGTTGGAATATAAATACCACTAATAAACATTATTTCCAACGATTTCTAAGTCGCCGCTTGCCCCTTGGAGGAAAAGAAATTACTGTTACTTTTTGCAGTGATTTTAATATTGTCGCAAATTGAACAATAGATATTGTTTGCAACGAAAATATTCTTTATATTTTCGCCGCAAGAGCATATCTAATAAATTATATACTATTAGCGGCAAATCAAAATCGCCTGAAAAGTGAAATTAAATTTAAACAACCCGCCTTACCATTTCCACTCATTTCTTTCCCTCTCCCGCTTTGCCTTCCCGAATCCCAATCCCTCTTCTCCCTCAACCCACGCCACCGCGCAGAACCCCCCACCACGCCACCGCCACCTCACCTCGACAGCCACTCCCCAATCCTCACTCACAAGTACAAGTACCTCCCAGACGAAATCGAAGCCATCCCTTCTCTGCGCAGCCCCTCCCAGACGCAGACGAAGACCAACGAAACTCTTCGTTCTCTGCGCAGCCTCTCCCAGACGAAGACCGAACCCCACCCAGTTTCCCTGCTCTGCGCAGCCCCTCCTAGACGAAGACCACCGATGCCCTCAATCTTCACTCACCCAGATGAAGCCCGAAGCCCCCCACCCTCACTCTCCCTTCTCTGTGAAGCCCGAAGCCCCCTACCCTCACTCTTCCTTCTCTGCGAATTCCCCCCACCCTGTCCCTTCAGTCCCCGAAACCCTAGAAGACTGCAGCTCCATCTCCCTCACCCCCTTCGAGCCTCTCTCTCTCTCTCTCTCTCACCGAGTCCTCTGGATCTCTCACCGAGCCCTGTAAGGATCCCTGGTTTCCTCATTGAAAGTTATACACTTATTTGTTTAATTTTGTTGTTGTTATGCATACACTAATTTGGTTGAATTTTGTTGTTGTTATGCATACACTGATTTGGTTAATTTTTTTGATGTTATACACTGATTTGGATGAGTTTTGTTGCTGTTATACATACACTGATTTGGGTAATTTTGTCGATGTTATACACTGATTTGGTTAAATTTTGTTGCTCTTATACACTGATTTGGTTAATTTTGTTGATGTATACACTGATTTGGTTGAATTTTGTTGCTCTTATACACTGATTTGGTTAATTTTGTTGATGTTATACACTGATTTGGTTGAATTTTGTTGCTCTTATACACTGACTGTGTGATGTCAATTGACAATGAGCATAGCATGCAATGGTCCAATATAGCATGCAATGGTCAATTGTGGGGTTTTCTTGAATTTCTGCTGCTGCTGTCTAGAATTTGGGTAGTGAGTTTCACCTTCCATTTCTCGCATCTTGTGTATTTGAGTGTAAAATCATAAGGAAAGAAGGATCTATAAATAGGTTTAAACCCACCTATTAGAGTTCAAAGTACATTAAACAATTCCTAATGTTTGCTACTTGTGGTCATTAGCCACATCTAGCCCTCGAGCTTGACAGCTGTCCAAATATGACAGAGATGGCAATGAATCAGACTTAACACCCATTTTAGGCCCTTAATTACCCTAATCTTTTCTTTGAAAAAAGTAGTTTATACATAGTGTCACATCAATCACTCTCATTCAATGAAAATGGGTTCCAAATTTAAAAAAAAAAAGAAAAGAGAAAGCTCGAAAGTACACATCAAAATTGAAGTTGGTGAGATTGAAGCCAATGAATGAGCATGATGATCAGCATGCATGCATGTTTCAGTAAAAAAATTTAAAAAAAAAGCCTTGACTTTAATACATTTAAGCTAGTTGTCACGTACTAAGCTCAGAATTTTCATGTGTTACTCCATATATATATATATATATATATATATATATATATATCCTTATTAGTTTTTGAAAAACAAAGCTCAAAAGTTGTACCATTAAGACCGTCATCACACTCAAGCATAATTTGGCTGCAAACACAGGTGGGTCTCTTGAATATAGATGGCTATTATGATTGTTTGGATTGTTTGACAAAGGGGTGGAAGAAGGATTTAATGATCCATCTGCCAGGAACATTATCATTTCCGCAAAGATAAAGATCTTTATCTAGATTTAGCTAGAAAATCACTTTTTTTTTAGCACACTTTTCAAAATATGGTTGATGTGTATATTTAAATTCTTTCTCTCTTCTATTAAAACAAGAGCAACTCATGAGATAGTGGATTAGCCCCCATTGCATTTTAACGATGGGTCACACAACTAGTTCAGTATTGTATTAATACCTTAATTTGATATGGGCCCAATTTATGGTTGCGATTTCAAGGAATAACTTGATGTCAAATATAGTACCGTTAAAATACCCATACTCCTTTCATTGATCATCCATATTCCTAGTATATTTCTAGCTTTGCATGTCTTTCTTTGAACGCATTTTCATTGTCAAGCCTTTTCAAACAATAGGGCTCTGTTCGGGAGAATAAGCATACTAAGAAACAGGTTTACATATATCATGTGTAAGGAAACCAGAGAATTTACACATAGATTTGACTAGAATAATTGAAACAACCGAAAAAAAGTAGTGCATCATATTGCATGTGAGGTAGTGCACATTGACTTTGATTATGATTTATAAATTCTATGCGGTCGGATAAGAGGCTTGCATAGCTATCCCACATAGGCCTTTCTTTGCATCAACGTCTCTTTGCATCCTTATGTACCCTTCTTCACCCCATGAGTTCTTCACCAGCCAATACTTGGTCCCATCACTAGTAACCCCATATCCAACAGCAGTAACGCCATGGTCTAGTCTAGTACCACACTCTCCAGTAAAAATTCCGCTTGAATAGAATTGGAAGTGAGATCCTCCAGCATCTATGGCAACAGAAATTGGCTGATTAGCTACAGCCTTAAGAAGTGCCTTCTCACTGTTGGCTGGCACATCTTCGTAGCCGTTTATGTTGGCTGCATGGTTGGCTTCTCCCTTTGTGTTGCAGGTTCCATCCACACCTTTGTAAGGATAGTTGGCTTCCGTAGTGGGACCATGATTGTTTTGGATGAACTGGAAAGCATTGTCCATCAAACCACCACTACAACCTTGGTCCACTCCTTTAATGTCGCAGTCAACCAGCTCTTGGGTTCTGACAAAGAGATTAGTTTACCACTTTTTAGCTTAGTAATTCCTTCCATGGCTACCACTGCTGAAAATGCCCAGCAACATCCTACATTTCATCACCAGAAAGTGTTACAAACATGAAGTGGACATAATTCATCTCAAAATTAGACACTTACCACATTGGCCTTGGTCTTTGATGGGTGTTACGGCTCCTTTCTTTCTCCAATCCATGGAAGAAGGCAATGCAGTCACATTTTGATATTTGAAGGAAGAAGTCTTTGTTGAGCACTCATGCCCCTTGAATCTATTTCGTGAGGCTTTGAACTCTTCATTCGTAAGATCAGCAAATTCGTTGACTCCTAACTTGTATGGTTTGCTCCCAATGTTGTTGAAAGATTCTATAAGCGCCACATTTTCCTTAAATATCTTCAAACGCTTCTTTTTTTTTTTTTTTTTGCCTTTAAGTGCGAAGACTTTTACTGCTGCTAATATAGTTCTCCAATGTTTTACATAAAACGACTATAAATCGACAGAAGGAGCAGCAGCAGAAGTAAGACAAGAAGTCTAACTCTTGATTATATTTAATGAGATTTTCTCTAATGTTTTGCAATTTTTAGATTTATGCAGCTGCTTTGCTCTCAATTGAGTCTTTTAGGTTGCTCTTGATGTTAAAGAAATGCAATCTTTTATTTTTTTGTCTCTCTTTCATTTTAATTGTTTTGTCAGCCTTTTAATTTTTTTGTCAGCCTCTTAATTTTTTTGCCAGCCATATTGAAAGACTACTTGATAATTACCTGTCATCGACTAGGATCGGATCAGTTTGAAATGGTCGAGGTAGCATAGTTTTGATGATGGGTTTTCTTTTTGTGACATCAACTTATTTAGAGTGTAGTTGAACAAAGACCATTAGAGTGACAAAATATTTGTCAGAGCAAATATTTGTGACAAAGTATTTAGCAGCACAGGATGGTTAGTGTTGGTGCAGTTCTTAGTGTAGTTACTATAGATTTTGGGTTCTTAGTTTAAGTTGCAACCATAAAATGCATGCATGAAGTACCTGACTTGAGTTAAAATATTTTGAACTTGGGTTCTTGATGTTTTATACACAAGCAATTTAGATGAAGTGGATTTTAGATGTTTTTCTGATTTGATATAGATGCTTATTCTTTATTTACTTGTTTTGGTATGCCATGCATTATTTTTTGACACATTCAGTATTATGATTTGGATGATAACAAGTCTAGTCTTCCTAAGGATTCTAATTGCTTGTCTATCAGGTTGATTGTTTCAGTGGCTTGGGTTGCACATATTGTCATATATCTGTAGTGGATTTTAGATTTTTTACTGATTTGATATAGATGCTTATTCTTTATTCACTTATTTTGGTACTACTATTTTGGTACTACCATGCATTATTTTTTGACACATTCAGTATTATGATTTGGACAATGACAAGTCTAGTCTTCCTAAGGATTCTCATTGCTTGTGTATCAGGTTGATCTTTTCACAGGTGGGGAGCCACACTTATGAACTCTTTTCTGTTTAATGTTAGTCTTATTCTTCTTTGCTCCATCAGGTTAGTATCTCCAATAGTTTCATTTCTTACTTGCACGTTTAAAGTAGAACTCTTACTAATTAGTTCTAATGTTGGAGCTGGTGATGATTGTTTTGAGCTAGGAATTTTATTTAAAGCTGGTCATATGAATCATTTTTCCACAAAACTGTTAAATGTCTTGCTTTGCTTTTAACGGTATAACAATGCTGAATCTGCATTTTCTTACCACTCCTTTATCTTTTAAGTTAAGCTATCCCTCATTTTCCTATGAATCGAGTTGCCATGGTGAGAAGCATCTTTGAAGAAATTATTAATCATCTAAAATGGCCATAAGCAGTCATGTTAGTACCATTACATGGAAAATCAGTTTAATTTTGGCTTATCCTATTTAAGTGTGATTCAGTTCTGCTCCACTGCATTTGCATACTATGCTCAAATCTTTGTACGTCTTCTTTGTACTAATCTCTGTACACTACAAGAAATAAGACTCTTCATGAGCAGGAATTTCATTTTTTTTAAAATTTTCTGAAACATCTTTTGCGGCGATAAAAATTCGCCGCAAATATATTTTGTACACTACAATATATTTCCGGCGATCATACAGCGCCAGAAATAGTTTTTAGCGGCATTTTAGGACATTTGCGACGAATACTATTCGCAGCAAAATATTTTTCCATCGATTTAATTAAGCCATTGGAATAGATCGCCAGATTAGTGGCGATTTATTTTATTTTTAGCGTCGACTATAACTCGCTCCAATTGATTAATACCAGTGATGTTTAGATCGCTGCAAATGAGTTCACAAAACCAATAACTCAATTGCAGCGATTTTTAAATCGCTGGTATAGATCTATACTAGCGCACTTTTATCGCCGCAATTGTTATTTCAAAGCTATTTAGTCAATTATGGCGATTTTATAAAATCGCTGGGACATTATATTTCCGGCGATTGTTTATCTTTTAGCGACAGTACTAAATCGCTGCAATTAATTTTTCCCAACGATTAACTACTTAATCGTAATGTGCAATTGCGTCGATAAAATGTACTATTTGCGGCGAATAAAAATCGCTGGGGAAAAATAATATTTGCCAGCGATTTTTGGCTTCTGTTGGGGTAGATCAAAAGTGGGGCTTTAATACCGGCGAACTGCCAGCGATTTATAAATCGCTGGTATAGGTGAATCGCTGCGATTTTGTTGGTTTTGCCAACAAAAGTGAATCGCCGGTAAAGGTGATTCCCCATGCAGTGTTAGTGAGCATCGCGACAAGTACTTCATGGAATGGTCTTATTTAATAATGTTATTGATGCCAAAGTCTTGGGTTAGTTTCTTAATCTATGTTTTCCCCGCAAAGAAATAAAAAAGATGGGGTGATTTTTTTTCCCATTTTTATGTTTTGGCACTTCACTAAATAGATATGATCTTTTGTTCAAGTTTTGAATTTTGGAAAATGATTTGTACAAAGTCTAGAGTGCGATAGCACTGCTCATTGTAAAAAGTGGAACCCATACGAAAAAAATTCACTTTGTCATGATGGTCCCACTTTTTTGAAAAACCCTACACAAGACTTGCACCATAAATATGTAACTATATTGTTCCAAGTCGCCTATCACAAAATCATTAGTCAAGGTCTTCTAAAGTTTGGGAATATACGTTCAACGTGTTTTGTGTGAACACTGGGGGCAATAATACATCATGTTTTCTCTAGAGATGTTTACATCTCATCTCAATATCAAACACCACAAGCATAAACATTTTTTAATTTTAAATCTTTAATTTTTTCATCAAATTATTCTCTGATTATTAGAACTTTTCTGAACTTCCATTATTTTTTATGTCCAATAATTGAATTAATTAGGAGTTAGTAAGTTATATTGAATTAATTGTTAATGACTGAATACTTATTAAAACAGATCCTCTATATTCATCCGAGGAAAGCACCTGTATCTTTCTTTTTTGGAAAAAGAGAACGTCTTTTGGCTGTTGCAGGTTTCCATTTTTTCTCCTAATTTCCTGGCAGCCTCCTCAAGGCTTTTTAGCCTTGGTTTTTGTTCGCCAATTGAGGTTGGTCGCCTGGAGAGCTAAGGCTTACGTACGTTTATTGTCCAAGCTCCAACCGGTTGTATTTTTTTGTATATTGCCCATTGTGGTTCGGTTGTCTGTACTCTAGTTTGGATATTGAAAATATCTCACTATTATTGATTATTTTATTATTATTTTTTATCTAATTTTTACTACTAATCAATATTCTATCATTATTTTTTTTATTATCCTTTTTACTACTATTTACAGAATATTTGAAAATAACTACCCACCTAAACGCAACCTAAAACATCCGCTAAGGTATTAAATTTCTTTTTCTATTAGTCTAATTATCTATCTATTCATCTTTTGTGGTTCCTATCTTTTCGTGAGAGAGAGACAGAGGTGAGTTTCATAAAATAAAATAAAGCATAGAGTAAATTTTTTTCTAGCTAAGCTTTTGACTCAACCCGTTTGTGCAGATTTTGATCTTTAGAGACAAAATCTTTTAGGGATAAAATTTAATTCATTCTTAAAAGTATTTATTTGAAATGAAATTTAAATTTTATCTCAAAACGTTGATGCAGTTTTTTATGCATTATATATAAGTAATTGAAAATTTGAAAATTTAAAATTGAAAATATTTATATTTTAAATATCTAAAAATATTTAAGAATATCAAATCTACGCAGCCACGCATGGTATCAATCTACACCTTCGAGATTTGATCATACGTGGCAATCAGCTCAGAAAAAGATCTAGATTTTTTTAAGTTTTTTTTATTTCAAAATCTATTTTATTCCTAATTTAGAATTTTCAATTATTGATTGAAATACTTCTACAATAAAGTTTTTATTATATTTAATTTGTAGTTTTCACAAAATTAATATATAAAAACAGATTATATGAATTACGAACGGCACAATTATTAATTTATTTATTTTTTAAGAGTTTTCTTGATTTAACAAATAAACTAGACAAATTTTCTACGGCTATTAGTGGACAAGGTAAAAGTAGTACTCAGCATCAATTTAGTTGATGGGAGCTCACACATCGGTAAACTTCTTCTTAATAAGTTGGTCCAACACGTAAAATATTTAATTAAATAAAATTGAATGTAAAATTGGGATTAAAACTCAAGACTTCTATGTTGAAACCATACAATTAAATCACTATTAATTTAAAAATTTTAAACCAATTAAAATTTCCAAATTAAACATTTATATTAATATTAACAATTAAAATTTTTACCTTAAGTTATTAGGATTATTTTTATGCAGTACAGCAGTAGTATGAATAAATGGATAACGATACAGGGACCGATGCCTTTACACCCAGTCTATCGATCAATTCAAAATTCATTTTTCATTTTTCATTTTTTATTTTAAATATTTTTTTAAAATATACAAATTTATTAATAATCACTTCTTTAATCATTAAATAAAATTTTTTTAAGGGACCCTCCGACTGCCTCCACCTGAAGTCCTCATGACGGAAGTAAAAATAAGGGACGAGGAAATGCTAAGACAAGGAGAAGTCAATGAGCCATTGGAGCTCGTTCCCTTTGATCCAACCCAGCCGGATAACCACCTGAGGATTGGAACTACAATGGTGAAGGAGGAAAGAACCAGGCTAATCCAGCCCCTCTTGGAGCTCAAAGACATCTTTGCATGGAATCATCAAAGTATGCCTGGAATAAGCAAAGAAGTGATAGAGCACTGACTGAATGTCAACCCAGACACAAGGCTTGTTAAGCAGAAGAAGAGGAATTTCAACACTGAGAAGTACAAAGCGATAGTAGAAGAAGTGGATCGATGACTGGTTTATCAGGGAAACTCAGTACCCTGATTGGTTGTCAAACGTTGTATTGGTGAAAAAATCCAATGGCAAGTGGCGAATGTGCGTAGACTTCACGAACCTCAAGAAAGCCTACCCAAAAGATAGTTTCCCCCTCCCCTAGATAAATCTAGTAAGATAGTTTCCCCCTCTCCCAGATAGATTTAATAGTCGATGTCACAGCGGGTTACAAGGTGTTGAGTTTGATGGACGCCTACTCCAAGTATAACCAAATCAAAATGGGTGGTCCAAATCAGGATAAGACAACCTTCATTACCAATCGGGGCATGTACTGTTACATCGTCATGCCCTTTGGACTGAAGAATGCAAGAGCAACCTACCAATGGTTGGCCAGCAAAATATTCAAGAATCAGATAGGTCGAAACATAGAAGTGTATGTGGACGACCTTTTGGTAAAGAGCATGGAGTTTGGGCAGCCCATGGAAGACCTGAAGGAAGCTTTCGGTGTGCTATGGCAATACATAATAAAGCTTAACCCAACCAAATGCATGCTCGGGGTACAATTGGGCAAGTTTTTGGGCTTCATGGTGTCCAAGAGGGGCATCGAGGCGAATCCTGAGAAGCTTAGGGTGATTATTGAGATTAAGTCGCCCATAACTCTTAATGAAGTCCAGAAACTGGTAGGGAGAATAGCGGCCCTCAGCAGGTTCGTGTCCCGGTCAACGGACAAGTGCATGCCTTTTTTCCAAGTATTAAAGAAGGGCCAAGAATGGGATGCACGATGTGAGGAAGCATTTGCATAGCTGAAAGAATACTTGACCCACCCATCATTGCTTAGTCAAACCAAACAGGGGGAACCCTTGTCACTGTATTTGGCCACCACCCCAGATGCGATTTCCACCGCTCTAGTCAGGGATGAGGGCTAGAAGCAAAACCTGGTGTATTATGTCAGCAAAGCCATAAGAGGGGCTGAGAAGAGATCATGGTGGTCTATAACATTATGGTGAAGATCATGGTGTTCCGTTTGGCGTCGTTTCTAGAGAAAATTATTTCTCCGGAACAGGCGGCTTTTATTCGAGGGCATAGTGTTTTTGATAATATTGTCATTGCTCAAGAGTCAGTGAAGGGATTGAATCAGAAGTCAGGGGGAAATTTCTTGTTTAAGATTGACATGATGAAAGCATATGATCAGGTAAATTGCAGATTTTTAATGGAAGTTGTTAATGTAAAAATGAGTGTGTTGGCATATTCTTGTGAAAAAATTTGTAAAATTATGTTGTAACAAGTGTTGAAGAGTGTTAAAGTGAAAAAGGGGGTCAAGTGAGCTCAACATGGCTCGAGCAGAACACATATAGGAAGTTCGCTCGACCTGTGCTCGACTTGCTCTCGAGCAGAACTCAAACAGAGAGTTCCCTCAACAGACACTCAACACACTGCTCGAGTGAAACTCATATAGAGAGTTTGCTCAACTTGTGCTAGACACAACGCTCGAGCGGAAGTCAAATAGAGAGTTTGCTCGACAAACGCTTGACACACAACTCGAGCAAAAGCCATCCAGAGAGTTCGCTTGACACGTGCTCGACATGGTGCTTGACCGAAGTTCATCCAGAGAGTTAGCTTAACAAGCGCTCGACATAGCACTCGAGCAGCTTCAAAAGTACAATGTGCGTTTGACCCATGCTCAACACTTTACTTGAGCCAATGTTTAGAAAACCTAATTTTTCCTAGGGTTTGAGCACCTCACTTCTGGGAGGTATAAATAGAACATTTTATTTTGCCCTTTGGTAGAGATTAGAGAGCCAAAAACTGAGCCATCTTCTAAGATCATTTGAGAGAAACTCTCCCCCACATTCCAAGTTGCATCTCTTGTAAAATATACCTCCACCATATACACTCAAGATTAAACACAATTGTGTCCATTTTAGTGGATGTGTGTATTGGCCGGAAGGTTTCTGGAGCTGTTGTTGCTGTAGAGATCGAGAGATTCTCGTGGGAAGCTATAGAAAGGTCGGAGTTCCGGCACTACATGCTTGTAGAGATCGAGTGGGTCAATCGCGGAGTTGCAAGCCAAGTTTAGCTACCACAAAGGTTTTGTGAGTGTTTCTAAATTGGTTGTAATGAACTAAAATTTCTATAGTGGTTTTGTGGTGGTGACCTACACCCGGAGTGGTTTTAGATTTTGAAGACGTTCTACAAATGAGTTTCTACTTCGTGAACAAATCTTTGTGTCAATTATTTGTGTGATTTGTTTCTTTGATTAATTGTTTACTTGTTAATAATTTTGATTAGACCAGAAAAATTGAACTAAAACTATTCACCCCCTCTAGGTGTTGTGTTGGGGTAGAACCACTACTTTTTCAGAAGTTTTAAGGAGATTGGGATTTTTGAAAGAATGACCATCCATTATTTTTAATTCGACTTCTTCTCTGATTTACTCGATTATGTTAAATGGTAGCTATAAAGGTTTTTTTAAACCTTCTCGTGGTCTTTGTCAGGGTGATCCTTCATCATTGTATCTTTTTATTCTAACGGAGGAGGTGCTTTCTCGAATGCTTCACAAGCATTTTCAAGAGGGGAGTATCAAAGCGTTCAATCTAGGAGGGGGGACTTTGATTTGTCATCTTTTGTATGCGGATGATCTTTTGATTTTTGCTAAAGGTGGGAAGGGTTTCCATATGCCAGTTGATGAGAGTGCTTAGATGTTATGAAAACATGTCAGGGCAGCTTGTGAGTCCTCATAAACTTCCATTTTTTTTCCCTTCAAACTTCTCTTGTGCCAAGAAATTGGAGTTGAAGCGTCTGACGGGATTTGAGGAGGGATCGTGGCCTTGTTCGTATTTCGGGGTGCCGCTGCATGTCGGAAGAACTACTCCGCATATGTTCGATCCTTTGATGGCCATAATTCAAAAACAAAAAAAAAACAAAAAATAAAAAACTTGCGGGTTGGAAGAGTAAGTTTTTTTTCCTTTGGGGGAAAAATAATTCTCCTCAAGCATGTTTTGAATAGCATACCAATTCATTTGTTGTTGGTGATGAATTTGCCAAAAGGAGTTATCAAGGGTATCAAGTCGATTTTCTCTAGTTTTCTTTAGGGATCTAGTATGGACAAAAAGTGATGGAAATGGGTTTCTTGGCGTAATATTTGTTTACCGGTGGAGGATGTTGGATTGGGCATTCGTGATCTTTCAGAAGTATAGAGCTCATTTTTAATGAAGTTTGCATGGAAGTTATTAATTGGTGGTTCTTTGTGGTCTGATTTTTTCACTACAAACTATGTTGGCAATTCTCATCTTGCGGTTGTAATGATATCCAACAAGGGTTCGCGTTTTTGAAAAGGTATTATGCGTCTCTTGTCGCAAGTCTTATGGAACTCACGCTAGCTGGTTCGTGGTGGTGATCTTAATTTTTGGTATGATAACTGGTTGGGGGATGGTGCATTGGCGGAAGGATAGAAAGTGGTGGAGGAGTCTGGGCTTAAGTTGTATTCACGATTTAATTCTTCAGGCCGTGATATTGAGAAACTTCAAATGTTGGTTAATTGTGAGCAATTGGAGAGAATTGTTAATTCACAACCCAGGCTGCATACGGGGTCGGGATATATGTATTTGGAAACATTCGGTTGATGGCTCTTTCAGCTTTAAGTCGGCTTGGAAGCTCATAAGGAATCACGACACTATTTGTCCATGGCGTAAATGGCTTTGGCAGCAACATAAACCAAAGAAAGTGTCATTTATGTGTTAGAGAGCTAGAGAAAATGCCATTCCTGTTGATGAGGCAATTCGTCATGTTGGTATTCAGATAGACTCCTAGTGCCATTGTTGTGATACTCCTCAGATTGAAACGTTGGATCATGCTTTGTGTGATGGGGTAAGGGCAAGGAAGGTGTGAGATTATTTTGCAGGTGTTTTTGGGGTGCGCCTACCCTAAGTTCTTGGCTGGAAGGTAGTAGTTAATTTATGGTGGCTTCATGTGTCTTCGCCCTCACAAGTTGGATGGCTACGTGGGGTTATTCCCATTATTATTTCCTCGGCGCTTTGGCGTGATCGTTGTGCAGCTTAGATGGAAAAAATGGTTTTTTATTGGAGGGGATAGTTCGTATGGTGAAAGGTTTCGTTGTGAAAATTTTCATTACTTTGCGAAAGTTCAAAAATAGATTATATGAATTACGAACGACACTTTTTTTTTTTTACGAGTTGTCTTGATTTAACAAATAAACTAAACAAAAATAAACAAGCTAGTAATACTTTCCAATCGGAAACAAATTTTCTACAGGCTATTAGTGGACAAGGTAAAAGTAGTACTCAGCATCAATTTAGTTGATGGGAGCTCACGTGTGAGCAGACTTATTCTTAATAAGTTGGTCCAGCACGTAAAATATTTAATTAAATAAAATTGAATGTAGAATCACAAGTGGTGTACTTATATGTTTAGTGAGCATCGTTACAAATACTTCATGGAATACTCTTAATGTTATTGATGCCAAAGTCTTGGGTTAGTCTCTTAATCTATGTTTTCCCTACAAAGAAATGAAAAAAAAAATGGGCTAATTTTCTTTTTCCATTTTCATTTTTTGGCACTTCACTAAATAGATATATTTTGTTCAAGTTTTGTATTTTGGAAAATGATTTGTGCAAAATCTAGAGTGTGCAAGCACTAATCATTGGAAAATGTGGGACCCATATGAAAAAATTTACTTTGTCATGATTGTCCCACTTTTTTTAAAAACCCTACATAGAATCATTAGTCAAGGTCGTTCAAAGTTTGGTAATATAACGTGTTTTGTGCGAACATTATGGGCAATAGTGCATTGTGCTTTTTTAGGCTAAGGCCTAGTTTGGATGGAGAGATGCTTCCATCTCATTCAATATCCAAACACCTGAAACACAAAATATTTTTCAATTTTCAACTTTTTTATTTAACCATTATATAATTATTACAACTTTTTCAAACTTCAAAATAAAACACAAAAAATAATTCAACATTTTCAAATTCCAAAATAAAAGTTATATTAAAAAAATTATATTATAATAATATTTTAACTTTATAATATTTTTATTCAATTTTTTCTCTCTCCACTTTCAAAACACTAAAAAACATTTTAACTCAAACAATTTCAATATTATTCACAAACTATTTCATTACTATTCACAATTCATCTGAATTCATCTCGTTCGAACCAAACATAAGAGAAATTCAAAACTTTTATACAAAAACTAATCGCATATTTGGGTGATGCATGAAGAAGTTTTAAAATATTCGTGTTTAGGGCCTTTTCTTAAAAGAAAGCATTGACCCCAAGTCTTCAGCCCATCACGTAGTCCATCAGTCAGGTCTTCTAAAGTTTAAACTTTAATGGTCAACATAGCGCCAAGCTTTAACAGTAGCTTTGGGACAAAAAGACAAAAATCTGCCCATCTCGACCGTATAATGCCAAATTATCAGCCATTCAGTATTAAATATGAGATTTTTTACTTATAAGTCTGTGTGAATAACACAATATTTATATTTTTAACCTGATATAATTAAATTTGTGTAAGATTTTTTTGAGAGTAATTTGTGTAAGATTTTATAAGTCTCTTAATCTATGTTTTCCGCGCAAGGAAATTTTAAAAAAATGGGGTAATTTTTTTTTCCATTTTTAATTTTTGTCACTTCCCTAAAGATATCTTTTGTTCAAGTTTTGAATTTTAGAAAATGATTTGTATAAAGTCTAGAGTGTGCAAGCATTGCTCATTGTAAAAGGTGTGACCATATGAACAAATTCAATTTGTCATGATGGTCCCACATTTTTTAAAAACCCTTCACAAGACATGCACCTTAAATACGTATCTATATTATTCTAAGTCGCCTATCACATAATCATTAGTCAAGGTCGTCCAAAGTTTGGTAATATACGTTCAACGCATTTTGTGCAAACACTAGGGGCAATAATGCATCGTGCTTTCTTTAGGCTAAGGCCCAGTTTGGATGAAGAGATGCTTCTATTTCATTTCAATATCCAAAAACCATAAGCACAAACAATTTTCAATTTCAAATCTTCCACTTTTTCATCTAATTATTACCTGATTATTACAACTTTTTCAAACTTCAAAATAAAACTCAAAAAATAATTTAATTTTTTTAAATCTCCAAATAAAAATTATATTCTAACAATTTATATTATAACAATATTTTAACTTTATAATATTTTTATTCAATTTTTTCTCTCTCCATTTTTAAAACTCTATAAAATATTTTACTCCTAACCATTTCAATACTATTCACAAATACTTTCACTACTATTTACAAATTATCTCAATTCATTTCATTTCAACTCACCATCCAAACCAAGCATAAGAGAAATGCAAAAATTTTATACAAAAAATAGTCGCATATTTGTGTGATGCATAAAAAAGTTTTAAGATATTCGTGTGTAGGGCTTTTTTTAAAAGGAAAGCATTGACCTTAAGTCTTCATCCCATCACGTAGTCCATCAGTCAAGTCTTCTAAAGTTTGAGATTAACATGTTTTGAGCAATTATAGAAGCAACAATGCATCGGGTCTTCTTTAGGCTTAACAACATCTTTAGCAATACGCTTTTAACTTTTGGTTGAGTAGTCATCAGTCAAGGTCATCCAAGACTAACCCCTAAGTCCTTCTATGTAACCATTTGCATATATCAGGTCTGTCACCAACTAAAATGCCAATTATAGTTGCATCGATCATGTTTGTGGCATTATAATTTTACCAAAACCAAAAAATCAATCATTTTTTAGCATAGCTAATTTGAAAAGCTTCTACATCAGTGATGTGTAAAAAATAATGCTTATAAATAGATTTTCTCTTGCAGCATATTCACCACTTGAATGATGCTACAATTCTCAAACTTGCATTGCATTGTTTTGTAATATCATACTTATTTCATGTTATGTTGCATAAAAATTAAACAAAAATAATATTTTTTGGCACTTCACTAAAATAGATATCTTTTGTTCAATTTCTGAATTTTGGAAAATGATTTGTACAAGGTCTAGAGTGTGCGAGTATTGCTCATTGTAAAAAGTGGGACCCATATGAAAAAACTTCACTTTGTCACGATGGTCCCACTTTTATTAAAATTCCTACACAGGACTTGCACCTTAAATACGTATTTATATTATTCCAAGTCGCCTATCATAGAATCATTAGTCAAGGTCGTCCAAAGTTTGGTAATATACGTTCAACGTGTTTTGTGCGTACACTAAGGGCAATAATGCATCGTGCTTTGTTTAGGCTAAGATCCGGTTTGGATGGAGAGATGTTTCTATCTCATATTAATATTCAAACACAATAAGCACAAACACTTTTTAATTTTAAATCTGTAACTTTTTCATCTAATCCTTACCTGATTATTACAACTTTTCTGAACTTCCAAATAAAACACAAAAAATAATTCAACATTTTTAAATCTCAAAATAAAAATTATATTAAAAAATTATATTATAATAAATTATATTCTAATAATATTTTAACTTTATAATATTTTTATTCAAATTTTTCTCTCTCCATTTTCAAAACTCTATAAAACATTTTAACTCAAACTATTTCAATATTATTCACAAACCATCTCACTACTATTCACAAATTATCTCAAATTATCTTTTTCAACTTACCGTCCAAACCAAGTATAAGAGAAATGCAAAACATTTATGCAAAAACTTAGTCGCTATTTGTGTGATGCATGGAAAAGTTTTAAAGTATTCGTGTGTAGGGCCTTTTCTTAAAGGAAAACTTTGACCCCAACTCTTCTAAACCCGTTTTGAGCTATTATAGGGGCAACAATGCATCGGGTCTTCTTTAGGCTCAACCATATCTTTATAAGCATTAGACTTTTAACTTTTGGTTGAGTAGTCATCAATTAAGGTCATCCAAGACTAACTCCCTGAGGTTGAGCCCCTAAATTCATTGCCCCTCAAGCTTTTGAGAAATCGTTTGCTACTCTCACGGGATATAGCTTATTTGTTCGTGCCCATAAAATGTGAAGGTCTGGTCCACACATTCAATTTTCACTTCTGTTTGTTCCAAAAAATAGTGAAAACACAAAATGGTCAGAGAAAGAATATCAAAAATTTAAAGTAATGATATACAAATTAATCTTCATTGACTCAAAATCATCCCTAAGTCCCTTTATGTAACCATTTGCACAAAATCTACATAACTCCAAATGTATATCAGGTCTGTAACCAACTAAAATGCCAATTATGGTTGCATCATGTTTGTGGCATTATAATTTTACAAAAACCAAAACACTAATCATTTTTTAGCATAGCTAATTTGAAAAACTTCTACATCAACGATGTGTAAAAAATAATGCTTATAAATAGATTTTCTCTTGTGTCATATTCACCACTTGAATGGTGCTACAATCCCATGCCGCATTAATGGTACCACCCCAGACTTTATGCCACATTAAAAGATCCTAACTGAGCTGCAATGGAAATGACGTGAACAACCTGACATGGGGTACGAGATGTCCCCCCAGCAACCACGTATAAAAGCCAACACCCCGATACGAATGACTCTCTCTGAGCTCTCACACTCCCACACGATTTATTTATAAGATAAATTAACTTAGGCATCGGATGCTCCCCAAACACCACCGAGCCACCCTTGCCTTCTCTTGTGTGCAGGTACAAAGTCTCAGGCCCGAGCTTTGGAACCAGGACCAAGGCGTACTAAACACGATGTTAACAATATTATTACTGCGCATTGACCAAATGGTCAACTTGTCTAGCTGACTCATTAACTTCAAGTAATTTTCATTACTATTTAGTGCAATTAAATTTGTTTCGAAGAAAGCCTTCGCTAGTTTATTCAATCGATGTGTTTTAGGGCTGCCACCCAAAGATCATATCTACTCCAGTTGTGTATACTTTTGTTTCAAATATTTCCTCGACCTATTAAAATTATATTTTGAAGGTCACTCATCCTTGTGCCTTCACGTCCCATGAGTTTACAATAGTATAAGAAACCTCTAAATCCCTCTTAAACTTCTCTAAATTTTGCATTTGTATAAACTTATTGGAATTGTCTCTCGAGTAATGCTATATATAAGTTTAGGATGTACATGACACAATCTATGTGAAAGGAACTAAAAATAGTCGCACTCTCAGTCTCGGCCTTGCGTTTCAAGTCCTATTTATCTACGAAATGTTATAAGTTATAGCTAATATTTGTCAAAGTTGTCACTGTTCAAAGTGTCCTAAGCACATGGGTGCAAGCCACTCATAATAGCCTTACATTGGTAATTTGCTCCAAGTTTCTCTAATAATTATTTCATAAATGATACAAGTAAAATCGGTGTCGAGATGGTGGAAATACCTTTTTTCTATTTTGCTTTATCTAGATATATGATTTTATTTATGGAGCTCAACCATTCATGCGCTTTAGCCACAATTTAAACAACCATATGAATGTGTTTGTGTCCTCCCTCGGTATCAAGTTACATGAAGAAAGAATTGGTTAGCCATGATAACTTACTACCATGAAATGAGCAAATGGCATTTTATAGGCATTAATTGAATATGTTGTTACGAAAGTTTTGACCTCCTTGAAAGATTCATACTAGCCCTATGCTGCAATCAAGATTCATCATCAACATCCATCACGTAATAGAAGTCATCATTTTGCTCTTAAATTTTCAAGAGTAAAAATTTGTGGAGTTTCGGCACCTCCTAGCCCAAGCCAAAGTAGTCTTGTTTCACATATGTAATTGTTGGCATCTCTTTTCCAAGCATGAGATTCTTGTAACCTTCTGCAACTTTTTTTTCGACATGTCATCCAACTTCTTGTGGCATCCAATGTGCTTTTTTAGATACATTGAAAGAGTTAAAAGCATTGTCTTCCTATATTCCTATATATGGACTCAGCTTCAAGACCTGACGGACTCTCCTCTTCTTTTTTCTGCACTGTTGGGATACTTTTCATGCTGATCTTTATAATGATGCTCTTGATATCTTCAGATGTAACTGTTGGTCTCATTCATACTCTCATTCATTTATTACTTTGGTTCCAAAGTTGGATTCTCCAAGTATACTCTCTGACCTTAGGCCAATCAACCTTTATCCAGTGTCTTATAAAATCTTTTAAAGATGTTGAGTAGCAGATTATTCACAATAATGTAAAAAATTATATCCCTATAATAGGGATCGAGCTTTTGTAAATGGTAGACTTATCTCCGATATTATTACTTTGGCCTAAGAATTGGCAGATAATATGAACAACAAAACTAGGGAAGGGAAGTAATTTTGAAGGTGGATATAGCCAAAGCTTTTTATAGAGTTGATGATCATTTCTCACTCAAGTGAGGTCTCTCTCCCTAGTCATCGACATGCTATTTTTACAAGAAGCATGTTCCTTAACAGGTTGATTGCTACCTAAGCTTGCAGCTATTGGAATTCAAAACCTAATGCAGGCTATTACAAAACATAATGTTATACTGAAGGATGGTGTAAAATCAGGAATGTGCAAGCATACTTATTATGGAAACTTTTCCACCAAATCAGCATGGGATCAGCTCCTTAGAACCCATCATCCTATCTTCCCCCATGGAAAATATTTTTATGGAATCCTACTCTTCCTCTCAAAATCAGTGTCTTCGTATGGAAACTGTAACACAATAGGCCGATTCCCCTTGATGTCAACATTATGAAATACAGTATCTCCTTAGCATCCGAGTGCAGTAGTTTTGTAGAACTTTTTTTTTTTTTTTTTTTTTGTGACTTGGCAATTAGTGTATGGGGATCCTTCTCAAGAATTCTTGGTTTTTCAGCTGTGACATCTTATTGTAGAGACAAAGCATCTACTTGATGTCATTGTTTCTTTTGATCTAGTTAGTTCCATGTAATAATGCTTTAGTGCCCTCTCTTATTCTACAGGAGCTTTGGCTAGCACACAAATATTCCAGATTTGAAGGTATAATCAGGTCTGTGGACTTCATTGTTGCTAGGGTTATCAAATTGTAGCAAGACTTGAATTATTTGTTAAAACCTTTGAGACCCACTTCTAGACATTTTTTTAGCTTGTCCCAACTATGTATCCCTTTGATCTTGTAGGTTATGATCATCTTAAAGCCCACCTTAGTTAGATGGTTCCCCCTTCCTGTGGACAGACTAGAACTTAATATAGATGAAGGTTCCAAAGGTAATCTTGGTTCTGTAGCTTTTGCTAGTGTCCTCAAAACTTCTAACGGATCTCTCTTTGTTTGCCTTCTTAGTTAGATGGTTTGTTTTTATGCTACCAACTGAGCATTGTTAATTTGATGTAGAATCTAACTCTCAACCACCCGAGCAGCATTTTAAATTTTGGAATGAGATTTTTAATCTTTTATAGTTTTTTTCTCTTTTGAAATCCCCCATGTATATAGGAAGGTAACTCCTTTGCCAGCTCAAGGTTTGGCTACCTATCATTGGGGCGACTAGGAATGATGCCCCTACGCAGTTTCCAAAAAAGCTAGGACTATTCATCTGGGCCCGATTTTTTCCCGGCCCAGTCCGGAACCCAGGAAACCGAATTCCGGTTCCGAGTTCCAGCCCGAAACAAATTCAGGCCTAAACCTAGGTAAACTTGGTACCCCTTTTTTTAAGGTTGAATGTTTTGATTTTTTTTTTATTATTAAAATTATAATTATGAGGTTTGGAATTTTAAATGGTTGATATACAAAAACAACTTTAAATGTGTCGAAATTAAATTTGGAAATCTTTGAACAGCTTCGAAGATGTTAATGGTGGGAACTAAATCAATGTGTTTGATATGGCAGGAGCATCCGCAACAGCACTGAGAGGAGGAAACTGGACTACTTCCCATGCGAAATCGCCAATCCCATTGATGACTACTAGTGTTATGTCCCAAATTGGAAAACTAACTGCAAGCGCCTTGCAGATTGTGGCATTGGTTTTGGAAGGAATGTCATTGGTTTTGGAAGGAAAACTCATAATTATAATATTAATAATAAAAAAAATAAAACATTCAGTCTTTAAAAAAAAAATGTACTAGGTCAGGTTTTGGATTTGGCTTGGGTTTGAAACCTAAGTTCCAGTCCAGGTATGCCCGGGTTAGGAACCCGGATGAACAGTCCTAAAAAATACTTATCGAAATCCTTGCAATGGATTGACTTGGCCTACTAGCTTTTAGACATAATGAGCTTATATCTTACACTTACCTTGCATATTGTCATTCACGACTTATAGCTTTGAATATACTAAGTTTACTTCTTTCTATTGTAACTAGGGCTGAGCTCTAACTCCGACAAAGTCGGAGTAGCCGTTTTCGAGCTCCGACTCCGACAAGAGTCGGAGCGAATTTTCTGCTCCGACTCCGACTCCAAATGGAATCGGAGTCTGACTCCAATCGGAGGTCGGAGGTTGGAGGTCAGAGCTCAGACTTCCGATCGGAGCTCCGGCCGTCTATTGGACTAAAAAAAAATTAATAATAGTAATGGCAATTTCTTTTGTTAAATAAATTATATGCAAAAATAAATTTAATCCATTACATGACATAGCACTATTAACAGAGGTAGATGTTCTACGACTTAATCTAAAAATAAATATAAGACATTAAGACTAAAAATTTAACCAAGTCCAAACCTCTAAAAAAAAAAAACTAAAAAGATTAAAAAAGAATAAAAAAAAAAGCTTAAATACAATAATTTAAAATCTAAATAACATGTATGATGTAACCATAAGTTATAACAGTCTCATTTATAACGTAATAACAACATTGACATAAATATTAAATGCTCATGTCACTCGACTCCTATTTTTTAAAAAAATAAAAACCCAGCTGTAAAACGACGTTGTTTTACAACTGGGTTTTTAAAAACCAATTAAACGACATTGTTCCACTAAATGTGGAACGGCATCGTTTCATCACACTGGGGGGTCCAAAACGCAGGACCCCCCCTTCCTGAATTCTGACTCCGAATTTTAATGACTTTGACTCCGTCGGAGTCGGAATTGGTGCGGATGTCGAGCGGAGTCGGAAATTTTAGAATTTTGCACAGCCCTAATTGTAACTATCATAGTTTTCTTAATGTTTTTATACGACTTGAATTATGTCATGCTAAATAATCTAGCAAATAAGAATGAACAAAAACTGATGTTAAAATCTTACACCACAATTAGTCCAACGTTAACTAACATTTTCCTTCATTCCATCATAGAGTATAGATTTTTCATACAAGAATTTGCTCAAAATAAAATTCCATTATTCTCTCTTTCTCTCTTTTCTCTTGCAATCCCTGGAGGCACTAACCCTCGAAGTGAGCTTATCTATTTTCTTCTGCAATTTTTCTATTACATTGTTAGTTTGTTAGCTGGATTCTAACAATCTAGTATCAAAGAGTGATCCACTTAGCAGCAATTAGGGGCGAGCATCGACATAGTCGAAGTCAGATTTCCTTAAACCCGACTCCGACTTCGACTTGTCAAAGTGGAGTCGTATTTGGGCTTTTTTTGAGCTTTTGTTTAGCTTCATATTTAGTCCATTTTTTATATACTAATGTCTAATTTATTTCTATACAAGATATATGCTATAATGTCTAATTGCATGTTATTATATATTAGTATTACAAGTTATTATACTAATGTCTAACTTATTTCTAACTTAATTATATACTAGACTTTCTAGTGTCTAATTACATGTGATTATACTCTAGTAAATTAGTATTGTGCTATTAACTTATTATACCAGACTTATTTCAATACTAGTGTCTAACCTATTTCTATATTTGATTAGGTATGGTAGTAATACTATGATGTTTATATATATTAAACTATTATTATTCTATTTATATTATAGTATAGTATATTATTTTATAATAATTAGCTCATATTAGTATATTATTGAATTTAACTACATAAGTTCTAATTATATAGCTATATAACTATAAGAGTGTATATATTATAAATATATAGATAAATATATATTTTATAACATATGTACAATATCGGAGTCGAATGGCAAAGTCGAAGTCGAATTTGGAGCATAAAGTCACAATAGCAATCGGTCCAGCAACACCTCCTACTATGATTGTAAAATTAAAAAAAAATACGACTTTGTTTTTTGAAGCAAGAGCCAAGTCAGATTTGAAGTCGGATTTTTAGATTTTTGCTCAGCACTAGCAACATGACAAATGAGACTCAACCAGCTAAAAGATGGCCTCACCACCCTCATGAAATCTACTGATTCTCAGCTCAAAAACCTGAAAACAGAAATGTTAGCACTCAAACGATAGTCTGACTCAGTTATGCAGCAACTAGCATATCTAACCATGGAATTATAGAAGCACAACAACAACAGCCCTCGTAGAGAGTCATCTCCAAACTTCCATGTCTTGATAACTGAGCATGTTGAGCAGGGAGGGTGTTATAATGTTGAGGGTTAAAAGTTTAACCAAATTAGAATCGACAGTCCTATGGCTTTTGGATCAATTATTGGGTCTTTAACAATTGGTATCGAAGAAAGACCCACGTCAAGAGTATCAACCACGAAGGGCGCAACATATAGGTTGGATTAAAATGCCTTGATACTATGTATGGGCATGGTGTTAAGTTATTGAATATTGATAGATAAATGAAGTCTCCGAAAGGGAAAGAGCAACTACCGGGTTAATGTCTATATAGCGGGCTACCATAGACGTCGGATTCGAAAGCGTGGTAGAATATTATGATTATGAGGATTAAATGTTTAAATAAAAGAAAATCTAACAATTCTTGAGTTTTTGGGTCTTTAACAGTAGAATACTAGCAACATAGTAAGTCGAGTTGCGATGGAAAATGTCGACTTTGTGGGCAAATTGGACAACGACCTCTAATTATTAGGTACAGATTGGTTTGGGCATATTTGTGGCCAATTAGAGAGAGGGAGGTACAGAGATGGGCGGTTGTTTACCTGAAGGCGTGGCGTGGCATTGGAGGCATAGGCCGATGGCCGCAACTGGCTTATTCAGAATGGGTAAATTAGGCCTAGTAATATCATGAGAGAAATAGAAAGAGAGGCACATTTGAATGAGAGAGATGGATGCACGTTATGTCTAATACCCTAGCAAAGACATTTTGAACTGGTCACTTTATTTTTGTTTTTTATAAATGACGTGTTGCCACATCAGATGGTTGTAAATTAGTAGTAAAGCAGTAGTACCAGTATCATATCCTTTACTAGGTATTCAATTCAGTAAATCTGTAAAATCCTTAAAAGACGGCTTTTTTCCCAAGCAGCCACAATGAATGTAAGTTCTCTTATCGAAATGGAAAAAAAGTCTCTTACATTTCACAAGTCAAGAAAAGTAATATTCAAATAAACTTTACATGAATGGAAGCCTTCATTGAAAAAACAGCTTCTCAATGTTAATATGGAAGCCTGTGTGATGACAACAAATAGATGACAAATAATACATACTATTTTGCAGGGAAATCTGTAGATCCTAGCAATCTAACTCAAAGACGCTACATGTACAATCAACCTTGGTCTCAATTAAATAGTTTATAAACCAGCAGAAGATATGAATAAACCCCTCTAAGATGATATAGGCTACCCCCAAAAAATCATTTTATATAAATAATAAAAAGGAAAAGAATGAAATTGTCAAATTAGGTTTTGCCTGTCTTGAGCCTTTTTAGAACTTGATCGGATTCTTCAGTGCTTGCAGCTCTAGAGCGTGTGGTTCCTTGATTGCTGAGGGAACACCAATATCCTTAATAGTAGATTGATGTAGTTTGACAGAAATGGTTGATAAAATTTAGGCACATTGATGTAGTTTGACAGAGATGGAAGTTGAATGTGTAATAAAATCAGTATAAGATTTTAATGGATAAGAGACTTGGAATTCCGAATCTACAGATCCAATATACCTTAATAGTAGATGGAGGTCCAGTTGCTCTTCTGCTAGATTGCTTCCCAAATCTGCAATTTCACTAAGAGTGTTGATAGTGTGTACATTAGTGTTGTGTTGATAGTGTGTACATTAGTGTTTATCAGACATGAATCTGCAATAACAAATTAACAAGAACCAAACCGAGATTAAGAGTTTGTCTCAAGATTACGTGCAGACAAGACAGACTTACCTTTCAAAAAATGCACAACCTAATGATTATGTAAATTACAACTATACTTACCCGTGAGAGTACACACTTGAGATGCTAATGGTACCACCTTCAACAGTCAATCCCGTTCTTTCAGCTTGTCACTTGTAGCAATGCCATCAGTAGAGCATGATCTCATCTGACATAACTGTGGTTGAGGCTGAGAGGGAATGTTTTCGACATCAGAAGCCAATTTAGGAGGAATTTCAGGTACTGAACCACTAGTCCTAACTGGTGTGAAGAAGTTTGGCTGCAGTGACATAGGAAAGGGCATTGCTGTATTGGTGATTCCAGGATGATGATCCTTCTGTTTAAAGGTAGTGGCAGTACTAATGTCAGATTCTACAGGGTTCTGTCCACTTCCAGCAACAGTTGGAGAGACACAGATATTTTTCTCGTCACACTTCCCAGCAAACACTAATGCAGAAGCAAACCCACTATTTATGCCTCGAGATTGATCAGCATAACAGTCCACAGGTCTGTGATTGTTCCTCTGTTACAAACAAGGGAGATAATGTCAATTATTACGTTACAGCAGTACATGAATTATACGATCAGTAGTAAGCAGCAACAGAAGGCTCAAATTTTAGAGGCCCAATTCATTCTTGAGGCACAAATCGCCACCTAGCCAGGTCTATTTGGATAGGATACATGAACGCAGACATGAGGTTAATAATTAGTATACTTTTTTATGACATGGAACCTTGCCCATACTTGGGGAGTAAACTCCAAATACACGACCCCACTCACCAGAACCACATACTAGGTAATCCAGAAGAACTACTAGTGCAGGACAAACTCAGGATGTCTATGTTTACAACTCATCCTAAGCCGCTCCTTTAACTACTATGCTGCAAATTACATAAATAATGTAGAGGCAAAAATAAAATTACCCATGGCATCAATTTTTCTGGTTCATGGTTCCATCCTTGGTATGGACGACCTTCATACTTCTGCACTTTCTCTTGTAAAAACTGAATGTACTCAATAACCTGAAAAAAGATTCAGAAACCCCATCATTCAACAGTTATGACATTTTAAGGTGAAAGAAAGAATTCATACAATAGATTACTATAAGATATAAAGGAAATACCTCTAATAGAAAAGATGCCTTATCTCTCTTTTGGTCACTATGAGGAATGAGTTCTCGCAACATTTGAAATCTGCATGTTTACTCTTATTATTTTAGTATAAAATCAACTAATTGCTTCTAGTAAGAAAATGGGCCATAATGCTAATTTGTGCTCCCAAAAAACCATAATATTTTTTTTCTGCTTAACCTAGTGGAAGGAATTATTTCGATGACCATACTTAAGCTGAACTTCAAATTACATGTATATACACATACAAACAAACAAGCAAAATGCATACAGATATGTGTGTATTAAAAGCACCAAGGCAACAACAGAAAATGGGCCAAAATGCAAATCTGTGCTCCCAAAAAACCATAATATTTTTTTCTGAGTAACGTAGTGGAAAGGAATTATTTCGTTGATTATACTTAAGCTGAACATCAAATTACATGTATATACACATACAAACAAACAAGCAAAACGCATACAGATAATGTGTGTGTATTAAAAGCACCAAGGCAACTACAAAAAATCTCACCCCACTCCATGTTCCAAAAAAATTGTTGCCACTCTAATCTAATTTGCAAAACTCCTTATTCTTACTCATCAACATTCTTCCGACCTTTATCAGAGACCTTATACTGCTATGGTGGCACTACTAACCATCCAAGCACACATGGTATGAAACTATAACGAAACAAAATACAGCTAATAAAGTAGATAGCTCAAGCATTCTAGATTCAGAACAAAGATCAATTCAACCGTTTCAACAAAGAAAGGGGAATCAAAATTAGGGGAAGAAACATGTTAAGAACTCGATAATGGTCTCTATTCTTGCGGATGATTGTATGTAGAATGAGCAATGAATGAATATGCAGTGTATTGATAGAATGGAGATGATAAACACTATCTGTTAAGAGCTCGATAATGGTTTCTATTCTTGAGGATGATTGTATGTAGGATGAGCAGTGAATGAACATGCAGTGTATTGATGGAATGGAGATGATGAACACTAGGTGTTTGAATAAATGCGGAAGGCTATTGTATTGATACGGGAGTACTTCGAGGGCTCCCAAACCTCCACAGAATCCACTTCTTACAAAAAATATTCCTTAATGCTCCATTCCACTACCTTCCCTGCCTTAAGACGTTCTCTCTAACAGAATTCAAATTCAACTAACTTTACCTCACAGCATGGAAGTAAATGACAGACCACTTAAAAAAAAGTTCCGCTGCTAAGCGGTCGGATCAATAATTAAAGAATAACAGCCCTCTAATGATGTGTTGACACGTCAGCAAATCTTGGGAAGTAATGATGGACTCGTGCGCATGGGATAGTTGTGCTTCTTCATGCTTCAGCAGAACTATTCTGGTTAATGCGATTGTTGTGGTCCGTTTGCTTTAGAACGCGAACTGGGCTCCACGTCCAGAGGCAACTGCCACCAGTCCACCAAGTCCACAAGTTCTCCGTCGACCACTACGCAACCGCAACCGACCGCAACCGAGTTTCCCGATTTTAGCCATACTTTCCTCGCCACTGGTTCGTCGCCTAGTAATTTATTCCACTACGCACCGCCATTCCACCGTCCAGTAAAGGTTGTCATGGCTGAGTTCAGTGGCTTTGGTGTAGCTCAGGTATTTCTCTATATGCTTTGGTTGTTCATGGCTGGCCATGTGTTTGAAAAAATGTTTGAAAGACACATTCGGTTCAGACTAGCATTTGAATTTATTGTGAGATTGCTCTTGGAAGCTAATGTAAGATCTGGGTTGTAGGTAGTGGAATCTCTTTAATTAATGGATGTTCAAGAAAATTCCAATGGAATTGCAAAACTAGTACATCAATACCACGAAGAATAAAAATCTTTAAGAAGCTATTTGCAAAAAAAAAAAAATTTGCAAGCCAGAGAAAATATTATTTGTTTTCTTTAGTTTGGGGATATATATATATTTTTTTTCATCCGGTATTGGTAGTTAGGAATGGTAGATAATACATCTCTAGATAATATGAAGCAATCACATGGTTCGACTAACCTAATTAGGAACAATATTAATTAGTTTGAAGTAGCTCAGGTATTTCTCTCTGTCTCTCTCTGTTTCTTTCATCTTACTTCGGCTACTCTCTCTTTTAATCATTATAGTCCATCAATAAAAGAAAAAAGAGGAACCAGAAATCCACCAAAAAGAGGCATATTGCCTTCTTATTATTATTGTTTTAAGGTGAGAACCCATTGAAAGGAATAAAAGTTTGAAATATATTAGGGAAAAGTTGGCAGAAGAGGGAAAATTTAATGAATTTAAGGTATGAAGGAGAAAAAAAAAAGTCTAGAATTACAAGGTTTGAGAAAGGCTATGAAAAGAAACCAAATGGCTTACAAAAAAAAACGAAAGAGAGAAAAAGGAAGGGTGTCGAAGAAGAATATTGAGACTTTAATAGAAATGGTGTTCATAAAAGGTTAAACAAGTGAATTAGATAGGAAGATAAGAAGAGTGGAATCTCCTACTTCCTCTTCCTGAGTCCAATAATAGAAAGTTTGAGATAAACATAATAGAAAGTTAATGTTGGTTATATTTGTTAGTGAATTAGATAGGGAGATACTTTTCTGTTATCAACACATTATATATAGAAGTAGTGACCAAGAGATGCAGATCATTAATTATAATAATTTACAATGTCCCTTTTGCATGATGCCTAGAAAGAGCTACTTGTCACGATGGTAGGGAGCCATTACTCTGTGGTTTCCTGCAAATTTAAAGCAGCTAAATTGTTAACAATCTCATGGTACTTATCAAAATATCTAGAAATACTTGTTTATTTTATTTTCTGCAATCTATAATTTGTCTTTAGATGCAAATGACATAATGTATTTTGGTGATTTCCCAAAACTTGCTTGTTCATAATCATGTGGTTTTGTATGGTAGGAACCAATTTATAATATTGATAGTGATGAGTTTGAGGGTGAACTTGAGGCTGAAAGTGTTGAGGTACAAGGTGATGTGAATGTTGAAGATGGGGTTAATGTCGAAGTCGAAGATGGAGTAAATGTGATTCCCTCTTCGAGTAGTGCTCCGTTGGAGCCATTCATTGGTATGGTATTTGAGGAGGTCGAAGATGCCCAAGCATTTTATAAGGCATATGCAAGGTGACAAGGATTTGCAATCCAGACAAATCATACTCGATTGTCGAAAGATGATAAAACTCGTTGTGCAGTAGACTATGTTTGCACAAGAGAATGATTTCGGCGGGTTAGTAGGAAAGAAACCAATCGAATAATGCCTAAACCTGCTGAGATAAAGATTGGATGTAAAGCAATAATGGGAATAAAGAAAGATGGTGAAAAGTGGATAGTCAACAAGTTTGTGGTTGGACATAATCATATTTTGCTTACACCGAGAAGTACTAGTTTCCTTCGTGGACATAGGGGAGTTAGTAAAGTACAAAAGAAACTTATTTTGACCTTGTATGAGTCTGGTGTACCGACAAGGAAGATAATGTCGGTATTGAGTAAAGATTCAGGTGGTGACTTTAATGTCGGTTGTATTGGGAAGGATGTAGAAAATTACTTGGGAAGCCAAAGGAGAAAAATATTTGAAGAGGGTGATGCACAAAGGCTATATTCCTACTTTCTTGATCGACAAAACAAAGAACCTGGGTTTGTGTTCTCCATGCAAGTTGATAACGATGGGTGTATGGGAAGTTGTTTTTGGACTGATGCGAGATCAAGAGCTGCATACCAATATTTTGGGGATGTTGTTACATTTGATGCCACTTACTTGACCAATATTTATAAGATGCCATTTGTGCCATTTTCTGGAGTTAATCATCATCATCAGACTATAATGTTTGGGTGTGCCTTATTAGTTAATGAAATGGCGGAATCATATATATGGTTATTAAGAACATGGCAACAGGCAATGCTTAGGCGTGCCCCTTCAACTATAATTACAGATGATGACAAGGCAATGGCTAAGGCAATTGTTGAGGTACTCCCGAATACAACTCATAGGTTGTGTTTGTGGCACATTTTACAAAAGTTTCCAGAACACTTAACCTATGTATACAACAAATTTCCAGACTTTCAAAAAGATTTTCGTCATTGCATCCATGAAACAATTACTACTGATGAGTTCGAGCAAGAATGGAATTTGATTGTGGTGAAGTATGACCTAGGAGAAAATACTTCGTTGCAAAATCTTTACAGCCGACGGGATAAGTGGGTACCCGCCTACTTGCGTTCAACATTCTGTGCCGGTATGTCAACAACTCAGAGGAGTGAAAGCATGAACAAATTTTTCAAAGATTATGTTCGTTCAAGCACTATGGTTAGTGACTTTGTGCATCAATATGAAAAAGCTATAGATGCACGTTACTTTAAAGAGAAAGAGAAGGATGTCCGGAGAAAATCTACCCGAGCGATAATGAAGACACCTTTTAAAATTGAAGAGGAGGCAGCATTGGTTTATACAAGAAAATCTTTCATCATCTTCCAAGATGAGTTGTTTAATAGTCTACGGTACCAAGCAAGAAGATTGTCTCTGACTGGTGAGGCGAAGACATATGGAGTGACAGTTCATGGTAAAGAAACACCTCTTTAGCATATGATATTGGAGGGTAGTGGAGAACATGCTACATGTACATGCCATATGTGGGAGTTTATAGGGATTCTTTGTAGGCATATCTTGTGTGTTTTTGGCAAGAAAGCGAAGTTAAATAGATTGCCAGAGCATTATGTTCTAGACAGATGGACTATTAATGCTAAGAGTCAACCCATTCCCCACATTCCGTGTTGTGATGCACAAGTGAGCGTGGAAGTAGATGAGCCTACGATGAGAAGAAGCAAGTCAATGATACAACTTTATGACATTGTAGAACTTGCATCCCAATCAGCAGAAAAACACAATCATTTCACACTTGCATTGGAGAAGGTTCACAAAGAGATGCTTGTAATGGACGAGCATGTAGAATGTTCACGAGCAGTGCCGGCAAATGATGATCAAATAGTAAGAAGCCAAGTTGTATCGAACTTTTCGCAAACGGTGCAAGATCCTCCACGGGTACCCACAAAAGGGCGTCCAAAATCTTTGAGAGCGAAGAACCCAAAGGAAACACAAACAACAAAGAAAAGACGTTGTAACATTTGCAAGAATGAGGGACATGTTAAAAATAATTGTCCTTCAGTAAGGTATAGTAGCCTTATAGTTATTTGTGTTTTATCACTTTGTAATTAAAGAAGCTAATAAAGATTGTTGTTCTTTTTGTAGGGATTTTGGGCCAACAACAACTGACAACATATCGTAACATTTGGATTCATAGTGCATGCAACGTTTATTATAAAGCAGTATGTGATTTCTTCCCTCTTTTAGCTAAATTAAATTGGTGGGATTATTTGATAGGACACAAATGTCAAACTTACTCTTTATTTGATGCAGCAGGATGCGGAAACTAAAGGTTTTGAGTCATACGAGGAGCAGCTGAGGAAGGTATTCGAGTCATATGAAGGAAGCTATGCCATGGTGTTTGATATAGCTCTATTGATTTTTCCCTTGGTGACAAATAGAGACACATTATTTGTTATCATGGCAGCACTTCACTGCCATTTATCTTTGTTATCATGGCAGCACTTCATTGATATTTGGTGGTACTTTATATTGTTTAAAGATATTTGGTGGCACTTCATTTTCATGTGAAGAGTGGTAGATATCATATTGGTTTGGTATAGGTAAATATATCATGGCAGTAGCAAAAAGAAAGTTTTGAGTTTCGGTATTACCTTCCTTCTTTGGATTTCTGATTAGTTTATACTTCGCTGCAAAGACATCCACATATGTTAAGATAGCATCAGGTAGCTATTCCTTTAGGCTGATGATACTTTTTTTAAGCTGCCTATTGAACTTTTCAGCCATGTTATTTTGAGCTATGACGCACTATGTTGGTCAAGAATGCCAGAAAGTGGGCGGTGGTAGTAGTTTAAGGTCACTGCCAAGCAGCCAATGGGGCCTGTGTTATGTATCCAGTATGCTCTTGCCCCTTCTTGGTACAGATGCTGTATGACTTACTTGGATTGCTGCAGCAAACTGGCCAATGATGTCAGCGATTACTGCTTTAAATTGCTCATTGCTCATTGTTTGAAAACCAGCAGCAATATCATTTTGCCCAATGTCAAATGTATAAAGAGCCTTCGAGAAGTCCTCAGGTCTTAGGAGATTTCTTCTCTTGGACTCTTTCTTGGCTGCAAAACATCAAGTTTATATTTATAGAGATTGTTACCTATTTTTTTATTAATTTTCACAAGAAAGTACCAAACAAGGATGGATTTTGCATTGTAATCCCATCAACATTGAGCTCGCAAAAGGCATATACCAATAAGGTTCGTCAATGTAAACATCTGAAATTGAATAAAATGATAATTAAGGAGCTTTCAATCGGTTTTGTTTACCAGAAATTTGTGTATAAAATTACACCAATAATTCATAATATTCTCGCTTTCAATACAATAGCAACGTGATGGAATTACAATTCAGAGTTTCCTTTGTTCGATAACAGCTCCAGTCAAGAAATTTAAAGCCCGCCATGCTCCAACAAAACTCAAAATTCTGTCTCCTAATTAAATATGATCTGCAACAATTATATATATTTATATATATATAATAAAAAACCTCCAAGGTCATCAATTATAACAACAAACCTCCAAGGTCTAGTGCATAAAAAAGACCTGTCTCATTCCTATTAAAATAAGATTGAAAGCGAATGAACATGTTAAGCTGAAATTCAATTCGGTAGTACAAGGACAACTGATATCACATCCATGAGTAAGCACAAAGTAATTATAGGATCAAGTATCAAAAAGAAAATAGTAACTACATTAAAGTGTTACAACAAGTACAACGGGTTACATGAGTTGTAGCACTGACCGAGATACATTGTAATTAGTTGGATTCATAAAAATTACCCCACAAACAAAAATAAAAAATAACCATGATAAAATTAACAGCTTCAAAACTCCGTTGTATTTCTTCTCCATTGCTTTCAATTTGGATTCTTCTATGCGTAGCCGTTCATGAGGACTCCAACGCCATTAAAAAATTAACATTAAAAAATTAACATTAATATTTTAAAATTAACATTAAAAAATCCTGTCGTTTCTCCGTTCAGCTAACTCCAATGCCATCTTACAGCAGCTGTTTTACTCACTTTGAAGATCAATCCACTCAAAGAAGTCACATTGTTTTTTCTTCTTATAGTTTGGACAATTAAAAAATCTTCTTCCAAAGCTATTTGCTTTTCCAGAAATTCATAGCTTCGCTTGGCAGCCACAATAGCAAAGTGGTCTTTCCAAACTACCTTGGTCTTCCCATCTTACACCCCTAGAACTTGACCCGGACTGAGAACCCGAACTCTTCATGCCCTATCATAATATTGAAGAAACTAAGCAGTAACTGAAAATCATGCTATTAAAGAAAGCCCCCAGATCAGTAAGAAGCTATGTTAACAAAAACACATATGCTGACAATTGATAAGACGAAATTATAAAAAGTATTAGTGCCATTAAACACCATCTCTTCTTACATTAAAAGTTTGAGTCATATTGAAGGCCAGCCAAAACAGAAAGCTTATCTTAACCAAGCCAACCAGGCTTTACACAAACGGATTCCATATGGGTTCTCTAGATGAGGAGTTACTTGGAAATTTTTTGTACCAAACTGATATCTTTTCTTCCACCACAAAATCATTTGGGAACGCTGTTTACAGATGAAGGATGTTCTAAAATGGGTTAAGCTTATCAGGCAGCAATACAAACTTCCTTGTCTCAAAATGCACTAAGCACACGCTTCCTAACACAATCAATTTATCAAACCAATCCTCCAATGTGCAACAATCTTGGTCACGTTAAAAAATATTTGAACATAAAAATAGTAAACCAAGCTGTAAAAATACTACTCTATTTTGAAGTAAATATTTGTTCAGCCAAAATTATGAAAAAATCCGTAAACAACTCTATTTCAGTTGTACCTGGATTAAGTAAAAAAACTAACTAAATCACTACATTTTGACATTTTGGAATAGGATCAAACACTAGTCTGCTGCATACCAGAGAATAAAAATGGAAAGGTAACACGTACAATGTAAACAAAAAATAGCATTAATCCAAGAGAGCAAATGTTGCCAAGTTTGCAGGAGACCTAAAAAATGCATACAAAATCATACCAGAGACCTAGGTTAGGGTAGGGCATACCAGAGAAATTCCACGAGTCGCGGCGTCGAGGGACGTTAAGGAGTGAGGGTTAGCCGTGAGGCCGTGCGACGGGATCTTGCAAAATGGTGAGGGTTTGCACTGCGAGAGGGGGTGTGAAATTGGGGGTACTGTGCAATTAGGTGAGGGTTTCGTCGGCAAAATTGGGGGTACTGCGCAATTGGGGAAACTGGGTTAGGGTTTGCGAAATGGGAAGGACTTACGAAGGGAATGAACTCAGCAAAATGGTGGGGGCTTGGAAAAACATATGAGATGCAAAAACTCTGATGCGGGATATCCACACGGTATTTGCAGTGTGACTTTACGTGTCACAATTTTATTCGCGGGCTGTTATTTGTTTAAAATAGCCCAACTGACGTGCAGGTTATCTCCTTATAAAAACAGCAAACTGATAGATGAACGCACCGTTTGGAACAATTCCAAATGCTGCATTTTACAGACCCACTAATTAACCGACATATTAAACGGTGCGCAGCACCCATCCTAGCTAATAAAAGAACATCCCTACGGTGCGTTTTGTTCTTCAATCTCAAGCTCCACATCGTCGTTCCAGCTTCTTCACATTACTTCAAGTCTATCTTCTCCATTTCGACAGATCCTGCCCTTGACTCCCGTAACTCAACTCCTGTCTCCTTCTTAGCATCTGGCCATAAACGGAGCCTTAACAAAACATATGCTGTGTTTAACAATGAAAGAATGCCGGAAACTTTAAAGGGGGCACAGGGAATTTCTTCTTGCTCCTAAGACCTTTGAAATTGTTTCCTTCACTTTTGCAGTCACACTCAAGTGGCAAATAAGTGACGGACAAAAGGGAAGGATTATTAAGCAGGGATCAGGAAGTTCATAATCACTATAGTCTATACTCAATAAATACAGATATAAAGCGAGAAACAAGAAACAGGCCTAAAATCTAAGGAAGGAAGACATGCCTGTCATTGATTTTGCTCTTTCTACGCTGCTCTGTGGCAGAATGCTTCGAACGTGGTGTGTCAGCCTTCTGATCAGAGGTCTTCGCGTCCACTTTTACCCTCAATTCCCCTTTATAACCTCGCGCTTTTATAAATCAAATGAAAAGGACGGAAAATCAATTTTTTATTGCATAGCATTCATAATAGTTCTTTTCTCTTATTTTTTAAAACACACCACTAAACTTCATTTTTTAATTTACATATTAACTTTTATAATATATCATATTATATATTTTTTTCTTCATATCATTTAAATAATCTTTTTTAATTCTTTTTAAACATTTCTTTTCTACCGATAAATTTCTAATATCCATATCTTTTTTTATTTTTGCAATATAATATTATATACAATGTAATATAATTCAATTCTATACATTAAAAAAAAATATATAAGCTAAATAAAAATTAAAAATAAAATGAAAATATGAAAAAATTAGATAAATAATATTTCCAAGATAGTCTTTAGAAAATAATAAAATATATGTGTTTTAAATGATGAACAATAAAAATAATTTGGATTGAAATGTAAAAGTAAATGGAAATGAGGGAGTGAAGTATAAATAATAATAATAATTGTTTGAATGATGAACAATACCCGTTACATGTAGCGGGTTACTATAGCAATTTGTATTTTACATGTTCTTTTACATACTCAGATGAACTCATTTTATGAACAATTCTTTAAATAATTTATATTTTTTGCATTATACATAAGACATTGAGAATGCTATTAAGAAATTAACCATAGTGCCCGTTCTTTATAAATAAATAGAGCAACAATTCCAGTAGAGCTTAAGCCCCGTTTGGTTACAAGACTAAGTTGAGATCAATTTCGTTTATTCTAATTTTAAACTAAGTTTAACATCCAAACACCTAACTCTCAAATTAATAAATTCATCTAAACTCAAAACCTTCTTACACGTGAGACCCACAACTCTTTTCAACTCCAAACATCTTTATACGTGAACCCACAACATTTTTCAATTTTTCATAAATAGTATTAAACTCAATTTAACATCCAAACACATCTAAACTCATTCTAGATGACCCCACATAACTCACTCCGCCTACTCAATTCTCTACTATTCATAAAGAACTCAACTCAGTTCAGCTTAACATCCAAATGTGCCTAAGACTTGTGGAAACTAGCTTATTTCACAATACCTTTGTGGGTAGTTGTGACAGTAGTGGAGGTGTAATGCCCCGATCCTGGATGGAGTCCGAAGAGTTAGCTCATTTCACCTTAAATCATCTCCAACAACACATTTTAAATAATCTAGAGTCTCAATAAAATATTAACTTATCTGTTCAATACATGTTCCTCCATAAGGTCACAAAAGAAGTACCTTAATAACATACATAAAAATTACTATAAAAACTCAGAGATACCTATGACTCAAAATACTAAAGCAACATAAAATATCAACACTACCAAAATAACTCTCCAAAAAGTCCTTGTACCCTAAGGCACTTAATCTTCTACAATCATCAAAACTTGCTAGTCCTCCTTATTCCAGACTTTCAGCCGATGCATCAAAATTATCTGAAAAATATTATAGAAATAAGGGGTGAATTATGAATAACTCAGTAAGTAGAGAACATATACTAATATATAAACATGATCATTTTCAGAATTCAGAATGTAGAACAAAATATTTATTTTCAGAATGTAGAATAAGAAACATTTACTTTTAGAATGCAAAATTAAAGCATGTTACCAAAAATATCAGAGCAAAAATTTCAAAAGCATTCTTATTCAAAAATTATTTGCATATAAAAATCTGAGGCCTCATCTTTATCGTATCAAAGCATCAAATCGGGATGGATACCATGTTTAACCCCTTGGTATGATTATAAACCACCATTATACCCGTGGCAAAGCTGTATCTACTATTATAACCCGTGGTTGGGCAGTATACTATGTTTAACCCCCGTGATATGATTATAAATTACCATTATACCCATGGCTAGGCCGTATCCACTATTATAACTCGTGGCTGGGTCCTATCCACAATTATTACTCGTGGTTGGCCCGTATTCACTATTATAACTCGTGGTTGAGCCGATTATCATGTTTAACCCCTATGGTAGAGTTGTGCATCTGTGGATAGCCAAACAGAACATAAATCACTCTATCATCCTAAATGTGTGTACTCAAAACAGAGACCACTACTATAACCCGTGGCAGGGCCGTAACTGAAACAGAGTAAAAACAGAATCAGATACAAAACCAGTTAGTCATACCAAAGGTTTTTTAGATGCCACAACATATCTAAACAGAGTAGTGAACAAATTCATATCTTTTCACATATTCAAAAATAGTTTCATAACATTTTCGCATCACATGCACAAATTTGCATAAATATCATATTCACTCTTTGTGCATAGTTCAGAAACAAAATGCACAAAATTAGCTTATATATACACCAGACATGACAAAAAATATCTTTTCTTTTACAGGTTTCATGCATATGTAGAATACATATCTGACGTCGTTTTAGATTTCTTTTCAAAACAAACATGCAGATTTTCAAATCAACATCGTTTCATTTTATTTTTATGCAAAGTCTAGTATAGGAACTCCACTTATCTGGACTTTTTAGCCTTTCAAAAATTTCCTTAACAACGTCAAACAAATATTAATTGTCCCCTATAAAATAATCATGTAATTCCTGTAAATTTTCAATTGAACACGTATTTCAATATTTAAGCCTAAGGTGCTAAAATAACCTATTTTTTAATTCCTCAAAAATCTAAATTTTCAATCCCTAAAAATATCATCACTTCCCAAATTCCTTAATGTACAACTCAATCTCTGATTAAAGTATTAAATTCTAACTTATTTACTATTGAAAATCAAACTATAAAATTTAATACTAGATACTACAATTATATCAAAATATTTTAAATTATACAACATTTATTTAATAAATTAAATCATATCTAAAGTGTTTAAAAATAAAATTACACATTTATCGTTTACTTTTGAAAGAGATCTTTACTTAACAACAATTTAAATGGCTTAGAAAAATTTCAGTATACAAAAGTTTTTAGACTATTATAAAATAAAATAAGTCCACCTAAACATATTAAAAGTTTAAAACAGCCTAACATAGCTTGTAACTCAAAGGGTAACAATGTAATTTCATCACAATAATATTTTATGCATGACCAACTTTACGTTAAGCTTCTGTAAGACTCTGTTATATGAAAACATGTTTGTGAAATAGCAGTTTGCGAGGCAGAGGGTCATCGAGAGGAATGGAGCCGCGACGGAGTTGGGTGCCGTGGGCGGCGGTGGTTACAACTGTAAAATGAGCGGCCGGGCACTGGTAAGAGAGAGAGAGAGAGTGAGAGAGTGAGAGAGTGATGAGCAAGAGAGAAACAATGCGAGAGGAAGAGAGACGGAGGGTGGCCGTGGCTTACCGAGGGCGTTAGTTAGGGGGAGCATTTCTTCGGCGACACGGAGGACCGTCTTAGCAGCTGGGAAACGTACGTGGGGGTGGCACTCAGAGGAGTTGAACGTGGGAGGGTCACGGTGGCTGTCGGTGTGGACGTTACTCTATTTTTAGTTGTGAAAAACAGGGGCCTTCCCGACCATTGAAGGTGGCCCTACAAGAAACATGGTCTTTTCCAGCGCCTAAAATGGACGCAAATAACCATTAAATTCGCTGCTAAAAAGTATTTGCAGCGAAATATGCTGCGCCGGCTAGTAGTAGCAATTGTTGAGACATTTATTAATTTCGCCAGCGAAATTCAAAATTCGCCGCGAATAATTTTTATTTGCAGCGAATTTTTTCGCTGATAATATTCTTCATTACGCCGTAAATAACGCTGGGTTATCAATATAATATCGCTGTGAAAGGTTTTTTGCAGCGCTTTATATCGTTGCTAATAGGCACCAGGACGCCGCAATAGATTATTTGCAGCGTTTTTAAACTCTGTCGCCAACTCAAGTTTGAGAATAATTTTTGATAAAACTTCATTCATCTTCCTTACAAAGTTATAATCCTCACGTTCTCAACTTACCAAAAATAAGCATAATAAGTAAATTAAATACTAATTGATTTATTCCAAAACAGGGCAACATTGCCAAAACAGAATATTTCCTAGTCTTGCTGGTAGTCTGATCTTGCTGGACGCTCCCTTCCTTACGTAATGCACCTTCCTTATTTGGTTCCCGTAACATCCCTCCCTCCATCAGAATGACCCTGTCCTCAAGGGTGAACTCCGAAAATTGCGACTTGATAGTTGCTGTTTTTTCCCAGGTAGCTTCAGCTGGGTTGGTTCCGTGCCAATGAATGAGAACCATTGCCTTGCGCCCCTTGCCACGATTTGCTAACACAGCTTGCGGTTGGACTGGAGTAGCCGTGATTGCAGCCTCAGGAAGCTCTGTTATTGCTGTTTCTTGCTTACCCAACTAAAGTTTGAGAAGAGATACGTGAAATACTGGATGGACACGGGACCCCTCTGAAAATTCAAGCCGATACGCCACTTGTCCGATTCGCTCCAAAACTCGGAAAGGACCATAGTAACGAGCTGCTAACTTCATGCTTGTCCTTCATTCTACAGTCTGCTGCCTATAAGGTTGTAGTCGAACGTAAACCAAATCACCCGATTGAAAACTCCTTTCTTGATGCCCTCTGTCATAATACAACTTCATTCGGTTTTGGGCTTGCTGAAGCTTCAACCTTACTTCCTTAAGAAGTTGATCCCTCTCGGCAAGTGTCCGAGCTACAGCTTCTACCCGTGCTGTTCCAGGTACATAGGAGAGTAATGTGGGCGGGGCTCTGCCATACACCACTTCATAAGGGGACCGGCCTATGCTGGAATGGTTGCTGGTGTTGTACACATATTCAGCCCAGGGAAGCCACTTAACCCAAGTTGAAGGGGTGGAACTGGTGAAGCAATGCAAGTACATTTCGAGTGTGCAGTTAACCACCTCAGTTTGGCCATCTGTTTGCGGATGTTATGAGGAACTGAAATTGAATCTAATTCCCTGGAGCTGAAAGAGTTCTTGCCAAAATTTGCTCGTGAAGGTAAGGTCCCTATCACACACAATGGACGTCGGAAGCCCATGTAATTTGAACACATTTTCAAAAAAAACTTGAGCCACCCGAGCTGCTGTAAAGGGATGTTTGAGAAGCTGGTAAAGGGAATAGGGGGTCCAAAACACAGGGTGGTCGAAGAAGGAGTAGCAGCGAAGGAATTACGGAAAAAAAAATCTGGGTTCCTCTGCCAGTTACTACCCACATCGCACAAGGGGCCAAACGAAGTTGCTGAATTTTTTTCCTTTAACGTGGGTGTTAAAGGAATGATGCTATCATGCTTTGGTGTGCTATCATGGAATGATAGGGTGTGGTGTGTATGTACTTTATGCAAACTACATTTATTAACATTTTGTGTTCAATTTACTTTTTAGTACCTTTGTGGGTTCTAATTCGTCCAAGGGCCCTCTCCCAGTTAAAATAATGCCCCTCTGTTAACAGTAGTGTGGTTGTAATTCATGGGAGTTTATTAGCATGCAGACAAAGCATGATTTCTCGTTCGAGAAGGTTTCATTCTGCAAATCTCGAGAAATGATATTTACAAAGTCGTGGAGTGCCCAAGCATCGTACAATCTTTCTAAAAAAAGTGAATAAACGTGAGATCCACAAAAAAAAACTAATTTAAATTTCACATATTGATAATGTGTTGATGACAAAAATAACCAATCTGGTCGAGTCAAACATGATCTTTCTGGGAGGACCATTGCAACTTTGGTTTATTCCTTTCCGTCATTGGTAGTAGGTGCTTGAACCCTTCTGGGGGAGATCTGTTTGTTTGTAACCCTTCTAGAGTTTAATTGATGTGGTGCATGTGTGTTCTTATAATATGCACCATGAGAAACAACTAGGTTGATTTTTCATACTAGTTTATTGGGAAAAAAAACATGGAATTTTTCTTCTTTAATGAGAGGGATAGGAAAAAGAAGTGTATTATTGTATAAGGAGATTGGTCAAGGAGGGACATATTAACGAGTGCTGGATGATTGAATGTGGTCCGCTTCTTGATGAGCTGGCTTTGTGTTTGCTTTTATCTGGAGAGAAAGGAACAGTTGGGACTTGGAGCATCTGTTTTTTCTTTTCAAGCGGACAACGATCTCTCTGTTTCAGCTAAAATAAATAGAGTGTTTATTACTATCTATTTATTTAATGTAAGATATGGGGTGTTTTAGTCATTTCATCTATCAATGGACTCCTTTTTTAATTCAGAGACCAGAAAGGCCTCATATTTTACATTAAATAGAAGGACTTGGGAGGAAATTTAAAAATTGAATCAAATATTATTTTTTAATATTATTATTATTTTGAGATTTGAAAATGTTGAATTGTTTATTATATTTTATATGAAAACTTTAAAAAATTATAATAATGAAATGAGATAAGATGAAACCATTTCTAATATAAACGGACTTATCGATAATAAAATAGTTTTTCGATCTTGTTTCTGTGATCTATGGTAAAGATACATTTTCGGGGATAAAGACACTGGGAAGGACAAGGACAGACAGGAGAGGCCCAAGAATGAAAATCAAGTTCAATGATTCATTTGATGCTTTAGCTGTAGAAAATATTACGATTGGAAATACAAATAGGTTTCTTCTGTGCCCAGAAAGTTATGTTTAATTGGGTTCCTTGCTTGGTAACCTAACATGTTGTATGTAATGGTAGAAAGTAAAAGGTTGACCGAATATTTTGTTATGAAAAAAAAAAAAAAAATTCTATTCATCATTCTCACACACTACACACTACATTTTTTTTTATTTTTTTCTCTTACCAAATGTGTGTATATAGATAATGAGTAGAAAAGTTCAATAAGTTTAAGAATAATAAAACTTAAAAAAATTAAAAAAAAAAAGTATAGTGTGTGGTGTGTGAGGATGATGAGTAGTAAAAGTCAAAAAAGAAAGCCACCGGTCTCCGACCATTTTTAAGGAGTGGATCACATTTTACGATTATTATTTTTACATAAGAAAATTGTCACTAATACAAAGAGACTTCACAAAAGTAAATGTATAAATTGACGTTTTATGTGATTTGATAAATCCACTTTACGAGAAAAATAATTTTATAATATAACGTATCACATTAAACTACAATACTTCTTTTCGTACAAATATTTTCCATTAAGTCATTTTATAGACCGACAAAAATGGTAATAAATATTATTTTTTTTAGAGTTAGCCTACATCAAGTCCCCTTTTGGAGACTGTTCATACAAGCCCATACATTTATGTTTAAAAAAATAATTAAATGACAATAATATTCTTTTTAAAATGATATTTTTTCTCCTTTTACCCTCTTCATCAATGAGGTTGCACATGCAGTCCCCTGCTCAGAATTGCAAATAAAATTTCGTATTTTTTTTTTAAGTGAATTAGAAGAAGAAAAAGTGATACAAATTTTCTTACGCCGAAAGCACAAAACTGTTTTCGATTAATTGTATTGGGTGAAACATGATTACCAGGAATCCTAGGATGTATAATGTACAGAAAAGGCTCATCAATTGTTCACTTGATGTAACACCCCGTATTTTAGTGTATTTTAATAAATGAATTATTTTTATTGATTCAGAATTTATTCTCTTGTTTTAAAATTATTGGATTTTTAATTAGACTATTTTTATGATTTTTAGTTTACGAAAATTATTTTTTTTTGAAGTGCCTTCTTTAAATTAATTATTGTTATGTGTTTAAATTTCTTCTCGAATTAAATTAACTTATTGTTGGGTTTAATTATTTATTTTCAATTTAATCACTGTGTTTGAATTATTTTATTTCACTTGCAGTTTTAAAATCGTTTCCGTTGAATCATTTTTATGACCCAAGATGTGAGGTTTGGACCTCATTTCTTTTCCCTCTATTTTTCTTTTCTTCTTTTCTTTTTCTTTTCTTTTCTTTTTCTCCTCCTGGTCTTCCTCCCCGCGCGCGAGTTCTTCTCTCTCTCTCTCTCTCTCTCTCTCTCTCTCTCGCCGTGCAGCCGTTCCTCACCCAGCCCGCTGCCGTCGCGCCGCCGTGCGCGACACCGCCCAGCCGACTAGCTCCCCCACCGGCCGGCGACCTCACCCCCCAAATCCCAGCCCCTACCTCGCCGCCGGTAGCCCGCACGCACCCCACAAAGCCGCGGCGTTCTTTGTGCTCGCGCGCCGCCGTCGCGCCACCACCGGCCACCATCTCTTCACCACTTCATCCCCAACCTCCCAGCTACCCAATGGATCCAACCCCGGCTCCGATCCGTCACCGGTGAAGCCCCACCAAGTCCATTTCCGATTTGTGCATTTTTGGCCTAAAACACCCCTTGCGCCGCCACCCACGGCAAACCACCACCACCATTGGCTTCACCGACCTCTCTAGGCCCTACCCTATCAATTTTGGGTCTTGGTTTGTCTCCGTTGAAAAGTGGGTTTTTGAGACTCACGGCCAGAGTGTATTTTACACTGTTACGTTGCTGAGCCGCCACTTCTTGCAGTTTCTTGATCCTTCGGAAATTATTATATAGCAATGTAAGTATTTTTCAAAGAATTCTCGTGAATTTAATGTATTTCTGCACTAGCACATTACATTGTATTTAATTGCTGATTGGTTTTGCCGGACTGAGTCCGAGGAGTAACGGGGTTGATTGGATTGGGTGATGGAGTTGTTAGTATGATTGGTTTAGACTATGAGATTTGTTGGCTGTTCGGGTTTAAATATTGGTGTTTTGGGTATGACGTGGGTTGTGGTGGATATTGGTGATTTTATGAAGTAATGATATATTTTGGGATTATGAAGGTTTTAAGTTTTGAGAAATTTAAAATAGGTTATTTAAGAAGCTTAGGCTTAAATATCGACATATGTGATCTACTGGAAACTTACAGAAATTACGTGATTATTTTTATAGGTGACGATTTATAGTCGACTCGACATTTTTGAGGAAATTTTTGAAAAAGTTAAGTCGTCCAGGTAAGCGAGGTTCCTATGCTAGATTGGCATAAAAAGAAATGAACTGAGGTTGGTTTGTAAAAATGTGCATGTTGTTTTAAAAAGAAAAAGTGAAAAACAACCTCAGTATATGTTTTGCATTCCCTCATGAGATACATATGAAAGAGAAAAGAAATGTTTTTGACATGAAATGTGTAGACATGAGCAAAATTTGACATGTTTCTGAAATATACAAAAGAGCGAATATGATATCATTGACATTTTTATGCATGTGATATGAAATGATATGGATTTGTTTTTGATCAAATAGAAATGATATGAATATGTTTCGCACGTGTTTTGATATGATATGGATATGATAAAACTTTGGCATACTTATCTGTTCTGAATATGGTTCTGATATGATGATATTGTTCACGTGATATGGTTGGTACCACCATGATATGATATGAGTGCACCCACTTTGGAAACAAAGTGGTCTTTTTACGTGTTCTTTCCTGTGTGCACACTCGGGGCTCCGAGATTGAAAAAGGGGAAGTTCACCACATGATACTGCCTGGTTTGGCCACCGGGGATAGCACAACCCTACCACGGGGGTTAAACATGGTATATGATATGATATGACAAGATGAATATGTTCAGTTATGTTATGCCAAAGCGTTTTTGAATATGAAATGGATCCTCAAATATGAATTGTTGACTTGAGTATGAAATGTTTGAAAAGTCGCTCTGATTTTCTGATAACACGTTTTCTGAGATCTGCATATAAAAATAAAATGTTTTTGTTTCTGCATATTGAACTTTCTGAAAAAGCTCATGTTTACATGCTAGTATATGTTCTCTGCTTACTGAGTTGTTGATAACTCACCCCTTATCTCTACAATATTTTTCAGATAATTTGAATGTTTTAGTTGATGATCAAGGATATGGAGCATGGGTGAGAAGAGTTAAGAATGATGGTTTAAGCATAGAAGGTTTATATGGGCATTGAGGATTTTCATTCAGTAAGCTTGTTGTGCTCTGATTATGTGATTTGTTAGGAGATTGATGTTTATATTAAATTTTGTATCGTCTTAGAAGAGTTATTCTGGAGTAATTAATGTAAATATATGACTATTTTGTGCGATAGAGAAAAATTAGAATATGCACTATGTGGAAGGAAAAATGATTTTTAAGTGACATGAGTTAACTCTCCGGACCCTCGGGAACGGGGCGTTACACTTGATCCAACGTTTCGATCTCAGTCTTTTGATGCAACACCTGATCCAATGTAGTTAGTTCATTATATGACTATTATGGCTCATTGATAAGTGTACCACAAAAATGAATTAATTGGTAAGTGAGTTTATATTTAAACATCTTAAAAGCAATGCCCAAAAGATGAGCAATTTTCTATTATTTTTTGTTTGTTTCTCGAGGAAATTCCGATGCATAGAATGCCTATAACATTGTAACAACGTTATAATATGGATTCCAATCTTGATTTTAAATTCCTTTCTATTTAAGTTAAAACAATCAAAATCTATCATATTTATATAATAGAAAGTATTTTGGTCTTTGTTCCACTGGCAGATTTGGCATTTCATATTAGAATAGTTTGTAGTGAAATTCAATGATTTTTCTTACCCAAAACAAATTAGCAATCTTGTTCTTTTGTTGGGGGGGATAAAGATACCCTTATCGTTGCTTTACAACAAGTTTATAAGTAGGCTACATGGTAACCTATGGCCTAACACAGCCTACTACGTCATTTATTAAAAAAATTGTTATTTACCATCCTTCCATTAATATCCTCTCATCATTTATTACAAAAAATAAATAAAAGATGATAAATAATTTTTCATTATCTAATACCATATTCATTATTTCAAGTGAAAAAATTTCTTAAAAAAAGGTACAATTAGGACAAAAGCCACACCCCTCTCACTCACTACAAGAAATTAGGTCTTTTCCAGCACTCAAAATCGTTGCAAATATCCTTATTAATCGCTGCAATTGATCATTTTTGGCGATTTTTAAATCGCTGCATTTTCGATGCAATAAATGTGTCACTTCTTCAGCGATGAGAAAAATCGTCGCAAAAACTTGCAAGAAATAGTGTGATCCGTTTACCTATAAATTGTTGAGAAAAGTAAAAAGGAACAAAAAATTTCATCGCAAATAATCAATAAATCGCCGCAAATGACTATATCCTTTTTCCAGCGATTTTGAATTATCGTTGTAATTATGTATTAGCAGTAGTTAATTTTTGCCGCAATAGATTTTTCCGGCGATATGGAGGCGCCGCAAATAAGTTTATTTGACAGAAAAAATTCCGGCGAATTTTACTCACCAGAAAATATTTTTCACAAAATAAAAAAAAATTGCACAAAAACAAAATTCATAAATTACTTGAACTTCCCAACTCACACTCAAAAAGGTCATTATGATCCAACAACACATGCAGTACCACTTCTATTGAGAAGAATGAAAATCGAATAAAATGTCACAATTTATAGATTGAGTCTCACAATCTCTAAACCCAGAACACAAAAATTAAAAAAAAAAAGTAACAGCAGCAAGAAATCCACCAGTGTATAGAAATTTCACAGCCAAATGAAATGAAGATACTCAGCTTAAAGTAGACTCACAAGTTCTTTTTGCTGTCCAATACCCACTGAGGTACTTCCACATTTAATGAGTTGTTGGTTAAGAACCTACATCCACAAAATACATGTCATCTCATTTCTTGCCAAGTGAATAGTCATTGTTGCAGAGGAAAAAGAAAATGGACATGCGTTGTGTGACTTGTATGCGATAGTCTCTGTTCAAAAGCAAGTGCATAAATAGCATACTGCAGGAAATTAAATAGGATGTCAGCGTAGACATAGAAAAAGAACTTCATAAGTAAAAACATCTCGAGAAGTATTCTCATTTTAAGCAACTTACAATCCTTTCAAAGCTTTCAACTCACCAATGTAATCTGGGATTGGACCAGTGATTAAGCAATTTCTAAGCCACCTGAGGGCACAACACAAGAGTAGGAGCTTAAAAAATAAACCACAAAGTTGTTCATAATACGATTAATCGTTGTCGAAAACAAAGTACATATATAGAACTTACAAATATTTCAATTTTGCAAATCAGGGAATCCAATAGTTGATCCTTGCAAATCAGATATCCTCCTGAAAAACATGACAGATCAGTAAAAATAATTGTACCATCTTCTACATTTCTCAATTCTAATCAATTTCCAGTAAAGGAACATGTAGTACTCACAGTTCAGTTAAGTTTGTCAAACGGGATAAGTTAGAAGCGATAGGGCCCTCCATGGACGTGCCTTGCATATCACTGCAAACAGAGTCCTTAGATAATAAAAAAAGATAAAAAAAAATTCAAATTCATATATCAAAGAGGGTAATGATGACAGATAAAAGGAATGAAGTACAATACTCAAGAGTCTGTCAAGTTCCGTCCAATTCCCAATAAAATCAGGTATTTTCCCTGATATTCTGCTCCCATCTATCCTACTGCAGAGAGTAGCTTAAGTTTTAAGAATCTCTTAATTCTAAAAGCTATATCTCCATATAGTAATGTCAAATAGCATCACTTACAAATCCACCAAGTTCTTCAAGTAATCAAATGTTTCTGGCATTGTGCCGTTAAAGTCGTTTGCAGAAAGAATGCTGCAAGATACTGAAATATTCAGTCACTCATTTACTTGAAGCAATATGGCAAAAAGTGTTGGTGCAATACGAAGTGTGGTGCCAATATTTAGCATGGATACGAGTTCTTAGCCCCATTTACCTATCCAAAAGAATTGAGTCATAATTATCAAAGGATTATAATTTTAACAAAAACTCTACTTGCACCCGGGGTTGGGAACCTTCCGCGTACCATCCCTCCACATGTACAATAATGAAACGGTGCGTTGAAACACCCCACAGATGAAACACGAAACACCTCCATGAAAAAGAGAATACGGTGAGAGAAGGCTAACTTGAGGGAGGGACCGAGACATAGAGAAAGAGAGTGAGATTTTTACCAAGAGAACAACCGAGAAGGGTGGAGATACCCCGTGATGGTGGCTCTCAAGGAGGCACGAGCTCTGTATAGTGGGGGGAAAGGTTAGGTTTCGTGATATTGACCAACGATGGAGAGAAGAGGAGGAGAGATGGCAGTTTGGGGGTCTTACCGAGAGGGGCAAAGAGCTAGTGGTTAGAGCTGAAGTCGTCGGGGATAGAGACTGCGGGATGGAGGATGTGCGGCGGCACAGCACGCCATGGAGCTGCCGAGAGGGTGGTGGAGGACTGGGCTTCCGTGGTGGTTGGCAGAATGCTCTGTTTCGGAGTAGAAAACCAGAGTATGTCTCAGTCGACTGCGGCGTGGAGTAACGGCGTGAGGTGGAGGCCCTAGGCAGTGGCTAGTGGTTCTTGGTGCAGGGTGGTAACGGCAAGGAGGAGCTTGGGCAGTACTAGGTGGTCTTGTCCCGTTCTCCTCCAACGAAGGTTGACGTGTGCGTGGGGCAGCTTCTCATTTGAGGACATGGAGGACTTGGGCCGTGGGGGGCTGGGCAGTGGACGAAGTGAAGGGCTGGGCGTGGCTGCTGCGGTGTGGAGGCTCGGAAGCTGGTGGTGAAAAGCTATGGCGCACGGTGGGGCTTATAAAGAAATCCTTGAATCAAGTTGAAGATCAATCAAGTTGAGCATCAGGCATGAAGCACGGCAGTTAGAAAATCACAAAGGATTTATGACTCTGTTTGACTCTGTAACCAACATAAATTTCAGCTACAATTTTAGTCTTCTTACTTTGAATAGAACCTGTATACTTATTCGTGTATCAATTAGTGTGTGAATATACAATTGTTTTGTGAGCAACAAAGATTCTGTCCATATTCAATCTTCATCAAGGTTTTGGGCTCACGGTGTGGCTATTTCACAAGGGTGGTGCAGTGGCTTCATCGTTGGGTTGGCAAATGAGGGAGGACCATGTTGGTGAAATACACAATAATATAATAAAAATTACAATGTAATTAAAATTAAAACGAAGCCAGTTTGGACTGAGACACGGAAATATCGCTCTCTTTAAGGAGATTCAAGCCCTCTGCGGTATACAAAGTCTCAAATTAACCGGTGCAGCAGAAATCTTCTTGACTTGACTCCTCCAGGATACAACAGCCCAACTGATCGTCGTATAACCCGAACCAACTCTGCACAAGTAGTTGAGCCCAAAGCTCCTCTCAAAGAACACCTTTCTTTTATCTAGAAAATCTCTCAAAAATATATACTCACCAAGTATATTTTTGTTTATCACACTTTTTGTCAAATATTCCACACAACCTCCCTTACGAAAGACTACCTATATATATATATACATAAATAGACCATAAACGTCCCAGGAGGTTAAAAGACTAACGGGCAAAAAACAACAAAAATAAAACACAAGCAGCCCACCAACGTCAATAATAAAGATACCAAACGGCAACTGAAATTAAAAGAAATAAAACCTTCAGAACGTTAATGAAATTAATCTTCAAACGTCTAAGGCATAAAACCACTTGAAATAAAAAAAAAAACGGTTTTGAACACTTAAAGACCAAAACTCTCCCCAACGGCAATTTAATGACCAGCCCCCATTAAACATAACGTAAAAGACCAAAAGGAAAAGTCAAGCAACAGTAAGAAATAAATATATATTATTGAAAAATACTAACATTCTCCCACTATTTTTTAAAAATAATATAAATAATAATATGAGAGAGATACTTCCAGATGAAGAAGAATTATTATGCATCATGAAGGTGTGCTCTGCATTGAACCCTCACTTAGTGAAATAACAACCTTTACTCCAGAGTCAGTAGTGGTCTCAGACTTGAACTATGACTGCTTAGGGGAAATAAAGAATTATTACTCACACATAAAAATCCAGGTGTTGACATAAGCTTTATTAGCCAGCACATTACGGCCTTGTGCTCATCCCAGTTTCATGAGTGTATTAGAGAATAACCCCAAATCTCATAGAGAGCGGCCCCACTCTCACACTCACATAGGTTAAATTTGTCGAGGGTGTTCCTGTAATTCTTACACCCTACTCATAAGAGCTACAGAATTTCATTAAGAGTTTCTTTCAAAAACTCATCCTCCACAACATTACAGGATAAATGCACTCACATCATAGGAATGAGAAATAAAAATAATAGTGCATTTCTTACGACCATCATATGATTCGTTTTTCTCATTGAACCCAGTTCTCAGGATCTCTGGTCCCCGGATTGGGTATCCTCATACATGGCTCTTGAATTATGGGTTTTAATCTCATTCCCCTCGATGTATTCCAGATCTTTTCTTATCAAAACTTTGTTTAGTGGATCCACATTAATAACACCATCAATAAGAAAAAATCTCACAGTACTGTATTTTTCTTCTAAATGATATGGATTTACCATTATAATAACAGTTTTGTACTCTATCAATTATAGTAGTACTATCACAATAAATTAATTGATTTTTTTACAAGGAAATAAATCTCTCAACAAATTTGCTTCTCTATTATAGCCAAAGCAATTCAACTCCATATATAGTTGACTTGGCAATTATACGTCAGCTCAAAGCAATAATAAAATATGCATCCAAAATCACCTTAGGATAACTATATTAAAGTCTGGACGTTAAAAAGGCTTACGGTTATGATACTAACGCCAAAATCAATACCAAACGTTTCTTGAACGAACCAAATGGCAACTAATAAAAAAGACGCATCTCATGTAATACTGGAAAAGTTTTCCGTAAATGTATATCAGTTATCAAGGAGTTAACCAATTACGACTTTATCCCAAAAACTCAAAGAATTGATGGAAGAAAGAAAACGTTAGAGCCAAGTGTTTAAAAAAATATTATTTTCTAAAAACTTGACCCCCACTAATTTTGGATTTTAAAAATAAATTTTCTTTTCATAAAAAAATACACCTTACTCAAAAATCACTTTAATCCAAAATGAAGAAAAATAAACTTCTATTTTTTATTCTAAATCTGAGAAGTACAAAAGCAAGTGTGCCAAAAAAAAAATGCACATAAAAGAAACATACTATGCTTTATTCTCAATATTCAATTTAAACATCCCATCACAAGCATAGCCCTTGCCCACAAAAACTCCATTTTTTGTAATAACGTACTGATCAGATTCCATAGTTTGTTTGAAGTCCGCTTTGTTGAGTAAAAAACTCGACATCAAATTCTTCCTCATAGACGATGTATAGAGAACATCTTTTAGCATCAATATACGTCCAAAGGTGAATTTCAACTCAACCTCACCACTCCCAAGAAATTCGGTTTTACTTGAATCACCAAGCATTATAGTCTTTTCTTCAAAGGGAGTAAATTTTTTGAACCAATCTTTATCATAGCAGACATGCCTATTGGCACCAGAATCTGTCCACCACCCTTCAACAAATTGAACCATGTTAATGTCTGTGACCATTGCTACAAACAGCTCCTCAGTTACATTAACTTGAGGATCATTATCTCGCTTTCGAAACTTACAAATTCGAGCAAAGTGCCCAAATTTGCCACAGACAAAACATGCTTGATTTTGTGAAGGGGGTCCTTAGTTCTTATCATTTTGGTTTTGAAAACCTTTTTTGTGAGGTCTACTAAATTTTTTGAAATCTTTTCTTTGCGGCTTCAAAAAACTATTTCTTGAATTTTGACCTTTGGGCAAACTACCATTTTCAGAAATTAAATTTACCTTTGTCATGGTATCCTCATTACCATTTTGAAATACCAAATTATCTTGGCCTCTTGCTTCCTCCTCTACACGAATACGTGTGATTAATGTCCCCAAAGAGGTCTCCTTTTGTTTATGGTGCATCGACTTTTGAAACTCTCTCCACGAAGGTGGTAATTTGTCGATGATGTCACAAACAATTAGATTATCTCCAATCTTGATACCTTCGGATCGAACTTCAGCTACAACCATTTGAAAATCTTGTGCTTGCTCAGCAACGGATTTTCCATCTATCATTTGATATCGAAAGAAGCGACTTGCTGCATATTTCTTCGCTCCGGCTTCTTCCGTATCGTATTTACTCTGTAAAGCTTTCCAAATTTTCTTCACAGATGTGTAAGTAGTATTGTAGTAATCATAAAATTGATCAGCAAGACAATTTAAAAGATAGCATCGACATTTATACTCATCTTTGGTATATTTTGAATCTTTTCTTCATGAACTTTCACTTGTGCTTCAGTCATGTTCTCGGTAGTAATCTTGCTAGGATTCTTTGCAGTGAGAATATAGGAGACGTTGAGAAGGCTTAGATAGAAGAGCACCTTGCACTTCCATCTCCTGAAAGAAGCTCCTTTGAACCGGAAGGGTTTGTTAAGATCTCCAATGCTTTTCGTGGATTTTTCAGTCGTAGGCTCCATGGTTGAATTCTCCTTAAAAATTGTTGGTGAAATACACAATAATATAATAAAAATTACAATGTAATTAAAATTAAAACGAAGTCAGTTTGGACTGAGGCACGAAAATATCGCTCTCTTTAAGGAGATTCAAGCCCTCTGTGGTGTACAAAGTCTCAAATTAACCGGTGCAGCAGAAATCTTCTTGACTTGACTCCTCCAGGATACAACAGCCCAACTGATCGTCGTATGGCCCGAACCAACTCTGCACAAGCGGTTGAGCCCAAAGCTCCTCTCAAAGAACACCTTTCTTTTATCTAGAAAATCTCTCAAAAATATATACTCACCAAGTATATTTTTGTTTATCACACTTTTTGTCAAATATTCCACACCACCTCCCTTACGAAAGACTACCTATATATATATATACATAAATAGACCATAAACGTCCCAGGAGGTTAAAAGACTAACGGGCAAAAAACAACAAAAATAAAACACAAGCAGCCCACCAACGTCAATAATAAAGATACCAAACGGCAACTGAAATTAAAAGAAATAAAACCTTCAAAACGTTAATGAAATTAATCTTCAAACGTCTAAGGCATAAAACCACTTGAAATAAAAAAAACGGTTTTGAACACTTAAAGACCAAAACTCTCCCCAACGGCAATTTAATGACCAGCCCCCATTAAACATAACGTAAAAGACCAAAAGGAAAAGTCAAGCAACAGTAAGAAATATATATATATTATTAAAAAATACTAACAGACCATGCGGTTGTGGTTGCTGGGCAGGGAGAATGAGACGGCGTGGGAGAGTGCTCGTCGTCAAGCTTGTAGACGGCACCAGATGAGGCGTAAGTAAAGAATTATGAGGCGTAATGATGCCAATATCCTCCCCTTCAATTCCATTCTCAACCAACTTCTCTGTGATCTATATAATGAGCATGGTGAGGAACCAAACTACAAACAGATGAGGCATATCACCTGGACAAGAGGAGGTAGGTGATAATGATCACCAACAAGGACAAATGTCGAAGCAAACATCAAGGGTCCCAGTGATACCTAATACGAAAAAGACTCATGAATCAATCAGAAAGTTCAACATAATCTATTCATCAATAAGTCTGCTTAAACAGCAACACCACACCTAATTAAGTTACAAACACTAAAAACAGTCTCAAATCTGCATAACAATAAACTAGGTAGTTAACAAACAAGTTTTGTCTTCAACTAAATGTAAGATGGATAACCACCTGAAATGCAAGATGGCTCGGAAGGAGCACGGCAGCGCTAGGGAGAGCGCCCACAGTCATGGGTTGCGAACAGAGCTATATTTTCACCTCAAAATGTATTTTGTCATTCCTCAACATAATAAAATTCTTTGTAGCTCTATGGACATTGATACATTATCGAGCCACATTAATTTTGTGTTGTGTGATATTCGATTGTTTGTTTGCTTTACTTTTTTGTCATCGTTTTCACAATATGAACTCATGTTTTGTTAAAGGACGTTATAATATAATTTAATGAATTCTACAACAAACTATCTTTTAAATTTATAAAGGAGGTTTAAGTTTTTAATTATAAAATTTTTATATCCTAAGAAGAGAATGAAAAGTTTTAAAAAGTTCAAAAATCCCCCGTCTCATTTTCTAAAATTATTTTTTTGAAGCCTACACCACAAGTATGCATGGGATATATCTGCCAGGACGTCTAGAAGGAGCTTGTTCCCTCACATGTTAGACTAGTTGTAATTTGCAGCACCCGCAGCAATTTTATTCACCAACTAATAGAGTGTTCCTTATCTTTACTTCCACTCAACCATTTTGGTGGTCTGTCTCCTTGCGCTAGCAGTACCCTCACAATTTACAACCTCGAAATATCAAAGAAGTAGCTTTGCATCAGAGAACATATAAGTCTCAAATCACAAACTTAATTCTCAATTCTTTATTCTGATCGAATAAAAAATAATGGCCTTCACTTTCTTGAAATATTCGTCTCTGTAGATGGAAATTTGTTGGGTTCAAATTCTCAACAAATTTCTTGTTGGAGAGCTTGCTTGTCCCTGTTCATCAAAATTGCTCTTACGTCTCAAAGGTTCAAATCCCTTCATGCGAGGATGCATGGTGTAAAAAAAACATAAATGAAATGATTACATCTACCTATTGTTCTAAACTGGATGTGTATCTAGCGAGAGAGCAGACTTGGATTCTTCACTTATACTCTGTAGTTGTGGTGTTGCTTTATGCAAAGAGTTGTTTTTCACTTCCAACAATTCTTTCATCCGAATCCAAGATTTCTATCCAACATGATCTTAAAATTACATTTGTGAATTCCATGAAGCTAACTATGCAGTGTGAAGTTTGACTTTACACCCACCAATAAAAAGTTAACACGTAAGCGGTCTATGTAATTAACGGTAGAAGCGACTTGAGTACGAAATTGTCTCCCCCCACTCTCCCTCTCTCTCTCTATCTGCTGAAGCCCATCTCTCTCCCTTTTTCCTTCCTCTGCTCTTCCTTTTTTACCCCCCCTCAATTGCTCTCTCTCTCTCTCTCTCTCTCTGCCCTATAGACAGATTTGAGATGGGGAAATGCCCTTTCTAATTGTTGGGCTCGATTTGGAGATCATAAGAAGCTAATACAGCTCACAGTTGATGAAGATGTAGTGATGCTAATGGATCTCAGCAGTAGATTGGCAAAGTGGAGGCATCAAGGGCAAGAACTGCTACATGTTGATAAAGATCTAGATGGTGTGTTAATAGCTTGAGTCATAAATTATCTTCGATTTTGATAGTAGATTTTTTGAAGGAATAGACCCCCAGTTTATGAGAAGTTGTTCTTTGAGTTCCAAACCCATTTTTTACCTCGTGTAGAGAGATGACCAAGTTGTAAAATGATATGTAACTTGCAAGAATGTGACAGCGTTGATATTGCGGGGTCAGAGAGCTCAACAATGACTTGAGGGGGGAGAAAATCTGAGTTTTGGCCTGAGAGGAGAGAGAGAGAGAGAGACTGAACATTAGCGGGCACAAAACAAAAACCACATAAGTTTGACTTTATTAGTTCTTTTGGAATTAATGGCATTTTGCTTATGTTGGGGCATAAACACATGCTCTAAGTTGAGCTTTGATACTTGGACAAGAAATAGTTGATTGTTTTCTTGAGCTTTCATGAATTGACATTAGCAGAAAAGAAATCACCAAATTAACTCGTACGTAAAGCAATATCTCTGGTTCAAGCATCTTGCCTGATTGGAATTTGAGGAAGCCTGTTTGGTCATTAATTGCTTGCAGATCTTTTAATCCAATACCCATATTTTTCATCTAGAGTTACGTTGCGAAGGGGGAACTAATTACAAGTCTCATATATGTTATTAAGATCTCAAACTTGTGATTGAAGAAAAGAAAAACAGAATACATACGAAAAAGCAAACATCAAAACACGAAGCTACACAATTCTAAACCTAGATAGCTTACAAGTGCTTGTTACAATAAAATAGTAGCAAGTGGAGATGCACACTTCAATGAAGTTAAACCATGCCCGTCGCCAGTGCAAATTTATGTAGAGAATGGCAACAATTGCTAGCAACATTATCACATAAGACACTGCAAAGCTGACGTAGAAGACTTCCAAGTCTATAAAACCACAAGCTTCATCTCCCTCATTATCAGTTGGAATGGTAAATGATGGTTCAGTTTTAGTGCAAGCCTTAAGTAGTGGAGGTCCACACAGGAGAGCATTTCCCTCGTAACTGCTTTCATCAAAGGTACCGAACTGAGCTTTTCTTTCCGGTGTTGTACCCCTTAAATTATTGTGTGCCACTTTGAAGACGGCTAGATAGTTCAACTCTACCAATTGAGGGGGGATAATACCATCCAAATTATTATGTGATAGATCCAAGCTCTCAATTTGCTTGAGTTTCAAGAATTCAGTGGGGATTGATCCTGTTAAATTGTTGAATGACAGGTTCAACACATGGATGCTACTCAAATCTCCAAGCTTGATCGGAATTTCTCCTTCTAATTTGTTGCATGAAAGGTCAATTCCAGACATGTTGTTGAGGATGTCACCTTTGTAGGAGAGAGTATTATTCTTTGTTGAGAACTCCACTTCTTGTAGTGGATCCACATTGGAGAACATATAAACTTGATCCAAAAACTTGTTGTTCATTATCATTGCGGAATGCAAGAATGACATGTCGAATATTGCAAAATATGTTTCGAGCCGCACTGATACGAAAGATTTTGCTATGGTTGGCTCAAATGCAATGTTACTCAAGCAATGAGGTATTTGACCAGAAAAACTATTGTGGGAAAGATCCAACAAGCTTAGTTTTTCTAAAAGGCATAATTGAAGCGGGATTTTTCCATGTAAATAATTTGCTTTCAAGAGGAGAATGCTCAAACTTGAAAGGTTGCCGATCCAATCTGGAATGTTGCCAGTAAGGTAGTTATCTCTAAGATTTAGAGTGACTAAAGTAGAGCAACCCTTGAATCCACTGGTAATTGGACCGGTTAACCTATTTTTATTCAAATGAACATGTTGGATCCTGAACCAGTCGGAGCAAGAGGGTATAGAGCCAGATAGATTGTTATGGGACATGTCAAAGAATGAAAGGTCTTTCAACTTACATAACTCAACTGGAATGGGACCTTCAAGCTGGTTTTTTGCGAGAGCAATTACGCTCAATAATGGCATGCTCCCCATCCATCTTGGAAGCATCCCTGACAAATTGTTATTACTGAAATCAATTGCTTCCAAGGTCATAAAATTAGATATGGTATGTGGGATCTCTCCAGAAAAGTGGTTGTTGTCCAAAAACAAAAAACGTAGTAATGTTAGATTCAAAATGGTAGGAATTAGTTGGCCACTCAAATGATTTTCGGACAATTTAAGGTAGTGTAAGGAGGAGCAACCTATTATCAAATTCTCTGGTATTGTTCCTGAAAAATTATTACTTGACATGTCGAAAACTTTTAAGGAGGTCAAATTACCATAAGAAGAAGGAATAACACCTTCAAAGTGATTTTTAGAAATATGTAAAAACACTAGATTTGGAAAAATTAAACCAAAGTTAGTTGGAATTGGACCTTGTATACTATTAAATGAAATATCTAAAAGAGAAAGGTTGGAAATATGATGACTGGGCAGCAGGAAAGTGCCTGTAAAAGAGTTATTTCTCAAATTAAGAACCTCCAACCTTGTATTGTTTTCTAGCAACCATGTCGGGAACTGTCCTGCCAAATTGTTGTTAGGGAGTTGTAGTACTTGCAAGTCGAATTGATAATGAAGGAATCTCGGAGTTATTCTACCAGACTTGTTAGATAAGCACTGATAACAACTCAAAACCTTTAATTGGAAGCCAGGAACCCATCTTTGAGACAGATCAGTTTCATCAACTAGTTTGTTGCCATCACTAAATATGACCTCAAGTTTTGAGAGATTAAAAAATGAGGAGAATGTGATTGGGCTGAAGTGGTTATATGATAAACGAAGGAACTCAAGTGACTTCAAACTAGGTAGAGGGGAGAGATCAATGCTTCCATTAAAGCGATTTGAAGAGATATCAAATATTCGAAGTTGTGTCATGTTTGCCAAACATGAAGGCAGTATCCCTTCAAAATCATTATGGCTGAGATCTAACTCTCGTAGATTCATAAGCTCACACAAGCCTACAAAATGAAATGAGTAAGGATTAAGTTCTACCATTAAGAGATTTTTGCTACGGAATATTTTGCAAAAATAAGGCTTTTTACCTTGAACGATGGGCAAACTTCCATTGAATCCACAGTATTGTATTGACAATACATTAAGGTAAGTCATAACTCCAACTTTATTCAGGAAGCTTTTGTCAATGTAGGAACCATCCAAATACAACTCCTGTAGGTTCTTTAGTCTTCCCAACTCTAAATGTATACGAAAATTGTTAAAATGTGTTAAATAGGACATAGTATATTAGTCGATCTAACCTTAGAGACTAATTACCTGAGATTGGGATATTGATTGGTCGATCTCTTTGGATGCCTCTCAAATATAGTTCCTTGAGCGATAAGACCTGACCAAGGGATAACAGGAAGCTTTCATTGAAGTTATTCCCACTAAAGTCAAGCACCTCTAGCTTGCTCAATCCGGATAATCTTTCAAAACCTACAATTTAGACAAATATAAACTGATTTCGATTGCATAATTCAAAAAATAAAAAAGAAAGAAATATTTAAACGGAAAATGAAAAACAGAACAATATAAACAAACCATCCAAATATTGCATTATAACTCAAATCGAGGTACTTGAGCTCTTGAAAGGGAAGAAACAGAGAGGCATTCAGATTAAGATACCAAACTTCATCACTATTGTAAGAGACCTTCACATAGCTAAGATGAAGCTCTTAATGTCACACACAACACGTTGCCAATCGTAGCAATTACTCTCTTCGTGAGATGAGTTCCAGATTTTAAGGGTTCATACGAGGAGTTCATCAAACAAGCAATTACTCTCTTCCCTCAAACAAGCATGAATAGAACATAATTGAAACAAGGCCCACAACAGTAGCCACCACCCAAAAATTCCAAACTCCATTCACCTTTTCTGTTTTACTCTTAGTATTAAAATGTGTTCACTAGGATATAGCATGGATGTAACCTTAGAGACTAATTACCTGAGATTGGGATATTGTGGATGTTTCTCAAATATAGTTTCTTGAGCGATAAGAACTGACCAAGGGATGACAGGAAGCTTTCATTGAAGTAATTCAATGAGAAGTCAAGCACCTCTAGCTTGCTCAATCTGGATAAACCTACAATTTAGACAATTATAAACTGATTTATATTGCATAATTCAAAAAATAAAAAAGAAAGAAATATTTAAACGGAAAATGAAACCTTCACATAAGATATTTCATTATAACTCAAACCGAGGTACTTAGATGAAGCTCTTCACATAAGATACCAAACTTTATCACTATTGTAAGAGACCTTCACATCGCTAAGATGAAGCTCTTAATGTTGTCACACACTACACGTTGCCAATCGTAGCAATAACTCTCTTCGTGAATCATAGCAAACTCCATTCACGTTTTCTAATTAAGCGAAGAATTTATATAGATCAACACCAGTATCCTAGCTAGACACCAGTACTAAAATGTGTTCACTAGGATATAGCATGGAGTATCAATAGGACATAGCATATCATAGCTACTCTGTTTATGATATAAACAAACCTTCATTTGGAGCCCATCTAGATATTGCATTATAACTCAAATCGAGGTACTTGAGCTCTTGAAAGGGAAGAAACAGAGAGGCATTCAGATACCAAACTTCCTGATACGGGGCCCTCACATAGCTAAGATGAAGCTCGATTACACGCCCTGTAGTGTTGTCACACACAACACTTTCCCAATCGCAGCAATTTCTCCCTTCCTGAGATGAGTTCCAAGATGTGAATAAATAAACATACGAGGAGTTAATGGAAGCTTTGAGTCGCAAGAGGGCTTCTCTCTCCTCCCTCAAACAAGCATGAATAGAAGATAATTGAAACAAGGCCGCCAACATTAACCACCACCCAAATATTCCAAACTCCATTTCACGTTTAGGTGTCTAAGCGAAGTTATTCTTAAAGAGTTTATATAGACACCTCAACATTGACCGATGACTTAGAAATAATTAAGGCCAAAGACTATAAAATTTATATATTAAATTATTTCAAGCAAAAATGATAAACTTGGGAAGACCTTGACTGATGACTCAATTATAAGCCGTAGACTCATGAGTACTCAATTGTCTTCACCTTCTTGAATTTTAAAAATAGAATTGAAATTAAAGTTTTAGAATTTTAAATTACTGATCATAGAAATATTTCTTCAATAAAGAATGTTGATTTAATTAAATAAGACAAGATGCATTGTCTCTATCTTAATGCAAAACATGATGACCTTAACCTTGAAATTTGTTAGTATTTTTTAATTAAATCCAAGTCCCCATGTGAAAGCAGGCACATGTGACCTTAAATCTGGCATTGTGTTAATGTTGTTGCATCATGTGTCTGCTTTCTCGCCAGCCCTATGTTTCCGGTACTGTACAGTTGCGCGCATAGCATAAGCCAAATTAAAGGGATCGGAAGACCAAATCCTTTCACATGTGTGTTAATTAATTCATGTAATGCAGAGTTAATTTTGAATTGTTGTTCAGTGACTAAGGATACGGCAAAACGGGGGATGACCAGTCTGGCTAGCTAATTGGCAGTTTATCCTGTGGAATCTTTCTGCAGGAAGTCATTGCATGAAATATATACAAGCATTATCCCATATATGAAGTTTCCAGCATTAATTGTAGAGTAATGCTGTATGTAGTGATAATTTTGTTTATAAGACTTATTTTATTAATTTTCTTTTAAAATTTAAATTTTGAATTTGAAATTTTTTGACTTTCAGTATATCAATAACTCACCTGTAGAAAAGTAAGTTTTTTGTAAATTTTTCTTAAATATATTTAGCATTTTTCTTAATTTTATGTATGAAACTTTTCCCATTCACATTGAAGGTTAGATGCATGCATGCCATGCCATGCCAGGTTTATGTTATTATTATAATGACCATATCATTAATTAGTTAACTAGGGCCTCCTATGTACGTCTTTTTTTAATTTTTAGAGGCAGGCTTACTTCAATCGTTTATTTGCAGGATGGTCAATGATTTGTTTTAGTAATGTTAAATACAATCTTAACGTGTATGAGTCATGTGCACACTTTCTTTGAAAAAAAATAGATCCAATAGAAAAAAAAATAATATTTCATGTGAGTTCTAGATTTAATTATTTTTTTTAAAAGGAATGTGCGATACTTACACATTTTATAGCTGCAAATATTATTATTATTATTATTATTATTATTATTATTATTTATCCTTGATGTATGGTGATCAAATCATAGCACCTTCTGATCTACATCGAAGTGGAATTCTAAATATGGAACTGATCACATTAGGCGCCATAGAAAAATAAATTTAAATTGCACACATACATCCTAGCTAGCTTGCAAACAGATCTAATTTCTAGAGCATGATGGTTGGGCGAAAACCCAACATGTTAATTATGTAGTGAACATACATACAAGAAATATGGGTGTTAATTTGAGATAATTCTAGCTACTAGAATTCAATTCCTAACTGATCCAACATTAATGCATCGATCATGAGTAGCCTAGCTTATACAAGTGTACGTACCTGTAAATTATTTCATAATAAAGAACAAACAACATTGTTGAAAGTAGTAGAATTAGTATGGTCATATATATTGAGCTTATATATAGAAATTTACGTTGTCTGTCTCTGTCTTTCATGCAAAATATGATGACATTAACCTTGAAATTTGTTAGTATTTTTTAATAAATATATATTTTTTTACCATTATTTTTAATATCCAATAATTGAATTAATATTTAATCACTGAATGCTTATTAAAACAGATCCTCTATTTTCATCCAAGGATTGCGCCGGCCTCTTTCTTTTTTAGAAAAAGAAAACGTCTTTTGACTGTTGTAGGTTTCTTGTCTCTGTCTAGGACAATATATAACTTTGAGAAGACCTTGACCGATGACTTATAGTAATTAATAGGACAATACCTTAAAAAAATAAACAATTAATAGGACAAAGACTTGGTGCCAATTCAAGCGAATTATACTCATAAATAGTGAGACCCATATAAAAATATTTACATGGTCCCACTTTTTCTGTCACTACTATTTAACTTTGGGTGCGGCTATTATGTTGCTTCATCTTGGCGTAAAAAAGTTTTTTTTATTTTTTATTTTTTTTACATATTTAAATCTATTTAAAAAATAAAAAAATACATCAATACATTTAAAATTAATTTCTTAATCATTAAGTAAAAAAAATTAACCAGCGATCAAATGAAGATGTCAAAAAGAGTGGATATAATAATATTTTTCTTTAACTTTTAGTTCAGAAAGAACGTTAACTCCAACTCGCCTATGACGAAGTCCGTGATACCAATCAAGGTTGTCTAAAGTTTGGTAATAAACGTTAAACGTAATTACAAGTAAATTATTTATTTATAGCTAATTATTTTTTGTTAAAATAAATCTATTTTTTTTTTATAAATAGTCATTATCATCGTAAATAATTCATTAAAAATGCTCACTTTTCTTGTAGTATGTATTTTTTTCGAACACCAAGAAAATAATGCATTGTGTTTTCTTTAGGCTAAGAGAAATGCAAAACTTTTATACAACGACTAGTCACAGATTCGCGTGATGCATGAAAAAAATTAAAATTATTTCGTGAAAATAGTAAACCTAATTCTTTTGAAAAAATATATTTTAATTCTTGCTTCATATTTATTAAAGAGCAATGCTAGGTACAGTCCCCACTTGGGGACTGCATGTGCAGGTCTAGGCTATTTTAACTTTATAATTTTGTAAAATTACAAAATTATCCCTCCTAAAATAATATTTTCTCTCATTTAAGCATGTGCCTGCACATGCAGTCCCCACTTCAGGACTGCAAATAGAATTTCTCTTTATTAAATTTGGAATGGTTGTTTCATGCGAAGATTTTGACAATTCTTTTTTCACTTGATAATTAGTTTTGTACCTAATCAGTTCTGATACAATTATTATAAGCAAATTCATAGTGCCAGTGTATTTAGCCATACACGGTATCTTCAAAATTTATTTGAAATGCACACTGAAGGTTTATTGGTTAAGGTTAATGATCATCTAAATCCGTACAGAATCCGAATTATTGTAACGGCTATAATTATTAGATCCGGATTTCCTTCCATCATCATCATTGCAAGTTCATGGAAAGGCCTTAATTAATTATTATAGCCATGCCAAGTCAAGGGTTAACTAACTTTCTTCCATTCTTATACTTTGGCATTCATTAGGTTCAATTTCATCTCATCTTATCTCATCTCATTATTATAATTTTTTTAAATTTTCACATAAAATATAATAAATAATTCTATTTTTTCAAATTTCAAAACAATAATAATATTAAAAAATAATATTCTAATAATAATCTATTCAACTTTCATCTCAACTCACTATACAAACAACACCTAAATAGCAAATATATATCTTTGGATTATGATACGTTTAACACGAACTTCACAGGTTTAGTATGAGTTCGGCATGTCTTTTTTTTTTTTTTCCCTTTTTCTTTTCTTCTCTACTGCTAACAGGGTTCTTTGTGGTGTGATGCGATTTGTTTTGTAGTGTCAGAATGATGTACCTCTACACAGAACTTCTCTTTTTCATTTTGAAATTCAAATCCAACCCTGTTGCTTTCATTTTCGTCTCGGCTCTCCTTTCCATCTCAAGCCGAGCGAACGAACCTCTCATTGTCATAGGCCAAGAATGAACCTCTCGGCGTCGGTGTCAGAAGGGCGAACCAACCTCTCCGACATCGTCGAAGGTTAGATAAACACCATACCCATTCCCGAACCTCTCTCCCACACTAACTCTGTGTCTTTGTCTCTTAGTTTGTCTCTTTCTTAGAGCATCCTTGGCGCCGCTACTGGCCTGGCTGAACCTCCTCTCCCATTCAAGTTGTGCCTCCTACGGTGTGGCCACCATACAACATCCCCTTCGAAGGCAAGGATGCTTCTCTCTCCCTCTCATTCGACTCTCTCTCTCTCTCTCTGTCACACTATATGTCTCGACTTTGGGCGATTTGGGCGAAATCACACCAGGTTCTGCCACTACCGCCGCCATGCACAGCCGACTCTTCTGAGTTGTCAAGTAACCCCACAAAAGTCATTCCCTCTACACCTGCTGAATCTGGAAGTACTTGAATTGGGAGCGCTCGGCTTCTGCTAGTGCCAAGTATTTTTTTTTAATTTTTTGCTTTTTACGGCGAACTCCCCTCATACTTGATTGACCACCACCTGGGAGTCGGTTCATACTTCAATCTCGGTGGCACCCAGGGATATAGCTACCACCAGCCCTAAAAGCAGCGCTTCATACTCTGCCTTGTTGTTCGTGGTTTTGAATGCCAATTTGATGGCGTAATTGTACTCCTTTCCCTCGGATGTAACGATATGCACTCCCACTCCCCCTCCAGCCCAGCAAGATGAGCCATCCACGAAAACTTGCCAAGGCTTCACGGGAGGTGCATGATCGCTCTTTGTCGGGAAACCAGTAAACACAGTAACGAAGTCTGCCAACACTTGCCCCTTGACGGTGTTCTGTAGTGCATAATCGATGTCAAACTCGCTCAGCTCTACTGCCTAGTACATGAGTCGGCCTGAAGCGTCCGACCTTTGCAGGATCTTTTTCAGAGAGGTTTTCACGAGGACCCTTACTAAGTGAGCTTGGAAGGACGGGCGTAGCTTGCGTGTGGTTACCACCAGTGCGAAGGCCAGCTGCTCTATGCATGGGTATCTAGCTTCAGCCCCACGATAAGCTTGACTGCTGTAGTAGGCTGGCCTCTAGACTTCATCCACTTCGCGCACTAATGTCGAAGAGACTGCTTGGGGAGAGACTGCCAGGTACAGGGTCAGCATCTCCCCACACCTGGGTTGGCTGAGGAGAGGTGTGCTCGTGAGGTTCTTGAGAGCCTCGAATGCCAGGTCGCACTCCCTGTCCCATACCTGTGCCTTTCGCAGAACCTTGAAGAAAGGCAGACACTTGTCGATGGATCTTGACACGAACCTGTTGAGAGCCGCCACTCATCCAGCTAGCTTTGCACCTCGTTTATGCTTCAGGGTGGGGCCATGTTGAGGACGGTCTCCACCTTTTCGGGGTCTGCACCTCTTTCCCTGTGATAACTACTTCATCCTTTTCTTCCTCTATCAATAAGAATTTGTTCCATAAGTCTGCTAATTCTTCTGCCATCTAGTTCCCAGTCTTATGGAACAAATATCTTCTACGACAATATCAATTTCGTCCCAAAAAATATCTTTTGGGACAAAATTGATTTGGACCGTTCGAACGACAATTTTATTCTGGGATGATTGAATTTCATCCCATAATGTCGTTCGAACTCTCACAAAAAACGTTCGAACAATCTGTTTGGTCCAACGTTTACTTCATGGGTGGTCGATCGATACCAATCCATTTGACCAAATAGACATGAGGAAACGTTCGAACAAACAAATTGATGATCAAACGTAAATTATATTAATTTTTAGAATTGAATAACAGACCATTTGAACATGTAATGAACGGAAAGAGTAAGTTGACTGTTCGAACGTGTTCAAACGGTTCGCAAAGTTTTATGACCGTTTGAACTCCAATGAGTGATGTTCTAATGGTTGTATCCGATTTATATATGTTCGAATGTTTGATGATCGTTCGAACGATTAGTACTTTCATTTTAATAAAAAATTTAAAACAAAATAGATATTTATATTCCAAAAATACATTACAAATTGTTTAATATAAATAAAACTAATCTAATAAGTCCGAAATAAATAAATAAAATAGTAATAATACTAATAATGTTATCAGTACAGAATTTTATAAATACTAAAATTTAAGTAAAACACGAAAATTAATTGCTTGGAGGTCTGAATTGTTGCATAAGCGTCTGCATTTGGAGTTGCATCTCTCTTTGTTGTTCTTCTTGTTGTGTTATGCACATCTTCATGTCTGCTTATTTCGTCAATTGAGCATCTAACTCACGCTATTTTGCAAGTAATTCTTCGACTCTGGAATTCGCATTCTCTAACGCAATGGCAGTAGTACCTGACGTTAATGAAGAGCCTGAAGGCTTTATACAGCGACTCAAATCCCTCAAATATCCTGAACATTAACGCAATTCTTCAACATCACTAGTTGATAAATTATGATCTGATACAGCTTCAGCACGAAGGGCAACCATTTTATCCTACACATAACATAAAAAATTAATATTGACACAAAAATTTAAATATGTTTAATTAAAATAAGTTATAATACTTACATAATTCTCACGAGCATCGGGATGAGTCCACTCTCCATTACTATTTGTATGTGATGCAACATATAATTTTGTCAGATCATAATTAGTGTCTGACTCTTTCTACAAGAGACATTATTAAGATATAAAGTCAATATTAAAATTAGTACCTCTAAAAAACAAACTATATAGAATAAGAAAAAAGAGTACATTACTAATTTCAGAGAGAGGTGATGGAAAGATCTTGAGCCTGCATGATGATGAATATTCAACTTCAATCTATTTGTTTTGTTTATAGAACATCGCTTCTGCATAGAAGTTGTAAGTATTAGTACGTGAAAATTATAAATAGCGTTTAATTTACCTTATATGATGGATCATCAAACATGTAGCAAAATTTTTCCCAATCTGTAGGTTGGACATCTTGAAAAGGATGCTGGCGTATCTTCCTTGTTCTCGTACTTCTTGTAATGCTCGTAACACCTCGCCTTATACTTGCGGAATGCATTATACATCTGCTCATCGACAGTTTTAAGCTCTTCTCTCCAACCAAAATTTAGTTCGAAATCATCAATAAAAAGTATATACACAAATAAATTATCATTTAAAATATTAAATAATATCAATATAAATTTATTGGTTAAATATTATATACCAAACAATGCTTCTTTATAGGGTCTTTCAAATTTTGCGGGACTTTATGCCATGAACTCGTAGTCAAAAGTGCATAAGTTCGTGTAAGAGCACCCACATGCGATGCAAGCCAAGCTACTTGTTGTCACTCGCCTCCAATATGTTCCTCAGAAATGTTAACCTTAACCTTATGTACTTTACGATATTTTACCAACGTCACACCTCTAGTAGTGGCTTGTCCATGACGAGATTGTACTGTTATATCTATAAAATAATATTTAGTTATTTACTTTGTATCAATTATTAATTATCTTAATTGAAAAAATGAGTATTAGCTATTTACCTTGTTCCGTAGAATCAGTCTCTAATGGTGAGTCAGACAGAGAGCTAGGAACAGGTGGAGATCGGATGTGAATTTCCTTCCTCTTTGGTGGCATAATTGCGAGATATTGTGTAATGTGAACAAAAAACCAGTCAATCATCTGTATCAGTTTCATCTGTAGATACTTCAAATGACTCAATATTTTGATCAACTGTCGCATCAACTATTTCAGCCTCAATATCTTCCCTATGTAATGGGTTCATCTCATACTGGCTCAAATCCACAAATAAGTTAAAGACGGGTTGACTCTCTTGGTATGCTTCTTGAGTAGAGAGATCATCTGCTTCTTCATCTTGTCCCGCCGCCTCAGGGATAATGTCATACATTGTAATCCTCACCCAACCGATCTCTAACTCGCATCCAATTCTTCTCCATGTCTAATATCCTATTGCAAAGAGTAAGTGCATCAACAAACAATCAATTATCTAACATATTGTGCAATTTCTTCCTTTCACCGGATAGTTGGTCCTATCCCATTCAGGATTGTAAGATCATAATCGTCAACCTACCAACTATTATCTATCACGTTCAACAAAATTTTGACAGCATCTCCCCATAGTTCTCCAAATATGCTAGTTTGGTCGTGCGCACCGACGAGAAATACATCGATGCACCATCACCGAAATTGCATATTCATATAACAATAAGGGATGACTCTACCAAAATCATAATGTTGGATGCAATATATATAGTTGTATAGTTTGCGAGAATAATTTTACAATCCCAAACTGTCCACTCTGGACATATTCAAGAGTTATCAATCAATCGTTCAACATGATTGATAACTCTTGAACGGGTCTAAGGTTTGTTTCAGTGCAAAGTACAAGATACAATATTAAAACACAACAAGAATACAAGATATGAGAATATAGTATTAGGTCGTATTCTAAGTCATTTAAGTATTTTAATTATTAAGTGTATTTTAAATATCTTAATTATTATGTTTATTTTGAGTATCTTAATTATTAAGTGTATTTTAATTATTAAATGTATTGTAAGTATCTTAATTATTATGTTTATTTTGAGTATCTTAATTATTAGGTGTATTTTAAGTATCTTGATTATTATGTATGTCTAATATTAAGTATATTATAATCATTAAGTGTATTTTAAGGATCCTAATTATTATTTATTTTAATATTAAATGTATTTTAATATTAAGGGTATTTTAATTATTAAGTGTATTTTAAGGATCCGTATTATTATTTATTTTAATATTAAATGTATTTTAATATTAAGTGTATTTTAATTATTAAGTGTATTTTTAAGTATCCTAATTAATTTTTATCTAATAATTGTAATTTAGTAATTAAACTATTTTCTGTGTTTAACGTTCGAACATGGAGAACCGTTTGAACATTGTGATATTGTGATTGAACGGTTCAACCCATAATATGAACCAGAGAGCAAAACACAATCGCAAAACGCAATTAATCATCCCAAAAATCAATTCACAATGAAGATAGATAGACAAATACAATCATTCGATGTTAAAATCTATAAGTTATGAAATTTGGACATACCTTGAGCTGTGCAAATCGAAATAACAAAAAATTGCCTACAAAATGAAGAAAATGAAAATATTATCACTATAATGAAGAAAATGAGTTAATCTATCTAGAAATCTAACAAAAAAACATACCTTGAATCAATATAGAGCTAATGTTTATAGATTTTGTGGAGAGAATGAAGGATTATGGAGAGAAAAGTAGAGGATTGTGGAGAAAATGGGTGTTTTGGGCACTGGTTGAAGAAAAGGAAGTGAGAAAATGAGAGAAGTGCGGTAGGCTGAGGGGATCTAAAGGTTATGTAGGTTCTAAAACTTATTACGGCAACATTTTGTGTTGTAACGAGTTGTCTACATATTGAAACGGCATCGTTCTAATTAATAAACCACTTGTTACAACGGAATAAGTTGTCACTTGGGTCGTCGTATATCATTCGAAAGACTAATTTTGGTGTTCGAACGGGAAAATCCAAAGAGCGTCAAAATTTTCCTGCTTGCAAAAATTTTGCGGAAGCGTTCGAACATGTAAAAATGGTGTTCGAACGATTTTCTACGTTTCATACACTTTCGCGGGAGACAATCCGCCACTGTTCGAACGTTCTTCTTTATGTAAATTACCGTTCAACCTTGTTACGTGTGTTCGAACGGTGTTACTGACCGTTCGAACATACTACAAATTGAAATATTAGTAATTTTATCTCTTTTAATCAAACTATATTATCATAATTATTTAATTCAACTATAATATCCATAATTAATTTATTAATTCACTATATATATTGTGATATATTATAAGTATTAGTATAGTTATACTATAGTTACTAAAGTTATAGTATATTTATGATTATAAGTTATGATAACTATTATAAGTATAGTATAAGTATAGCTAATAATATATAATATAGTTATACTATAGTTACTATTATAAGTTATAGTATAGTTATGATTATAAATTATGATAACTATTATAGGTATAGTATAAGTATAGCTATTATTAGAATGTAAGATGAGACAATGTCATGCAGTGCCTTCCCTTTCTCTGGGAGAAAGCGTGAGGTTCCAGTGCCTTCGTTGTCTATCAAAGGTTAAAGTCTCACTTTGGTGAGTTGGTGTACTCTTTCTTTGTTTCTGGTAGTGGTTTTTGGGTAGTAGGACGTGATGGAGGCTGAGGATTTGGCATCACGTTGGGAAAGGTTACACATTTCCAAAGAAGAAAGCGCATGTTTCCATGTCCAACAGAAGAGCACAAATGGTGACGAAAAAAGGGGCAAATATTGTATAGTGGGGAAGGCTATGACCGAGAAGGGAGTTAACAGCGAAGGCTTTAGAGTTACAATATCTCAAATATGGAGGTTGGAAGGGTGGGTGACCTTTAAGGAGCTTGGTGATCAGTGTTTCTTGATCGAGTTTCAGAATATAGGAGACAAAGAATAGGTTCTGAGTGGACGTCCATGGTTTTTTGACAGACACCTCCTCACCATGATGGAGGTGGATGAAAAGGAATCCATAGATGCTTTGAAGTTTCGTTTCGAGCCATTTTGGATACAACTCCACAATCTTCCACTATCAGTCATGACAGAAGGTTTCGGTGAGCAGTTTGCAGAGGCCATAGGCCTGGTCATTAGAGTAGACGCAGAGGCAGATGGACGTGCATGGGGAAGGTGCCTAAGAGTAAGGGTGGCTGTGGACCTCAATAAACCATTGCTACGAGGGAAATGGTTAAAGCTGGATGACAAACAACACTGGGTCTCTTTTAAATACGAGAGGCTGCAAAATTTCTACTTTCATTGTGGAGTTCTTAATCACAAAGGCAAAGGTTGCTCGTGATCTCGTAATGCTCATCAAGGAGATACACAGCCCCCATCTCAGTTTGGTCCATGGCTTCGAGGACAGCCCAAGAACACAAACATCTTTGATAGCCTTAGATATGGTGGTTCAAAGGGCGGAAACAACCAACAGACGGGTCAGCAAGGGGGAGAGGGTACTATGGTCCAAGATGTGTTATTGCACTGTACACCAGAGATCTGTTCGAAAAAGGTAGTAGAGAAAAAGGAGAAGGTGACAGTGGCAAAGAGGGAAGGAGGATCTCGTGCAGGCATAAATTAGTCATCAACAGAAGGAAAAGCAGGAAAAGGAACTTCTAATGATCCATGCATCGGGAACATGGTTAGAAGCCAGGGTGTAAGTCAACTCTCTGACCAGGCACATGAGACATTTGGACAGAAGGATGTTAGGTGTTTAGAACCTTGTGGTCCTCAAGAGATCCAGGGTCTTCACGTGGGGGAGGATGTTGCAGCCAAACTAATGTCGGGGACATATAGCCCTCATGGTCCTACAAGGGGAGTAGGTTTCGAAATGGGAACGCGAGAAATTAATAATGGCAGTATGGTAGCACCCACTATAGGGGTAGGTGGTTTTAAACAAAATGATAAAAAAAGGGTGGTTCTGGATAACTTACATGGCGAAGATATTACCATGCCTGTGGTAAAGGTTGAAGGTCTGAGTACTTTGAGGAAATGGAAAAGGAAAGCTCGGGAGTGTGAGACTAGTACAGAAGGCAAAAGTAACTCAAATCTGGTTGACATTTCAAAGTGCACTGCGAGGAACAAATATGCGAGGGGTGTAAAAGAAGTTTACCTATGCAGGAATCTAGTGCAAAGAGGACAAAGAGATGCTATGACACCAAAGGAATTCCCATGGCTAAGGCAGAGGCTGGCTTCCAACCCTGCCATTATCAATGAGAATTTTAGTGTGGAATTGCCGAGGGCTTGAGAACCCTCGGACAGTTAATGTCCTTAGGAACTTAACTGAGGAAAAGTACCCCAATTTAGTTTTCCTAGTGGAAACTAAATGCAGAAGAAATAAAATGGAGGCAGTAAGGAGATGTTTGCAAATGGACGGGTGTTTTTTAGTGGAATGTATGGGGCTTAGTGGGGGTATTGCTCTCCTCTGGAAAGAAGATTGGAGTGTTAAAATATAACACCCCGTATTTTAGTGTATTTTTATTGAAGGATTATTTTTATTTTCTTCAAAAATTATTCTCTTGTTTTAAAATTTTTGGATTTTTAATTGGGTTTTTTTTATGATTTTTAATTGGGTTATTTTTATGATTTTTAATTTGGTGAAAATTAATTTTTATGTGTTTTCTTAATATTTATTTATTGTTGTGCATTTAAATTTCTTTTCATATTTAATTAATTACTGTGAGATTTAATTATTTCAATTTGACTTTACCATTACGTTTAAATTATTTTATTTAACTTGTGGTTTTGAAATCGTTTCCGTTGGATCATTTTTGTGACCCAAGTTATGAGGATTGGACCTCATTTCTTTTCCCTCTATTTTTCTTTCCTCTCCTTTTTCTTTTCTCTTTCTTTTCTTTTCTTCCTTATTTCTCCTTCGGCCCTTTCTCACGCGCAAACTGCTCCCCCTCCCTCTCTCCGTCTATTTCCTTCTTCACCACCCAGCGCCGCCGTGAGCCGGCGGTGGCCGTCACCGCCTAGCCCGTTAGCTTCCCCAGCCGCCGGCGACCCTACCCCACCAACCTCAGCTCCATTCACACCACCGTTAGCCACCACGAGCCCATTGAAGCCGCGACATTCTTTCTGCCGATGTGCCGCCGTCGCACCACCATTGGCCACCATCTTCACACCACTTCATCCTCGACCTCTTGGCAACCCATTGGACCCAACCCCACCTCCGATCCATCACCGGTGAAGCACTTCCAACTCTACTTCCGTTTTGGGTGTTTTTGGTCATCTACTGCCGCCCACGCCGCCACCCACTAGCCAACCCTCACCACCACTAGCTTCACTGACCTCCCTAGGCCCTACCCTATCATTTTTGGGTCTTCGTTTGTCTCCGTTGAAAAGTGGGTATCTGTGACCCACGGCCACAGTGTATTTTACACTGTTCTGCAGCTATTTTTCCACTTCTTGCAGTTTCGTGATCCTCCGGAAATTATTATATAGCATTGTAAGTATTTTCCAAAGAATTCTTGTGAATTTAATGTATTTTTGCACTAACACATTTCACTGTATTTGAACTGTAGATTGGTTTTGTCGGACTGAGTCCGAGGAGTACGGGGGTCGGATGGATTGGTGATTGGAGTTGTTTGGTTGGATTTGATTGGGTTGGTTATTGATGGTTGTTGATTAGTGTCGGTACACGTACATTTCATGATATCATGCATGATTATGTTTGTAAAGGAAACTGGGTTTTCGTGTATTGCATTCATGTTCATGTGTTTATGAAAACTGGGTTTTCATGTGAGAATGGAATTTGGGTGCGTGCGTATCACGACCCCAAGTCGAGATGGGGCATTATCTCGGTGGAGCTCCTCTGATTACTCGGGAGCGGAATATACTGAGTAATGTCCCCTGGATTGTCGCCAGGCGACAATGGGATCGGACGAGAGATTCGTGCCGACTCCGTGGTCCTTCTGATGGCCGGGACTAGAGGATGTCTGGCCATGAACGCGCTGGGCGCGGAACTGGGCATCGCTTGTTGAGTAGTGGGTGCTCGGCCATGAACGCGCTGGGCGCGGAACTGGGCATCGCTACGAAGCAAGGACGTGCGGATGGTCCCTTGGGGAGGCCATGGTGCATAGGGTAATAACGGATTAATTGGCTATTTTCTGGGAAAATAGTGTGTGTTGGATTTTGTGTAAACCATTTTCTGGGAAAATGTTTTACGGATTATATTTTGGGCCAAATGAGATTTTGGCGTGTGTTGGAAAATTATCATTTTCGGGGAAAATGATTGTAAGGCCCAGTTTCTTCATCAGTGGCCCGGATCAGTGCGTGTAAATGGCCCAGCCATTTTATTGTCTAGTGAGACCACCGGGCGGCGTCGTTTTGGGAGGTATGTTTATCTCCTCTGTTTTCAGTTTCTTTCTCCCTTCTCTTCCGCAGTTTCGGTTTCTTTCCTCTGTTTTTGCCCCGCATTCCTCTCCATCCCGTAACCCACTCACATTCCCGAATCCCTCTCTTTTCTCTTTGTTGAGTTGTGTTGTGATTCCGAATCCCATGCCCTAGTTTTCCTCCATCTTCATTTCGCCCTCACTTTCGGTTTTCCTCTCTTAGTCGACGTCTCTCCCTCGCGCCCCACTGTTGATGCAGTCGGCATCCCTCACTTCAAACTCGCTCTTCTCTTCCACTCGCGCTGCGCTTTCATCTTCAGGTATCTTCTTTTTCCTCTCTAGTCGACGCCTTTCAGTGTTTTTGCAGTTTATTTAGTTATTTAATTTTTTTTCTGTTTTTCTTCTTCCTTCGGCCCCTGTTTCTTTGTGCTGCCGTGTGGGATGTTTGTAGGTGGTGTTGCTGCGTCTTCTCCTTACCGCAGTGTTGGCACCGATTCTCTGTCCAACGGTTAAGAGGTAAGGAAACCGAGTGATTTGTGGCTTGTGATGTTATGATTCTTGGAAAATTTTTCTACGTCTTATAATCTATGGTTGGGCTTGGTTTGCTGTTGGTGATTTTGGGTGTTGGCGAGGTGGTGCGGAAGGAGCTTGGAAATGGTGTAATGTTGTTGTAGTTAAATTGTGTTGGTTGTTGGGAGTTATAGCTGCGGAATTGAGTGTGATTTGTGGTTTATTTTGAAGTATTTGGTTTGGATGTGCAGTAAACCAAATGGATAGTCGGAGTTGAGTGGGTGTTGCTTTTGTACTGTTCGGGTTTTTATACGACTGTTGGAGTGGAGGATTAAATTATTTGTAAGTGATTGCTTGGAGTTAAGGGCCATTGAAGTGGGATTGATATTTTATTTTTGTGTTTGATGTTGACTTTGGTGAGCGTTTAGGAATATATCAAAGATTAGTATATGGTTCTTTGGGTTGAAATGGGGGCTGTCCAATTTACTATATGGTTGTCTTAGTGTGTTGTTTTTGCTATAATATGGTTTGGGATTATATGTTTTAATTATTAGATGGAAGTTATGCCAGTGGTCGTTTAATAATCAGTGTATCTATATTATTTTCATGATTAGGTGACGAGATTGATAGAGATCATTTTCAAGGTTTAGATAATACGCTGCAGGAGTCAGGTAAGCGGGGTTCCTATGCTGGGTTTTATACAAGTTAATAAGACTGAGGTTGATTTTATGAAAACTTACATAATTTGAACTTGTGAAAACAAAGATCAACCTCGGTCACTTATCTGCATTATTCATGAAATCTGTGTGAAAAGGAAAATTATATTCTGACATGCATTGTGTAGACATGAGCTAAATTCTGTCATGTGATTTCTGAAATCTGGAAAAGAGCGATATTGAGAATATGAAAAGTTGTGCATTTATTTGTTCTGACTTTTGTGTTCAGCGTGTGCAAACTGTTCTATTTTGGTACATTGTATTATTTTGATATAACATGTGAAAACCTTTGGCATGGTGTACTGGTTTTCGTATCTGACTCTGTCTCTGCTTTGCTCTGCTCTGCTCTGTTATGCTCTGCTCTGTTTGGGTTGGTACCAACTTCTCTGTCTCTGAGTGCACCCACTTTGGAAACAAAGTGGTTTTATTGTGGTCTTTCCTGTGTGCACACTCGGGGCTCCGAGAAGAATAAAGGAAAGATTTCACCTCTGTCTCTGCCTGGTTTGGCCACCGGGGTTAGCACAACCCTACTACGGGGGTGAAACATGGTCTCTGCTCTGTTTGATGCTCTGTTTTGATCTGATGATGATACTCAGTTTATGTTATGCCAAAGTACCATGGGTTTTACTTGTTTTAAAACCATCGCTCTGTTATTTTGAAAATATGTTCTGTTCTGCATGATAACTCTGGAAAATATTTTATTCTGCATACTCTATTTTATAAATGCTCATGTTTGCACGCTAGCGTATGATTTCTGCTTACTGAGTTGTGATAACTCACCCCCTATCATGATAATATTTTTCAGATGATGTGGAGAGTCCAAATGAGGACCTGGATTAGATTGGTGAACATGGTTAAGCTGAGGAGATGTAGTTGGAATAAGGACTCTTGATGTTCTTAGTTTTTATTGCCTTTAAGTTTTAATTATATGTTTGGGTTTAGTAGGACCTATGGTGTTTTCAGTTTGGTATGTTACTATTACCGGGAGGTTATGGACCCCTTTGATCTATTATTTTTGCATTAAAGTTTGTGTGGAGTTTGTAATGAGATTATTGAGAAGATTTGAGATTGATTTCATTTATAAAGTTTTTGGAGAATTTTTCTTTGGATGTGTTGGGAGACATGTTTATGAGTGTCAAGTAGTAAATCTCCAAGCCACCCGGGTTTGGGGCGTTAAATTTGGTATCAGAGACAGGTTTGAATTCTGCATACTATAAACCTTGGAGGTTTAGATTTCTGTGGGTTCATAGGATTGAATATTGTTGAAGTGGAAAGTCTTAGAGTTCGCAGGCTTTAGGAATAGCCATGAGGTGTGGTATTTCAGGGGTCTATGAACCAAGTTCATGTTGATTAAGGTTTAGTTTAATAACGGAGCCTTCTTAAGTAGTTAAATGGGTTTAAGTATTAGTTTTTGGAAATTGACTATTACTACGGTTATATGTACTTTTCTATTCTCCGTTATAAGTATTCTTATAGTTTTGAATTATAATATATACGTTTTGTTTTTACAAATACCACTAAATTTTCTATGTTCTTATAAACTCTATTTTGAAGCGTTGATTAAAAATTCAAGTTATTTTGTCAGGATGCCACCTCGTCGTAGAGAACGAAGCATGTCGGATCTGAATGTGAACGAGAATGAAAGGGAAGCAAACCCGAGTGCTTCCGACGTTTTGCGAGCTGCTGCACATCAATTAATTGATGACCTTGTGCAGAATCCCGCGGGTCGCCAGCTTAATTTCAATGAAGGGGGTTGTACTGTTGAGCAATTCAATCGAATGCACCCTCCTTTATTTGATGGGAGGGGCGATCCAACTTTGGCGGAGGATTGGATTCAGGACATTGAGGAGATTTTGAGAGTCCTAACCTGTACTGAGGAGCAAAAGGTGGCATACGCCACATTCAAGCTTACTGGGGAAGCGAAGAGGTGGTGGATCTCTGAAAGGACCATCAGAGAAGCAGAGGGGACAGAGATAATCAGTTGGCTACACTTCAAGCAGATATTTTTAGAGCGCTTCTTCCCTAGCTCTTTCCGTGAGGACAAGGCTATGGAATTTGCCACCTTGGTTCAGGGAACTATGACGGTACATCAGTATGCTGCTAGGTTTACTGAGTTATCCCGTTTTGCCACTTATTTGATTCCCGATGAGGAAAAGAAGGCACGCAAATTTGAGCAAGGACTGAATGAGAAACTGTATGTGCGTGTGGTGGGTTTCTAGATTCGGAACTTCTCTGAGTTGGTGAATAAAGCAACAATTTTTGAAAGAACCCTTCAAACAAGTGTTGCGTTGCATGAGCAGAGGAAGAGGACTACTCCTACTGGGTACCAGTCTGGCATGGACCAGGGACCATGGAAAAGGAGGAGTGAAGGTAGTAGTTCAGGAAAAAGGCCGGTTCCGAGTAATCAGCAGCCCTACCAGTGTAGGACATGCAATCAAGTGCACTCCGGAGAGTGTAGAAAAGGGGCGGGATTGTGCTTTCGTTGTGGCAAATCAGGACACTACATCAGGGATTGCCCAATGCAAAATAGGAGCAACCAGACGTTCATACCGCCACCTCAGAGGAATGAAGTATCAGCCCGGGGCAGCAATCAACGTCCTATTGCGCCTGCTCGAGTTTTTGCACTGACACCTGGAGAGGTTGAGGGTAGGAATGACGTGATCACTGGTACGACTCTTTTGTTTTGCTTTAAGGATTTATAATTTCTATTATTTTCTTTTTCTTTGATTGGTTCTGGTTAAGACTTTGAATATTCTTGGTTCATGGATGAGTTTGCATGTGATCACAGGTACTCTTTCTTTGTTTTCTAATAATGCTATTGTGTTATTTGACTCGGGAGCGACACATTCTTTTGTTTCCACGGTGTACTCTAAATTTTGCACTTTAGATGCTGAAAGGTTGAGGAACAAGTTAGTGGTTGCGACCCCAACAGGGAATTCTGTAGTCTGTAGTGAGATGTTACCTGGATGCCCTCTTTCTATAGAGGGAAGACTGATGCCAGCAGATTTAATAGTTTTCCACATGGTTGGGTTTGATGTGATTTTGGGTATGGATTGGCTGGCTTCCTACCACGCCAATATTGATTGTGCTAAAAAGGAAGTGGTGTTCAGGCCCCCTAATGAAGGTGAATTTCGATTCACAGGGTCGAAGGTGAGGTTGGCTCCACCCATCATTTCTGCCATTCAGGTAGGAAAACTGTTGCGTGATGGTTGTCAGGGATTCTTAGCCTGTGTGGTTGAAGCACCAACAGAAGAGTTGAAGTTGGAACAGATACCTATTGTGAGAGATTATCCAGAGGTCTTCCCTGAAGACTTATCGGGACTTCCACCCGAGCGGGAGGTAGAGTTTGCTATTGAGTTAATTCCAGGCACGGCACCTCTTTCGAAAGCACCTTATCGCATGGCACCGTCTGAATTAGCGGAACTTAAAGAGCAGTTGCAAGATTTGTTAGACAAGGGTTTCATCAGGCCCAGGGTTTCACCTTGGGGAGCTCCAGTTCTTTTTGTGAAGAAGAAGGATGGATCGATGAGAATGTGTATCGATTATAGGGAACTTAATCGGGTGACCATAAAGAATAAGTACCCGCTACCCCGTATAGAAGATTTGTTTGATCAGCTTCAGGGTGCTCAAGTATTTTCGAAGATTGATCTTCGATCGGGTTACCACCAGTTGAAGATCAGAGCTGAAGACGTGGCTAAGACGGCGTTCAGGACCCGTTATGGCCATTATGAGTTTTTGGTCATGCCTTTTGGCTTGACTAACGCCCCAGCAGTATTTATGGACTTGATGAACAGGGTGTTCCATGAGTTTTTGGATAAGTTTGTGGTTGTCTTTATTGATGATATACTGATTTACTCCAAAAGCGAGACCGAGCATGAAGAACATTTGAAGTTGGTACTTGGGACACTCAGAGACAAGCAGCTGTTTGCTAAGTTGAAGAAGTGTGAATTTTGGCTTGATTCAATCACGTTTCTGGGGCATGTAGTTTCGAAGGATGGTATTTCAGTAGACCCAGGAAAAGTGGAAGCAGTGGTTAATTGGTCGGCACCGAAGAATGTTCATGAGGTTAGAAGCTTCTTGGGATTGGCGGGGTATTACCGTCGATTCATTGATGGGTTTTCCAAGATAGCAGTTCCTCTCACTGCACTCACCAGGAAAAATAATAAGTTTGAATGGACAGCAAAGTGTGAAGAAAGCTTCCAAGAGTTGAAACAGAGATTAGTGACAGCTCCAGTGTTAACAGTTCCCACAGCTAGAGGAGGATTTGTTGTTTATAGCGATGCTTCTAGACTTGGTTTGGGGTGTGTACTGATGCAACATGGGAAGGTTATAGCTTATGCCTCACGCCAATTGAAAGTGTATGAGCAGAATTATCCCACTCATGATCTAGAACTCGCGGCAGTTATTTTTGCACTTAAGCTTTGGAGACATTACTTGTATGGGGAAAAGTGCGAAATTTATACAGATCACAAGAGTTTGAAGTATTTCTTTACCCAAAAAAAATTAAACATGAGGCAAAGGAGGTGGCTTGAGTTGATCAAGGATTATGATTGCACCATTAATTATCACCCAAGCAAAGCTAATGTTGTAGCCGACGCTCTAAGTAGGAAGTCAGTGGGATCGACAGTTGCAACTATTACCACTCAGCATAGGTTGCTAATGGATTTAGAAAGAGCTGGTATCGAAGTCATTGCTAGTGATACAAATGCTTTCATGGCCAGTTTAGTGGTTCAACCTGATTTGATAGATAGAATCAAAGCTGCTCAGAAAGTGGACTCAGGGTTGGTGAAGTTAATGGAAGGGATCGGAAACGGGGACAAAACTGATTTTTGTATTTCCAAGGATGGAGTTTTGAGGTTTAGGGGTAGAGTATGCATACCTGCTGATGATGAACTAAAAAGGTTAATTCTTGAAGAGGCACACCGTTCTTTGTACACTGTTCACCCAGGGAGTACCAAGATGTATTGGGATTTGAGAGAGTCCTTTTGGTGGAATGGCATGAAAAGAGAAATTGCTAAATTTGTAGAACAATGCCTGACTTGCCAACAAGTGAAGGCGGAACACCAGAGACCTGCAGGATTATTACAGCCACTTCAGATTCCAGAGTGGAAATGAGAGCATATCTCCATGGATTTCATGACAGGTCTACCAAGGACCGTAAGCGGGCAGGATGCTATATGGGTGATCGTGGATCGCTTAACGAAGACCGCCCATTTTGTGCCCATTAAAGTTTCTTATAAACTAGAGAAGCTAGTTGAACTGTATGTGCGGGAGATAGTGAGGTTGCATGGAGTGCCGGTATCCATTGTGTCGGATAGAGATCCTCGTTTTACCTCTAAGTTCTGGCGAAGCTTACAAGAGGCAATGGGTACTCAGTTAAGTTTCAGTACTGCTTTTCACCCTCAGACAGATGGACAATCAGAAAGAACTATTCAGATTTTAGAAGACATGTTGAGGGCATGCTTGATGGACTTCAAGGGATCTTGGATGCAACATTTACCATTGGTTGAGTTTGCATATAACAATAGCTTCCAGGCTAGCATTGGGATGGCACCTTATGAGGTTTTGTATGGCAGGAGATGTAGGTCTCCTTTGTATTGGGATGAAGTAGGTGAAAGAAAACTTCTAGGGCCAGAGATTATTCAGCAGACCACAGAAAAGATAGATATCATTCGGGCTAGAATGAAAGCAGCTCAAAGCCGACAGAAGAGCTATGCAGATAAACGCCGCCGTCAGTTAGAGTTTGCGATGGGAGATAAGGTATTCTTGAGAATTTCACCAATGAAAGGAGTTATGAGATTCGGAAAGAAAGGTAAGTTGAGTCCTAGATATATTGGGCCGTTTGAGATTCTTGATCGGATTGGACCTGTGGCGTACAGGGTGGCTCTACCACCGGCGTTCTCGGGAGTGCATAATGTGTTCCATGTGTCCATGTTGAGGAAGTATATACATGACCCCACTCACATCATAGATCATGAACCCTTGCAGATTCAAGAGGACCTGACCTACACCGAGGAACCATTGCGGATTATGGACAGGAAAGAGCAAGTGTTGCGGAATCGAACTATTTCTTTGGTTAAAGTATTGTGGAATAATCATGCTATCAATGAAGCATCATGGGAATTCGAGGAAGAGATGCGAGTCAAGTATCCTCACTTGTTCGAAGAGAATTCTTATAGCTTGTAGCGAATTCCGAGGACGGAATTCTTGTAAGGGGAGGAGGATGTAAGGCCCAGTTTCTTCATCAGTGGCCCGGATCAGTGCGTGTAAATGGCCCAGCCATTTTATTGTCTAGTGAGACCACCGGGCGGCGTCGTTTTGGGAGGTATGTTTATCTCCTCTGTTTTCCGTTTCTTTCTCCCTTCTCTTCCGCAGTTTCGGTTTCTTTCCTCTGTTTTTGCCCCGCATTCCTCTCCATCCCGTAACCCACTCACATTCCCGAATCCCTCTCTTTTCTCTTTGTTGAGTTGTGTTGTGATTCCGAATCCCATGCCCTAGTTTTCCTCCATCTTCATTTCGCCCTCACTTTCGGTTTTCCTCTCTTAGTCGACGTCTCTCCCTCGCGCCCCACTGTTGATGCAGTCGGCATCCCTCACTTCAAACTCGCTCTTCTCTTCCACTCGCGCTGCGCTTTCATCTTCAGGTATCTTCTTTTTCCTCTCTAGTCGACGCCTTTCAGTGTTTTTGCAGTTTATTTAGTTATTTAATTTTTTGCTGTTTTTCTTCTTCCTTCGGCCCCTGTTTCTTTGTGCTGCCGTGTGGGATGTTTGTAGGTGGTGTTGCTGCGTCTTCTCCTTACCGCAGTGTTGGCACCGATTCTCTGTCCAACGGTTAAGAGGTAAGGAAACCGAGTGATTTGTGGCTTGTGATGTTATGATTCTTGGAAAAATTTTCTACGTCTTATAATCTATGGTTGGGCTTGGTTTGCTGTTGGTGATTTTGGGTGTTGGCGAGGTGGTGCGGAAGGAGCTTGGAAATGGTGTAATGTTGTTGTAGTTAAATTGTGTTGGTTGTTGGGAGTTATAGCTGCGGAATTGAGTGTGATTTGTGGTTTATTTTGAAGTATTTGGTTTGGATGTGCAGTAAACCAAATGGATAGTCGGAGTTGAGTGGGTGTTGCTTTTGTACTGTTCGGGTTTTTATACGACTGTTGGAGTGGAGGATTAAATTATTTGTAAGTGATTGCTTGGAGTTAAGGGCCATTGAAGTGGGATTGATATTTTATTTTTGTGTTTGATGTTGACTTTGGTGAGCGTTTAGGAATATATCAAAGATTAGTATATGGTTCTTTGGGTTGAAATGGGGGCTGTCCAATTTACTATATGGTTGTCTTAGTGTGTTGTTTTTGCTATAATATGGTTTGGGATTATATGTTTTAATTATTAGATGGAAGTTATGCCAGTGGTCGTTTAATAATCAGTGTATCTATATTATTTTCATGATTAGGTGACGAGATTGATAGAGATCATTTTCAAGGTTTAGATAATACGCTGCAGGAGTCAGGTAAGCGGGGTTCCTATGCTGGGTTTTATACAAGTTAATAAGACTGAGGTTGATTTTATGAAAACTTACATAATTTGAACTTGTGAAAACAAAGATCAACCTCGGTCACTTATCTGCATTATTCATGAAATCTGTGTGAAAAGGAAAAATATATTCTGACATGCATTGTGTAGACATGAGCTAAATTCTGTCATGTGATTTCTGAAATCTGGAAAAGAGCGATATTGAGAATATGAAAAGTTGTGCATTTATTTGTTCTGACTTTTGTGTTCAGCGTGTGCAAACTGTTCTATTTTGGTACTCTGTATTATTTTGATATAACATGTGAAAACCTTTGGCATGGTGTACTGGTTTTCGTATCTGACTCTGTCTCTGCTTTGCTCTGCTCTGCTCTGTTATGCTCTGCTCTGTTTGGGTTGGTACCAACTTCTCTGTCTCTGAGTGCACCCACTTTGGAAACAAAGTGGTTTTATTGTGGTCTTTCCTGTGTGCACACTCGGGGCTCCGAGAAGAATAAAGGAAAGATTTCACCTCTGTCTCTGCCTGGTTTGGCCACCGGGGTTAGCACAACCCTACCACGGGGGTGAAACATGGTCTCTGCTCTGTTTGATGCTCTGTTTTGATCTGATGATGATACTCAGTTTATGTTATGCCAAAGTACCATGGGTTTTACTTGTTTTAAAACCATCGCTCTGTTATTTTGAAAATATGTTCTGTTCTGCATGATAACTCTGGAAAATATTTTATTCTGCATACTCTATTTTATAAATGCTCATGTTTGCACGCTAGCGTATGATTTCTGCTTACTGAGTTGTGATAACTCACCCCCTATCATGATAATATTTTTCAGATGATGTGGAGAGTCCAAATGAGGACCTGGATTAGATTGGTGAACATGGTTAAGCTGAGGAGATGTAGTTGGAATAAGGACTCTTGATGTTCTTAGTTTTTATTGCCTTTAAGTTTTAATTATATGTTTGGGTTTAGTAGGACTTATGGTGTTTTCAGTTTGGTATGTTACTATTACCGGGAGGTTATGGACCCCTTTGATCTATTATTTTTGCATTAAAGTTTGTGTGGAGTTTGTAATGAGATTATTGAGAAGATTTGAGATTGATTTCATTTATAAAGTTTTTGGAGAATTTTTCTTTGGATGTGTTGGGAGACATGTTTATGAGTGTCAAGTAGTAAATCTCCAAGCCACCCGGGTTTGGGGCGTTACAATGATGTTTTGAGGAAAATGCATATTTCATCATATGCATGGATGTTGGTTGCATTAAATGCATTTTATTCCTGCGGATTATTTGGGTTATACTTACCTGCGGTACCATTTTGTGGTAACGCAGATTTTGATGCAGATGAGGAGGATGAGGGCGAGCCTAAGGAGACGGCTCCGCCCGAGAACTGATCTGGGATCACTGGCTTAGTTATTTTATTTACTGTATTGTACTTTAAAGTTTGGATGAATGTATAATTTTTAAACCTTTTTATTGATGTTTAAATTGTATTTAAATTCTGGTACTTAGTAGACTTAATTATCCGCTGCATTGTTATTGTACACTGTCGCATGTACACATACTTGGCACTTTCGTTGGGATGCGTGACCGTGTTGTCATCATCCCGGCATCTCGATTTCTGTGTTTCCTTACATGGGGGTCGGGGGCGCCATATGTGGTATCAGAGCAGTTTGACTCTGGGTAAAACCACATGTCCCTTATGATAGTACCATAAATTATTTTATTGTTTTAAAATAATTTTTAAAGTGTTGTAAGTTAAATTATTATTTTAAAAATAAATGAGATATTATGAGTTTATTGTTATTTTATTTTATGTTAATTGATGTTATTTAATTTTCTTTTATATAATTGTATTTTTTGTGTTGCTTTTGGTTGAGTTTGGTTTTGTCTGGATTTAAGCGGTGTTGAAGGTTGCTCTATGACAGGATTATGGTGAGACCAAGAAGGCAAGCTGATGTGCCCGAGGATGAGCTACCCAGGGGTGATGGAAATTATGCCATGGCGAGGGCGTTGAATAGGATGACAGAGTTCCTCCAGCAGAATTTCCGACCGCCGCAAGGAGATCTAAATAGAGCGGTCCAAGTGGGGTGCACCTATGAGCGCTTCCTAGCTCATAGGACTCCTGCCTTTTCTGGAGAGGAGGATCCAATGCGAGCTAGGAGGTGGATTCAAGATCTGGAAAGAACCTTTGAAGTTTGTGGGTGCACTGAGGCCCAGATGGTTTTATATGGAAGCTATATGCTGCAAGGTGAAGCGGCAAACTAGTGGGAGACCAAGGGGCCACTCCTAGAAATGGAGTTGGGATCCTTGGCTACTGTGTCTTGGCAGCGGTTTAAGAAAGAATTTGATGATCGATACTTCGCTGTTTCGGTGAGACGACAAAAGGCTCGAGAGTTCAATAATTTGGTTCAAAGAGGCATGACTATCGAGCAATATGCAAGGAAATTTATGGAGCTTGGACGGTTCGCTCCTCCCCTTATTGCCACCGAAGAGTTGCAGGTTGAGAGTTTCCTGGAGGGTCTGCGCCCCAAAATACGCAGACAAGTGGCTTGTCTTCAGATTATGGAATTTCAGAAGTTGGTGGACTTGGCCAGTATCGCAGAGCGAGAGAATAGCTTTGTAGTGGGCTCCCCTCCGGGTCAGAAAAGGCGGAGTTATGTTGGTGAAGGAAGTAGTTCTGGATCGCCGCAGAAGTTTGTTCAGAGGACTGGGGTCCGTTCATAGACAACCTCCAGTGTTCGTGCAGGAGGCCGGACTCCAGTGTGCCTTAGATGCAATAGAGCCCATGAGGGCGACTGCGGTCAAAGGGGAATTCAGTGTTATAGATGTGGCTAGCCGGGTCACTTTGCTCGGGAGTGTCCCAGTCTAGTTCAAGGAGGTCAAGGAGGATGAGGAGGTCGACGAGGTGGAAGGGGCAACCAGAGACAGTTGGTACAAGCCCGGGTCTATGCAGTGACTCCTGGCGATGTGGATTATGAGGCTTCAGAGACCCGCGACGCTGGGGTGATTACTGGTAGAGTTCGTCTATATGATTTCTATGCATGTACTTTGTTTGATTCTGGGGCGTCCCAATCTTTTGTGTCCGCCACTTTTGCTCAGATGTGTAATCTAGTCATGGAGCCTTTATCACAATCCCTATTAGTGACTCTTCCAAATGGTGAGATGGTATGGTGCTCCAAAGTTGCTTTAGGCTGTCCTTTGGATTTTGGTGGGAGGACACTGGACGCAGATTTGATTGTATTCAAGTTGCTTGGATTTGATATAATTTTGGGTATGGATTGGCTGTATCGATATTCTGCAAATATTGAGTGTAGAAGTCGAGTAATTGGTTTTCAACTCTCGGATGGGGATTATTTAGAATTCGTGGGAAGCAAGTTGAAGGCAAGACCATCAATTATATCAGCAATTCAAGCTAAGAGAGATATAGCTTGTGGAGCAGATGCTTTTTTGGTTCAAGTCGTGTCTACACCATCTGAGAAGAAATCTTTAGCGGATATTCTAGTGGTGGAAGAATTTCCCGATGTGTTCGTGGACGAGTTATCTGGATTGCGTCCCGTTCGCAATATGGAATTTGTTATTGATCTGGAACCTGGGGTGGCTCCTGTGCATAAGGCTCCTTACCGCATGGCACCGGCTGAGTTAAAAGAGTTGAAGACTCAATTGCTAGAATTGGTTGACAAATGATTTATTCAGCCTAGTACTTCGCCGTGGGGAGCGCCTGTTTTGTTTGTCAAGAAGAAAGATGGTACTCTCAGAATGTGTATAGACTATCGGGAGCTTAACAAGGTGACTATCAAGAACAAGTACCCTCTTCCTAGAATTGATGATCTGTTTGACCAGCTTCAGGGAGCAGCTGTCTTTTCGAAGATTAACTTGAGATCAGGGTACTATCAGCTGAGGATAAGGGATAAGGACGTGCCCAAGACTGCTTTTAGGACGAGGTATGGGCATTATGAATTTAAAGTGATGTCTTTTGGGTTAGCGAATGCTCCTGCTGCTTTTATGGATTTAATGAATCGGGTGTTTCGACCCTTTTTGGATTCTTTTGTGGTGGTGTTTCTTGAAGACATTCTGATTTATTCCCGAGATTTGGAAGAGCATGCTTGTCACCTTCGTCTGGCACTTGGGAAATTAAGAGAGCATCAATTGTACGCTAAGTTGAGCAAGTGTGAATTTTGGTTAGAAGAAGTTAAGTTTCTTGGACATGTGATTTCTCAAGAAGGGGTGGTTGTAGATCCTAGTAAAGTAGAAGCTGTTTTGTCATGGCCTCGCCCTTCAACAGTTCGTGAGATACGAAGTTTTTTGGGACTTGCCGGTTACTATCGAATATTTGTGGAAGGTTTTTCTCGACTATCAGGACCTCTCACTGCCTTGACTAGGAAGAATACTGAGTTTGTATGGTCTGACAAATGTGAGAGAAGTTTTCAAGAGTTGAAGAGAAGATTGACAACGGCACCTGTTTTGGCACTTCCGGAGCCACACAAGCCATTTGTGATTTTTAGTGATGCATCCAAATTCGGGTTGGGATGCGTTCTTATGCAAGAGGGACGGGTTGTTGCTTATGCATCTCGTCAGCTGAAGATTCATGAAAGGAATTATCCCACACATGATTTGGAGTTGGCGGCAATAGTTTTTGCTCTTAAGATCTGGCGGCAATATCTCTATGGCGAAGCCTGTGAAGTTTATACTGATCACAAGAGCTTGAAGCATCTATTTACTCAGAAGAATCTCAATATGAGGCAGAGACGGTGGTTAGAACTGATTAGCGATTATCAATGTGAGATCAAGTATCATCCAGGAAAGGTGAATCTAGTCGCTAATGCTTTGAGTAGAAAGTCTCAACAAGTGGACGAAGCAGAGTCATCAGATTTGGACTCTCTCCTTTGTGGAATGAGGAGACTTCTTATCGAGAGTTCACAGTAAGAGGAATTGTTATCTTAAGTCTTGGATGTCTGAGTAGTGGATTTTGAAGAATTGAAGACTCTTCAAAGAGGGGATCCTAAGTGTTAGCTATCAGGAAAAGAGTCAGGAAGTCTAGAGGACCCTTGCATTATAGCTTGGATAAGGATGGTATTCTTCAGTTTTGGGATCGTAGAGTGATTCCCCGAGATTCTGAATTTAAAGAGCGGATTTTGGCAGAAGCTCATGCGGCTCCTTATTCAGTTCATCCAGGAAGCACGAAGATGTATCGAGATTTAAAGAGGAATTTCTGGTGGGAAGGAATGAAGTTGGACATCGCTTTGTTTATTGAGAAATGTGACACGTGCCGTCAAGTGAAGGCTGAGCATCAAAGACCTGCTGGTAGACTTCAACCTCTCCCTATTCCTGAGTGGAAGTGGGATGATATTTCTATGGATTTTGTTATGGGTTTAGGACTCCTAGTGGGAAGAACTCAATTTGGGTGATTGTTGATCGGTTGACCAAGAGTGCCCATTTCTTGCCTATTAATAATACTGACTCTTTGGGTAAGTTGACTCGGTTATATGTCAAGGAGATAGTGCGTTTGCATGAAGTACCCAAGAGTATCGTGTCGGATCGGGACCCGCGGTTCACGTCCCATTTTTGGAAGAGCTTGCAGGCAGCTTTAGGCACTAAGTTGAAGTTTAGTGCTGCATATCACCCTCAAACAGACGGTCAAACAGAGCGTACTATTCAGACTCTGAAGGATATGTTGCGGTCTTGTGTCATGGAATTTCAAGGAAGTTTTGGGCCTGAGTTAATTCAAGAAATGAAGGATCAAGTTCAGTTTATAAGGACTAAAATGGCGGAAGTGCAAAGTCGCCAGAAGAGTTACACAGATACAAGAAGAAGAGACTTATCCGTTGAAGTAGGTGATTGGGTTTATCTTAAAGTCTCTCCTATGAAAGGCGTTAAGCGCTTTGGTAAGAAATGAAAGCTTAGTCCAAGATATGTTGGCCCTTTTCAGATCGTAGAGAAAGTTGGGCTTGTTGCTTATAGAGTTGCCTTGCTGGACTATTTTGGGGATGTTCATGATGTGTTTCATGTGTCTTCGTTGAAGAAGAGTTTTGGACAGCAGGAGCCACGTTTTGTTGACCATGAACGCATTCAACTTCAGCCTAACCTTACTTATGAAGTTGCCCCGACGTAGATCGTGGATCGGAAAGAGCAAAGATTAAGGTCCAAGACAATACCTTTGGTGAAAGTGTCATGGGGCGATCCATTGGCTCAAGATTTCTCTTGGGAGAGAGAAGCCGACATGAGGGAGCAATATCCGTACTTGTTTGATTGATTGTGACGGTATGTTCTAAGTATGCTCTCGGTTGAATCTTGATCCTGTCTTAGTTTAATGTTTGACCTTGCTAATTTCGAGGACGAAATTTTATTTAAGGGGGGGAGGATGTAACACCCCATATTTTAATGTATTTTTATTGAAGGATTATTTTTATTTTATTCAAAAATTATTCTCTTGTTTTAAAATTTTTGGATTTTTAATTGGGTTATTTTTATGATGTTTAATTTGGTGAAAATTAATTTTTATGTGCTTTCTTAATATTTATTTATTGTTGTGCATTTAAATTTCTTTTCATATTTAATTAATTACTATGGGATTTAATTATTTCAATTTGACTTTACCATTACGTTTAAATTATTTTATTTAACTTGTGGTTTTGAAATCGTTTCCGTTGGATCATTTTTGTGACCCAAGTTATGAGGATTGGACCTCATTTCTTTTCCCTCTATTTTTCTTTCCTCTCCTTTTTCTTTTCTCTTTCTTTTCTTTTCTTCCTTATTTCTCCTTCGGCCCTTTCTTCCGCGCAAACTGCTCCCCCTCCCTCTCTCCGTCCGTTTCCTTCTTCACCACCCAGCGCCGCCTTGAGCCGGCAGTGGCCGTCACCGCCCAGCCCGTTAGCTTCCCCAGTCGCCGGTGACCCTACCCCACCAACCTCAGCTCCATTCGCGCAGCCGTTAGCCACCAAGAGTCCATTGAAGCTGCGGCATTCTTTCCGCCGCTGCGCCGCCGTTGCACCACCATTGGCCACCATCTTCACACCACTTCATCCTCGACCTCTTGGTAACCCATTGGACCCAACCCCACCTCCGATCCGTCACCGGTGAAGCACTTCCAACTCTACTTCCGTTTTGGGTAATTTTGGTCTTCTACCGCCGCCCACGCCGCCACCCACGGCCAACCCTCACCACCACTAGCTTCACTGACCTCCCTAGGCCCTACCCTATCATTTTTAGGTCTTCGTTTGTCTACGTTGAAAAGTGGGTATCTGTGACCCACGGCCACAGTGTATTTTACACTGTTCTGCAGCTGTTTTTCCACTTCTTGCAGTTTCGTGATCCTCCGAAAATTATTATATAGCATTGTAAGTACTTTTCAAAGAATTCTTGTGAATTTAATGTATTTTTGCACTAACACATTTCACTGTATTTGAACTGTAGATTGGTTTTGCCGGACTGTGTCCTTAGAGTACGGGGGTCGGATGGATTGGTGATTGAAGTTGTTTGGTTGGATTTGATTGGGTTGGTTATTGATGGTTGTTGATTAGTGTCGGTACACGTACATTTCATGATATCATGCATGATCATGTTTGTAAAGGAAACTGGGTTGTCGTGTATTGCATTCATGTTCATGTGTTTATGAAAACTGGGTTTTCATGTGAGAATGGAATTTGGGTGCGTGCGTATCACGACCCCAAGTCGAGATGCGGCATTATCTCGGTGGAGCTCCTCTGGTTACTCGGGAGCGGAATATACTGAGTAACGTCCCCTGAATTGTCGCCAGGTGACAATGGGATCGGATGAGAGATTTGTGCCGACTCCGTGGTCCTTCTACTGGCGGGGACTAGGGGATGTCTGGCCGTGACGCGCTGGGCGCGAAACTGGGCATCGCTTGTTGCGTAGTGGGTGCTTGGCCATGAACGCGCTGGGCGCGGAACTGGGCATCGCTACGAAGTCAGGACGGGCGGATGGTCCCTATGGGAGGCCATGGTGCATAGGGTAATAACGAATTAATTGGCTATTTTCTAGGAAAATAGTGTGTGTTGGATTTTTTGTAAACCATTTTCTGGGAAAATGTTTTACGGATTATATTTTGGGCCAAATGGGATTTTGGCGTGTGTTGGAAAATTATCATTTTCGGGGAAAATGATGTTTTGAGAAAAATGCATATTTCATCATATGCATGCATGTTGATTGCATTAAATGCATTTTATTCCTGATGATTATTTGGGTTATACTTACTTGCGGTACCATTTTGTGGTAACACAGATTTTGATGCAGATGAGGAGGATGAGGGCGAGCCTGAGGAGACGGCTCCGCCCGAGGAGTGATCTGGGATCACTGGCTTAGTTATTTTATTTACTGTATTGTACTGTATTGTATTTAAATTCTGGTACTTAGTAGACTTGATTATCTGCTGCGTTGTTATTATACACTGTCGCATGTACACATACTTGGCACTTTCGTTGGGATGCGTGACCGTGTTGTCATCATCCCGGCGTCTCAATTCCTGTGTTTCCTTACATGGGGGTCAGGGGCGCCAGATAAAATCATTAATTATACTAAACGGCACGTTAGTGCTTTGATCCAGGAGGAAGGAAATGGACCAACGTGGCAATTCACTGGCTTCTATGGACATCCTGACACAGGGAAGATAAGCAGTAGTTGGCAATTGCTTAAGATGCTCAAACCCACCAATTCTATAGCTTGGTTATGTGCTGGGGATTTTAATGAGATTCTTCATCAGAGTGACAAGATAGGTGGAGCCAGTAAAACAGATTGAGGACTTTAGACAAGCTGTGGAATGTTGTGGTCTCAATGATATACACTCATATGGGCAAATGTTTACTTGGTCGAACAATAGAAGTGGCAGTGACTTTACAAAAGAAAAAATTGATAGATATCTTGGAAATAAGGAATGGAATGATCTTTATATTCATGGTGTGTGCAATGTACTTCCTACAATTAAATCTGATTACTCTCCCTTGTCAATTAGTTTACACAATACTAATCATGGGAGGAAGAGAAGAAGATGGTGTTTTAGATATGAGATGGCCTGAGAAATGAAGGAAGAATGTCAAAAGGTGGTGAGTGAGGCATGGCAGAAAGCTGGTACAACAAATTATCAGGCCAAATCCCTAAGGACAAAGCTTGAGCTATGCCAAAAGGATCTCTTGACCTAGAGGCAGACACTTAAGCAACAAGAGGATCATGTCATAATAAAAGGGACACAAATTATTAGGCACCTTTAGAACTCTGGTACAGGTGAGCACTTGGCAGCTATAAAACAAATTCAAGAGCAGGTGGTATCCTCCATCACAGCAAATGATATCAAGTGGAAGCAAAGGGCAAAGCAACACTGGCTCAAGCATGGGGATAGAAACACTCAATTTTTTCACATGCAAGCAAGCCAAAGAAAAAAGATCAATGCAGTCAAAAGCATAGAGGACTCTCAAGGAAGGTGTGTCACTGATCAGTCAGAAATTAGAGAGGTTTTCACAAGTTTTTTCTCCTCTTTATTCACTGCATCCCAACCTTTATCTGTTGAACATTGTCTTCATGCAATGGACACAAAACTAGACATGGACATGAAGGCTTGGCTCTTAAATCCTTTCACTAGGGAAGATATCACAGCAGCTTGGGAAGATATCACAGCAGCTGTATTTCAAATGAACCCCTTGGGGTTGTCAGGCCCTGATGGGTTCCCTGCCCAATTCTATCAAAACAACTGGGAGGTAGTTGGTGAACAAGTATGCAACTATGCCCTTAACTTTCTCAATCATGGTGGTTCACTTAATGAAGTTAATGATACATTTATCACCCTTATACCCAAAGTTCAAAGCCCTAAAAGAGTAGTGGATTATAGGCCTATAAGTCTCTGTAATGTATTTGTAACAACCCGATCCTAAGATTAGGCTATAAGATAAATTTTATGTATTTTTATATAACTATAAATATTCTATTGTTATTATTATTATTATTATTATTATTATTATTATCATTAGTATTATTATCAGATTTTACAGTTATTAATTTTAATAATTACTATTATTTTTTTTATTTGAATTTACTAGAGTTTTATTTTAGTATTATTTCTAATAACTATTACTAGATTTTTACCAGATTTTTACGTCCTCTAGAGTTTTTGGTTTGAATTCAAATTTTTGTTCTTCCTATCCTCACCCGTAAGTATCATCCCTATCTCTCGGATTTGTAATCCTAACGTCATATTCATCCTCATCCCTAATTTAGTAAGTTCAAAATTCTAATAGGAGACCAACTCATATCAGAAAGATCCTACCTTATATCCTCCCCATCGTCGATAAAATCCCACAAGAACTCTCTTTTTTAAACACATTGAAATACCCAGGAAAAAAAACAACAATTTCACACAAGCCTTTTTCTGCCCAGCCACCACCGACCACCATAAGATGTTGGAGCACCACCCGCGGTGCTAGAAACTGCCGGCCAGCCCAACCCCGTCGAGCCCACACACATTCCGGTATGCCACGGCCGTCGGTCACTCTTTCTCTCTCTCTCTAGTTTCCGGTTTACAGTTCTCAGCTAACCCTTCTCTCTCCCTCATGCAGCATCGCACCACTCTGCCAGAAGATCCAGTCATGCCGTCAACCCCTTCCGGCCGCCCAGAATCGTCGTATCTCGCCGCTGCCCTCGGTGAGTTTCGACTCTGTCGCATGTGCCTCTCTCGGTGAGTCCGTCATTTTCGTATAGCCATCCCTCTGTTGTCCCACATGATTTAATTCCCATGGAATTAGTTTGTGTCAAAGCAGGCCTTCGGCCCTAAGACCATACGGCTAAGTCTATTTTTTTTAAAACAAACAGAGTGTTGGGCTTCCTTTAAATAGTCTGATATTTTTAATTGGCCTTAATCTTAATATACAGTATTAGTAATTTTTATTGGGCTTAATATTTTAAAGGTCAGTTTTTAATTAAATAAATATATCAGTCAAATGCTATTTTTATAAGAAAGTGTTTAAAGAAATTGAAATATATTTTTGAAGTATACTATTGAGCCTAATATTTTGTTAATATTCCTTTGTTTATTTAGCAGAATTTTAATAAAATTATTATGTTAAGAATAATTAAAAAATATTAACATTGATTAGATTTCTTATAAGATTGAATAATTATGTTAAGAAGGGAAACTTATTTTAAGAATTGAAGTTTTATGACTTATTTAAAATAGCCCAAATATTCTACTAAATTAAAATATATTATTATTATTTAAATAATTTAAGATATAAACATTCATTGAGTTTATATTAAAATAGAATATTTATTTTATATTAAATAGAATATTAATTCATTGTATTTCTGCAGTATGAATTTAATTCAGTAGGATATTAGTACATGTTGCTCTTAGACAAATTTAGTGATAGTTAAAATTGCGTATAGGTGACGAGCTACAAAGTGATATTCAAAAAGGAGCGCAACGAGGTAAGTAATTTGATCATAAATTAGGATCATCACAGTTTAACTTATATATAATTATCATTTAAGCCAGTTCATTGATAGCCTTTATTTATGAACCACTCATGTCATATGCAAGCATGTCATCCAGCATAGCATACGATCATGTCATTCCGCATCATGTTCAAATTCAGAAATTATAATTATGTATGTATTATGTCATGCATCACATGTGTATAAGACACGTAAGCTATCTTAAGTTCAAAGTGCAAGATAAGATCAGATTAGTTAATAATCAGATGGCCATTCAGATGTATGGTATCAATGCAGTTCAGTTTCAGAGTGGATGTGCAAGCCACGAACTCAGTCGTGGTCCACCATAGTATACCAGAATACTATCAGTAGCTCCCCTTGGTGCAGCATGACGTGGGGCCGGTGCACAACCTTGCACACAGGGTTAAGTATGTTGGCCAATCAGATCAGTCAGTTAAATCAGTTCATTCAGTTATTTCAGATAAATTAGTCATGTATAGCATAAGCATCAGTATGAATAGTCATGAATTTTAAGCTCTCAGCATGAAAACTTTTATAAAAACCTTACGTTTATTACGTTTACGTTGTGATGGATTTCTTATTGAGTCTTCGACTCATTTTAGTTTGTTTTCATCTTTTTAACCACCCAGGTGAGGATGATGAACACGAGCAGGCAGGCTAGGATTAGAAAGAGCAGTTGATTTAGTTTCTGACCTTCTAGAATAAAATTTTTTTTATGTCATAAATATTATTTAGTTTATTCATTTAAGATTTTGGAAGACATTTTATTAGACAGTTTTTCTACAAAATAAATCCTAAGTTCATTTATTAAAAATGAGATCTCTTGCCGGGTTTATTTTATGAAAAACACGTGATTCACCTAGCCTACAAGAATGGGCTGTTACAGTATTATACAAGATTGTGTCTAAAACCATTGCAAATAGACTGAAACATATACTGCCCCAGATCATTGCCCCCAACTAGAGTGCTTTTGTACCTGGAAGGCTCATATCTGATAACACTTTGGTAGCCTATGAGGTTCTTCACTCTATGAATTCTAGAATGAAAGGAAATAAAGGCTTCATGGCCCTAAAATTGGACATGAGCAAGGCCTATAACAGGGTAGAGTGGAAATTCATTGAAGCCATCATGATCAAAATGGACTTTCCTGCACATTGGATCCACATCACACAGGCATGCCTCATTTCTGTTTCTTATTCAATTCTTGTTAATGGAGAACCTCAGAAAATGTTTGTGCCTTCGAGGGGTCTAAGACAAGGAGATCCCTTGTCTCCCTATTTATTTATTCTGTGTGCAGAAGCCCTCACTTCTCTCCTAAAGCATGCTGAGGCATGTGGCAATTTAACTCTTGTTGCTATTGGCAGAGGTCCAATCAAAGTAAACCACCTATTCTTTGTGACGATAGCCTTTTGTTCTGCCAAGCAAAGTATGAGGAAATTAAGTGTGTCTTTAATATCCTTGAGTTATATGAGAAAGGATCAGGACAGGTATTAAACAAGGACAAGTCTGCCATTTTCTTTAGTAAGAACACTGCCTTGATGACTCAAAAGCAGATCTTGCAACTAGCAGGTGCCCACTCCACCTTTAGTTTTGAGAAATACCTGGGCTTACCTACTTTGGTGGGTAGAAAGAAGATAGCCTCTTTCCACTCCTTAATTGATAGAACCTGGTCTCAGGTTACTAATTGGAGGACTAAATTTCTCTCTGCAGCAGGAAAGGAGATTTTGCTCAAAGCAGTTCTCCAAGCTATCCCCAACTATACAATGGGGATGTTTCTAATACCAGCATCTATAACAAGGAAGTTGAATCAGATACTAAGGAAATTTTGGGGGGCATTCAATGAAGATTCCTCAAAAATTTAGTGGGTCAATTGGAAGCAACTTAGTGGCAGGAAGGATATGGGAGGGCTTAGATTTAGAGACCTTAGATGCTTTAATTTTGCCTTACTCTCCAAACAGGGATGGAGGATCCTTCAAAATCCAACATCCCTAGTGGCACAAATTTTAAAGCAAAAGTACTTCAACAAAGGTGATTTGCTCGAAGCAAAGCTGGGGATTGGGCCTTCCTTTGCATGGAGAGGAATACATGCTGGCTTAACATTGTTAAAGAAAGGTCTCATATGGAGGGTTGGAAATGGACAGAAGATTAATATTTGGCAACACAGATGGATACCTTCATTACCTGCACAAAAGATATTGACTCCTCGAGAAGTAGACTGTTGGTGTGACAAAGTCAGTGACATCATTGATCCTTAACAGAAGAAATGGCAGGAATCTCTCCTATTTGAACTTTTTACTCATCAGGAAATAGAGGGCATAAAAGCGATTCCCATCAGTTTAGGAGGGAGAGAAGACAAACTAACATCGCAGTTTACTCCAAATGGCAGTTACACAGTCAAAAGTGGATACTATCTTAGCAAAGAATTGGAAAGAGAGCAAGAAGGGGAAACATCAGGCAGATCAAAGGACTGCCAAGTGTGGAGGACCATTTGGAAGCTCAATGTACCTCCTGCCACTAAGATGTTTGTTTGGAGGGCATGCAGTGAGGCCTTACCCACTATGGCTAATCTGAAAAGGAGGAAGGTGGTAGAGGATAGCCTCTGTTTAATATGCAAACTGGAACCTGAGACTTCTGGCCATGCTTTATGGGGATGTAGTGGTGCTAAAGATGTGTGGTGTCAAGGTCCAAAGAAAGTGCAAAAACTATCTCTTCACAGTGACTTGATCTTTAATATTTGGGCAGAACTGGTTGGCAAGCTTGAACCAAGGGAGTTAAATGAGGTTGCAGTTACAATGAGGGGGATATGGGCTAGAAGAAATGCTGTCTTGCATGGAAAAGCTTTTAAACACCCTCAGGAAGTCACAGTCTAGGCCAGGACAGAACTATCTTCTCATAAGGAGGCTCTCCAAAAGGAAATTGGTGCTAACTCTGAGACTCAGGCAAGGGTTAATAGATGGACAAAGCCTGCAGTAGGGAATCTAAAAGTCAATTGGGATGCAGCGGTGCAAGCGAGGGAAGGTAGGATTGGCATTGGTGTACTTATCAGAGACCATCAAGGGCTTGTGATAGGTGCCCTTCGTGCTAATAGACTTTTGAGAGGCAGTGCTTTTGATGTTGAAGCATATAGGCTACTTTTGGCAAGTGTTTTTTACAAGGAAATTGGTGTAAGGCAGTTCTGCTTGGAGGGGGATTCAAAACAGGTAGTGGACCAACTGAACCAAGATAGTTCTAATTGGAGCATAGGTGGATGTCTCATATCAGATGCCAAAACTATTCTAAACTCAGCTGCTGTCTGGTCAATTTCACATGTCTACCGTGAGGCTAATATGGCAGCTCACAGGCTAGCAAAAACAGCATTCGAGTGTACTGAAGATGTGTATGATATTGAGATATGTCCATCCTGTATTCTTCATGTGGTTACTAAGGAAATGAGTTAAGTTGTTTTTTACTGTTTTGAAATTGCCATGGCCCGTATTGATTATTGTTAAACAAGAGTCTGAATACAAATTGGTACTGAATCAAAAGAAGTGGTATAATCACTAATGCATAGAGCATCCTATGAGCAACATAATTATTTGCTCTAACAGTATGCCTTGCTGACCAATGGGTGAAAGAGTTGAGAGTTTTCCTGGTTGGTATCTGCTATTAACTTGCCTGTATAAGTGATTGAGTCAGTTGGTGAGTTGAGGCCTGATACAACCTGAAAGGAATCACCTTCCATGACGATGTCTTTGTTGCTCGAGGACTTGCAGAATAATGAGGCCTGTAGAGCAGCATAGGCCTTTATTGTTAATGGATCAGGGTAAAGGTCATGCTTCATTCTAAGGGTGGCCAGTACTCGACCCTGCCAGTCTCTGATGACTGCTCCCAGTCCTACCTTGCATGATATTTTGTCTATAGCTGCATCCCAATTCAGTTTTAGGCTGCCTTTGGGTGGAGCTTCCCATTTAGTAAGTTTCTTGCAGGTGGTTGTTTGTGCCCTCTTCTGTTTTGAAATCTGATGTAGCTCCTCCACTAGTTGGCTTGATTGCTGGCTAATATTTGTTGGATGAAAGAGGAGTCCCTTGAAAATCAAGTCATTCCTCCTTTTCCAAATGAGCCACGATGTGATGGCAAAGGACATCAGGTCCTCTTGATCCAGATCTTCAACAAAACCATCCACTAACTCTGCAAAATTATGAAAGAAGGGGCTTGTTTTCTGCAATTTCCTGGTACTCTGAGCCCAAGTATCTCTTGCCGAGGGGCATTCCCAAAGAATGTGTTCAATAGATTCAGGTTGTTGCTTGCAAATTGGGCAGGTAGGATCTTCAGTGACTTTCCTCCTCAGTAAATTGACTCGAGTAAGTAAAGAGTTTAGGCAGGCTCTCCAGAGGAAAGATTTGGCTGCATTTGGGATGTTCAGATTCCAGAGTTTTGTCCACGGAGCCTGTGATGTTTTGCGAGTTGAAGATTGGCCCTGCTTTTGATTATCTAACTCTGTCAGCAGATGATAGGCACTTTTGACACTGAACTGACCTGAGGTGGTGCATCTCCATTGTAATATGCTGGGGCTAGGATAAGGATTTAGTGGTATTGCTTTGATTAGGTCAGCTTCCCCTTTCGTCAACAAGGTTGAGATCAGGTTCTCTTTCCATTGGGTTTGTTGGTTTGTCAATTAGAAGGGAGACTTTGGTGTCAGCATGCATGAATCTGAGAGAGCTTTGGGGCTTGAATGTGTTCTGCCTGGGAAGCCATTTGTCCTTCCAAATGCCAGTTGTTTCCCCATCCCCTATCTCCATATCAGACCCTCATTGAGCAAAGTTCTAGCCACTAGAAAACTTTGCCAAAGAAAAGAAGAATTTTGGCCTAGTGTGGCAGTGAGGAAGTCTTTGTTATGAAAATACTTCTCTTTTAGCACCTGAGCTGCAAGAGATTCAGGATTAGAGATTATCCTCCAACCTTGCTTTGCTAGGACAGCTTGGTTGAAATTTGTAAAGTCCCTTAGACTAAGACCGCCTTTGCATTTACCTCTCTTTAACTGGTTCCATTGGACCCAGTGTATTTTATGCTCCTGTGTTTGCTGTCCCCACCAGAAATTCCTCACCATTTTGTTCAGTTCAGGTACCAGTTTCCTTGGTAGCTTGAAGATCCCCATGCTATAAGCTAGAATGGCTTGAATGATGGCTTTAATGAGTACTTCTTTACCTGCTTGGGAGAGGAATTTGTTCTTCCAGTTTGTTATCCTAGCCTGCACCTTGTCGAGAATATTTTTGAAAGAGTGGGCTCGAGATCTCCCAATTAGGGCTGGTAGGCCTAGGTATTTTCCATATGAATTGGTACCCCTTATCCCTGCAATACTAGTGATAACCCTTTGGTTTCCTCTGTGGTGTTCTTGCTGAAATATATTGATGTTTTTTCCTTGTTTAGTCTTTGACCCGAGGCTAGCTCATAGGATTGGCTTTGCAAAAGAGGAGGCTATCATCTGCTCCAAACAAATGATAAATAGAATTGGCTTTGCAAAAGAGGAGGCTATCATCTGCAAAAAACAAATGATAAATAGATAGTTTCTTCCTCTTATAGGTAAACCAGTGAGGATCCTAGATTTTTCAGCCTTGTTTAGCATGCAACTTAAAACGTCTGTGCACATGATGAAAAGGTAAGAGGATAGTGGAACCCCTTGCCTAAGTCCTCTAGTTGGGTGAAAACAATTTTGAGGTACACCATTAAGGAGGAGGGAGTAAAAAATAGTCCCAACACATTTCATTATTAAGTCCACCCATTGGTTTTCAAAACCAAATTTCAGCAAAACAGATTTTAGAAAAGGCCACTCTATTTTGTCGTATGCTTTGCTCATGTCGAGTTTGAGGGCCATGAAACCATCCGTACCCTTTAATCTTGCCTTCATTGTGTGGAAAGACTCGAAGGCCACTGTGATGTTGTCTGTTATTAACCTACCAGGCACAAAGGCTATTTGTGTGGGAGAGATGATCTTTGTCAGAACACATTTTAGTCTATGGCCACAGTCTTAGCAATGATTTTGTAAAAAACATTACAGAGGCTTATTGGTCTGAAATCAATGACCTGTGAGTGTGAATGTTTCTTGGGGATCAAAACAATGTTGGTTTCATTCAGATCATTAGTCCACCTCCCTCCATTTAGAACATCAAAAGCTACCTAAGTGACTCTATTGCCCACTGTTGTTCATTGTTTTTGGTAGAAAATAGCAGGGAATCCATCTGGGCCAGGTGACCCTAGTGGATTCACACTAAAAATGGCCTCTTTGACTTCAGTTTCTTTGAAAGGACAGGAGAGTGTATGGTTCATTTCTGCTGCCAACTTCCTTGGCAAGGCTGATATGCAATCATCAATACCAGTAGGACTCGAGGAGGTGACCAGGCTTTGGAAACAATTCTGGAAAATTTTGCTTATCTCCTGTTGACTGGTGGACTCTTGACCAGACTCAGTTTTGATCTTAGTAATGGAGTTTTGCTTCCTTCTTTGGCTTGCACATTGGTGAAAGAAATGTGTGTTCTTGTCCCCTTCCCTTAACTAGGTTTGCTTGCCTTTTTGTTGCTATTTTAAATTTTCTACCTCCAGCAATGAGTTTACTTCCTGCTGTAAAACTCGAATCTCAGCATATAGGTGGCCCTCATTTGTTTCTTTGTGGGAGTTGAGCAGGTCAGTTTTTGCTTTCAAAAGTTCCCCTTGGCTTTTGTACAAATCCCTACTCCATCTTTTTAGGCCTTCTTTGCAGTTTTTTAAACCAAGTAGTGTGTTCTGGAGTTGATCTTACTGTCTTTATTTTTTGTCCCAAATCTGTTTTATAAGAGTCTCACAGCCATCCTTCCTACCCAAGTTTGCTTCATATCTGAAGATTCTTCCTTGTTTTTTTCCTGGCAAGTTTGTTTTGGATTATAATGAGAAGGGGTCTGTGGTCTGAGGTAGTTGTTGCCAGGTGGTGGACTGAGTGGTCCTCAAAACTCTTTATCCAGTTGGAGTTCCGAAGGCCTCTATCAATCCTTTCTTTTGTGAATTGCTCTCTTTCTCTATTGTTAGCCCATGTAAACCTGTCTCCCTAGAAACACAAGTCATTGAGGTCACAGTGTTCCAGTGCCCTTCTGAAGTCCACTATCTATCTGCATGGTCTACTGGTAGCTCCCAACTTTTTATCTAGACTGGTTATCTCATTAAAGTCTCTGAAGCACAGCCAAGGGGTGTTCAAAGCAGGGGTTAGAGCTTAATAAATTATAGCTTAATAATTCACTATACTTATAAGTATAGTATAAGTATAGCTATTAGAAGTTATGATAACTATACTTATTATAAGTTATATAATAATATAACATTAAGTATAGCTAATAATATATAATATAATTATACTATAGTTACTATTATAAGTTATATTATAGTTACTATTAGAAGTTATGAAAATTATACTCAATATTTATCTGATGGAGTAAGATCATCTATACCTGATACCAAAGGCGTAAATCCCAGGTAACAATAAATAGATACTAATAATAATAATAGGCGGTAAAACTAGCCATATGCATGATAGCAGATAGAGCAGACGGTATAACCGACTATATGCATGAGAAAGTAAATAATATAGAAAAGCTATACAAAATTAACTTCTTCATTAAAGACATAATACTTACAAGGAGACTAATTCTCAAAAGAGTTGGAAGCAGAAGACATGAAGAAAGGAAGATTTATAAAGGATAGACTTTAGAGACTGAGGAGGACTAGAGTGGTTTGGGCAAGAGAGAAAGAGGCTTCAGATGAGAAATTCTGAATGCCTTTCTTTCTTAACAGACTCCTTTATATAGACACTAGAACAGTACAAAACAATAATTCAACAGTACAAAATAGTAATTCTAATAATACATGAACAGTATCAACCGACACTAAAAACAAACCGACATTAGAACAATACAAAATAATTACACGAACAGTATTAACACGTGAACTGGAACAGTATGTACAAAGTCATTTGTCGTCTTTCTCGACAATAATCTATCATGAATACTATAATAATCTTCTGGGGAGGTAATATTCATGACAACTTCCATCTATCATGCTGATTAATTGAAAACGTAGTAATTCTTCTGGATCTCATAATCTGAAGGTCATAATTTGCTAATTCCAGATCGAACGGGTCTTGGGATTCCATTAAATGTACTGGATGGTAGGGTGAGTAATCTTGACAAGGAGAGGCGGCTGAGTTACCCTGAGAATGAGAGGCCTGTTGAGAAGGAGAGGCCTGATTGGCTGGTGATAATGCAGGTTGCTGTAATAGAGATAATTTGGCGAGATGCTGTGCTACTTTTTCATCATCGCTATCTAAAACCTTATTTAAAGGTTTATAATTTATAACTAGACGAGGAACTATTCTTTCTAATTCTGCCTATTTTTTAACATAAAAGGCAGCACAACTCCATGGTGACTTGTTTTTCCTAATTAATCCTTTTGTTAGTAGATCAATAATTTCCTTCTTACAAAATTCTAATAATTCATTATTCATTTGAATCGGTCTAGCCTAACTTGGAATATTTTCCTCAGAATTTTTTTTTCATAGGGTAATTCAACTATATGTTGTTTTCTATTCCATAAAGCATTAGGTAGGTTCGAGCATACTTCATTTTCAATTATAGTTTTAAAATTATCAATTTTTTGGGTTATTAACGGGTCTTTTAATTGTTCTGAAATTCTTTTATATTTTAATCTTGTTTTAAGAAACTTATTTCTCTCTCTTTTCTTTTAATTCTATTTTTTGTTAAAAAATTAATTTATTTGGTTAATGAAACTTCCTTTAAAGAGTTAATTTCTTTTGATACATGGGAAAATAGGAATTTAAATTAAATTTCTTGTCGAAGTACTTTAGTAAAAATTTCATCTTCGATTACAGAGAAAGTGTAAAGTAAGGCAAGGAAATGATTTCCTAATATTACTTTAGTGTTAATATTTTTTACTAAAATAAATGTTGTTTTAAAACAAATTTCATTATTACAAATATGTGCAATAGATAATTTATAATTAATATTTAATTTTGTTCCATTGGCTTGAAACAATGTTTCTTTTGTTTTTTCAAAATATTTAGAAGGTATTAATCCCTTTCGTATACAATTTAAATCTATTCATGTATCTAATAGAGCAATTGTAGTAATAGAAAATTCTTGATTAATTGAAACTGTTACATCAGTATACCATTTTTGAAAATTTATCTTATCAAGGATATTAATGAAATTATCTGTTTCATCTTTTATAACTATTGTTGAACAATCTCCTTGTTCTTTATTATGTTCTTTATAATGAAAATTATTTACGTTTTTCTCTATTTTTAATAATATAATTTCTTGTAATAATTGTTCATTTGAAACTTCTAATTTAAGATTAGATGTTTTCAAATTCTAATTTCTTGTTTTATCTCATTAATTTCTTGTTGTATATCTTGTATTGTAATTTTTTTTTTTTTGTTTTAAATTTTCCTATTATTTCTGAAAAATTGTAAGGTGCTGAAGATGATGATACTAAAGTGTTTTGACTATTAAAAGTATCTTTTAATTTTTCTAAGTAATATTTTCTTTCTTGAGGGTCACTAATTTTGTCTATTAATTCTAATATAATATCTTCATGTTTTGAAAGTACATTAATGGTTTTATTACAAATACAATTATCCTTGTCTAGACAATTGCAAACTCGTACTTCATCTTCTTTAGATTCACTGTCAGAAGATTGTTCTGAAAAACTTGATTATTTTAATAGATAGATTTCTTCTTCTTCTTAAGAGCTTTCTTCCTCTTCACTCAAATGTATTATAAAATTGTCTAATAATTTTTCTTTTAATGTTTCAGATATATCTAATTCATTAATCTGTTGTTTGACTTTACAATTTGATTTATAATGTCCAACTTTTTCGCATTTATAACAAACGGTTTGTTTTTTTCTTTTTATTAGTCTTTTTAGGATTTTTTTTATTGGTTTATTATATTTTTTTTTATCTTTTGCCTTTTTATAGGGTTTTTTGTAATTTCGTTTTTTGTTAGAAAAATTCTTATAAATTCTTTTTCCCTTTTTGTATCTTTTTGAATGGGCTAATAATGGAGTATAACCAAACTGTTCACAAAAGGTACCTAACTTTTTTCTAGCAAATTTATTTTCTTTTGTCATTTGCTTTTTTAATATTAAATCGTTCCACATAGTTAAACCAGTTCTATTAATAGTACTTATTATATTACCATATGTGAGATTATGAAAGTCAATAGTACCATTTGATTTTACTAATGATTCTCGTACCTTTTGGGCTAAGTAATATGAAAGTTCAACTATGAACTTTTTCTTCCAGTATGGCTGTTGGCAGTCATTTCTGATCATAACTATAGTTAGAAATACATCTCTATACAAACAGAAATTAGATAATTGAGGACGTTTTAAATTAATCAATAAATTACTGGTTTTTTCATCAAATTGAACAGGATCACCAACAATGTGTTTAGTTAATGCATATATCAAAGTATTTACAACATCTTCTAATGGTAAACCATTTTTTGTTTTAATCACTTGCATGCTTTCATCATATTTATATACAGTTAATAACTTAATCTTTTTGTCTTTTGTTTATGTGAAAGATAGTGATCTAGCCAGCCTTTTAATTGACCAGTAAACCCTGTAACAATAATATGTGCTACTTGGTGATCAGTTTTTCTATTACTTTTATAAACGTTAGCAACCATAATCATTTCTTGGAAATGGTTTAATATTTCATATTCAGATAATCCATCTATATTTAATTCATATAACACATCTGGCGCGAAAGCAGATCTTACTATATGTTCCATTTCTTCAAATTGCATATCCGGTGGAGTAGGCCTCGGATACCAATTACGAGAAATAGAAACATGATGTTTAGATTCTCTAGCTAAAAAACTATTAACATGATCTCCTCTAATCTTATTTATTTGTAAATCTAAATTTTTAAATTGGTTTTTAATATTACTAATTTTAGAATCAGATAATACAGGTGAGTCTGTCTTACTTAATGCATTAATATGGGGTTGTTTTGAGATAGATGCAGTATTACTAATAGTTCATTTTTCTAATTTACTAGAGATTTGTTCCAATAAATCATTTTTGTTTATGGAAAAAATAGTTTTTAGATGAGATGGGATTTCATGGGGAATAAATAAAGGGGTTTCTTTTACTTCTTTAATAGTATGTTTTATAAGAGATATTTGGGTTTTAATTCTTTCTAATTGTTTACCCATGGTTTTTAGATATAAATTTGTGTAATTGTTTTGTTGAATTATATTATCAATATTTTTATCAGTGTTTTTTCCTTCTATCATATTATTATTATTTTTTTTTATCGGTGAAGCCAGTATTTGAATATTTCTCTAATTGAACTTGATGGCCTCAAAATGGGGGTATTCTTCATAAGCAATTTGATTATTTTCTTCTTTAATCCATTGATTAGTAGTCCTGTTTATGGTAGATAATTGGTTTGATTTATAGATCTCAAATCATGTAAAGAAAGGTATATTAATCTGTATTATCTCTAAATACTCATAATATTTTTCTTGAATATAATCTCTTTCTATTTTTGTAAAAGTTAAGAAAAATACTAATCTTTTGTGACTATTTTTTTCTTTCATATAATCTTTTTTGAGATATTCTTTGTTAATTTTAAATTATTCTTTATTCAGGATATATATTTGGACATAATCTCTAACTACTTGTGAATATGTTGAAGAAGAAGGTTCATTTTCAGGATTATGAGAGGTAGATGCCTTAGCCGGATGGTTAACCGTATATACTGGTGTATCAATAATATTTTTAGGAATAATTTTCCGAATCTGTGTGTCAAGACTCTGGGATCTGGTGTCAAAAGATCTGGTGTCAAAATTTTGAGATTTATTCCGAGAGATTGATGTAAGAACAGATCTGGGTGTAAGATAACTAGAAGGTGCTGGAGAAGAATAATGTGATAAAGATCTTCTAAAAGGTTGAAAAGTTATTTGGACTGTTCCGTCTGTTTTTTTATCTATATAATCAAGATCATCTTTAGAATTATTTTCTACCTTAGTTAATGGTATGTTCTCTAATTGCCATTATGACCCATTTTTTGATAATTTTTAGAATGAAAAGGTGAAGGATTGGGAGGAGATGGTGGTCTTGTGTAAGAGGATTGAGACTTTACTTTTGAGTTTGAAGTTGATATGATTTTCCTTGTAAGAATTCTCGGGATAGAAAATCAGGAAGAGAATTAGATTCTCCTTTAATATGTTCAATATCAAAATAAAAAATACTTAATATAGCTTGCCATCTAGCAAATATTTGTTTAACAACCAAGTTTTTCACATCTTTAATCAAAACTTCCTTGACTGATTTATAATCTATTCTAAGTAAAAAAAATTTGTTCAACAAATCATCTTGAAATTTAGAAATACATAATACAATAGCTAAAATCTCTTTTTCAATAGTACTATAATTCTTTTGGGCAGGATTCCAACATCCTGAATAGAATGGAACAATCTGTTCTGAATCAGTTGATAATTTTTGTTTCATAATTCATCCATAACGAAGATTAGAGGTATCTATTTTAAAAAAAATTAAAATATGAGGAGATGGGAGTCCCAAGCATGGTAATTTCTTAACGTGAAAGTTAATTTGGTTTATAATATTTGTATATTTTTCTGTCTATGGGGTCGATTCTTTTTTAATCTTTTAAATAATGGCTTACATAATGACCTGAGAGATTGATAAAAATCTTCAACATAATTGAGACTTCATAAAAATCTTTGTAGTTGTTGCTTATCTTTTATTTCATCTGAAAATTTATCAGCAAATTCTATCGCTCTGCTAATTGGAGTAATAGTTCCTTGATAAATTTTATATCCAAGAAATCTGATTTTGTGTTGAAATAATTTTATGACCATATCCGCGCCACAACATGTTTCTTATTGCGTCCAGCTTAAAGTCGTTGAAATAAATGTCACCGCAAAAACCAAGTTACAACCAAATCCGTGTTTATTGTAGCGACTTTTACTGGATGCAAAACATCTTGAAAGTTATGTTGTTGTAGCGGCTTTTTCGTTGCAACAAACAAAACATATGTATAATGCGGATTGCAATTTTTTCCTCCCCAGCCCGATTTTGTAAACCCCTTTCTCTTGCCCTCGCCACCTCGTTGCCTACTCTTCCCATTCACCTCACTTGCCACTCGCTGTCTCACCGTCGCCGATAATAAACTCATCTCTCTCGCTCTCTCTCTCTGTATTGGCTTCACCCTAGCTTTCTCTGTGATTCTCAGAGACAGAGGCGCCCATGCCTCGCCGTCTCGCTGTCACTGGTAATAAACTAATCTCCCTCTCTCTCTCTCTCTACCCGCTCTCTCTCTCTCTATGCCTCTCTATTATGAATCTAATTGTATTGATGTTGTGATGACTGAATGTCTTTAGGAATGAATGCAATAGTGGATGGAATGTTACAGGAATGTAAACAGGAAATGGGTGCAAACTATTTGTAGAAATGCCTGAAGGGACATACATATACTAGATAAGGGAACTCCAAACCTCCTTACAATATTCACTTAACAATATTCCAGAATGATCCTTCTTCTTTTCCTCCCTGCCTCCATATACCCACCAGCTCATACAACATAACCCATAACAAAATAAGGACTTTGATAAAATGACTAGAAAAGTACCAATAACTAGATGACAGACAAATGTCCCCCAAAGAGAATGGTTAAAACAAAATGCCTAGCTTAACTGAAGACCCTCAAAATGCTATGTTTATTTCTTCTCCTCGACATCATCGTTTCACTTCAGGTTCATGACAATCGCCTCTCCTTAAATCTTGTCCTCAAGGTTTAGAGTAAGGGTGCAATTGTTGAGTAGCTTCCATACTAGTTCCATTGAAATTTTCCACGACGACAGCGAACTCAAAAAACTTGCCATGCCTTTGTTTTTTTTCACCCCACTTATTTTCTCAAGTAATTTCAAACACAACAAGTATTTTCTCAAGGTTTTGATGAGAGTGGCTTTCGGGCAAATTCTCTGCAACAACAATACGAGCTTGCAACTCTTCTTTCTCTTTCTCAGTGAAAGGATCTTTCTATCTAACCTTATTGTCGTCATCACTCACCACAAGCCTTGAAGAGGACCGTAGTGCTTGGGCATGTATAGGGTTGGGATTATTGCTAACAAGGGACTTGATCTTTTTTGCTAAAGCAATAACAGATATTGGAACATAACCTTCGGGATCTTTATTTACTTGTTTCACCAATGATTCATTTGCAAGCAGACTCATGTTGCTCAACAGATATTCCACCCCACTTAATATAATCCATAAGCCCCAACCAATTAAAGAGTCTTGTCGTCCCTCCGAAACATCTCTCCTAATGTTTAAGCTCTCAATCTTTTTAGTTATCTTGTCCAATTTATCGATGTAAACCATCCCTTGTTGAGTTGCTTGTACATTGAACTCAGCTGCCGCAAGGAATTTGTACAAGATTGACTCTACATCTTCTCCAACATACCCTGCTTGTGTCAAAGATGTTGCATCAACTATGAGAAAGGACACATTCACAAACTGAGCTAGTGTTTTATCTCATTGGACCCATCAAAAGGATGTTGCTCTTTTTTATCTCAACATTATCATCAACATCTATTCTCTCTAGAAATCTTGATTCTGCTCTTGACCCTTTTTGCAGGGATGCATATTTTTTATTTTTATTTTTATTTATTTTTATTTTATAGTTCTTATCAACAGCGAGTGCAAGCACCTTTTTGTCCACATACTTACTATCCCGTATTGTTCAAGAAACATTTTACAGAGCCAAATGAATGTTCCACCAGCTAAAATCCCAATTACTTCCCAATTCTCGGCATTTTCCCCTTGTTGCCTCTCCCCTATGAGATCGAAACTTGCAGCCAAAGTGACACCAATAGCCACTCCATTGCATAATCCAATCCACTGGGGGTCAGGCTCCACAAAGAAGAATGGGATTGCACCTAAACCTATGGTAGATGCCATTTATTTTTCTCTTCCCCTATCAAATGGCCAATAAGGTTGCAATAAGTCGAGCAACTGGAGGGCAAAATTCTTACATACTAAAGCTTGCAAGCCTACGAGGCTTCTCCATTGTCCTCCACCAAAAGAGCAGCATAAAGGATACTCAGAAGATCAAAGAAGACAGTCCCAAAGATGAAGGTAATGCTTTGTAGATTCCTCATTGTTGCATTCCTGCTTTCAGCTTATCACTATTGCTCAAGGACAGAGCATCATAAGCTATGCCAAACTGCTTGGAAGCATAAGATCCATCTGGTTTCATAAAGAATTCAAGCAGTGCAGTAATCCCATACACCACATCTGCTACTGACTCCCTTGAGTGATAAGCATGTAACCACAAGGAACTACAGTGGTAAAACCAGTAACCCAATACTCAAGTAAAAATCTTCTACACTCATCTTTCATTTTTTTTTGTTTTACTTCGAGATTCACGTACCGAAACTTCTCACCAGTTAACCTCTCATGAAGAAATTGATTTGTTAATGAAACACAAGCCAACCAAACCAACTCATCTGTATTCTTCTTGGTTTGAGTTGTCATGGAAATCTCATTTTTAAATTCTTCCAAGCCTTGCCATGACTTTCTCAACAACCTTTTAACTACTACTGTCTTACCATCTACATTGAGAGCCCTTTTCTCTGGCCAAAATTCTTAGACTTGCAGAGAATGTCCTTTCCATTGTTGTCAACCCCTCCATCTGACGTACAACTGAACAGTGGAGGACTCGTCGATTTACCAACCTATTGATGTCGAGAACTGTGAGACTCGTGATAGGCTGAACGCTATGTATTAAAGTTTCACCTCGCTAGACTCTTTATTCACACTTTGCTATTTCTGAAAAGCTTAAGGGAAGCATTCTCTCCCTCTCTCGTCTGCTCTAATCCTTGAGGGAAGGTGAAGGCGCCAACTCCATAGGCAGAGATCACATTCTCATGTTTCAGACTTCGGAATCTGCAATGAACCAAGGGAGACCAAATCATCAACATTCATTTCAGTGAAGTTCACTACCTAGCTAGGTAGGTTCTTTCCTATGATGACACTAGTATTGTTGGGCAACACCTTGCAAGGTGTTCATCTTTTACATCATTGTCCCTTTCTCTTATGCTGTTCTCGCATGCATATTTTCGTCACTGTGATTTACTGGCTGCTTTGCTAAATGATTGATGTTATTCTTTAAAAGTACTTACTTTCGAGTTTTTAAGAGGAGTTATGGGTGTGTGAGTGGATCACGACCCCAAGCGGAGATGGGACATTATCTCGATGAGCTTCTCTATTTACTCGGAAGCGTCTAAGAATTAAGTGACCTCCCGCCTAAGTTGTAGCTAGGTGACAATAGGTTCGGGCGAGATAGTAACACTTTCGGGTCAAAGTTGTGTCCTCTCGGTTGGCAGAGGCTAGAGGCTATGGGGGTCAAGTACGGGATGTGAAGCCAAGTGTCACTTGTTACAAAGTCATATGCGCGGTGCGGCGAGTAAAGCCAGGCTGTGCATATAATCATGAGAAAGGGGAGACCATAGCGTACACGTTAATAATGGATATGGTTAGTGCAACAGTTTTCACATATTGAATGGACCGAAAAACGATATGTTAAATTATGTTATGTGATGATTTGAGCAATAGGTGCTCGGTGATGTTTTTGGTGAGTCATGATTATTTTATTTGCTTAGAGGTTGATGCCTCGGTAAAATGTATTTTCTTTTTACTTGAATTTTATTCATTTATATTTATCGCCATTTCTAGCATTAATACTTTCTGTCTTGGTTTCTATCTTACTGAGACTTCCTCGAAATCTCAACTTGGTAGTTCCACTACAATATTTTCGCTCATCGGGACAATATATTTTGATGCAGATTTGTGGTAGGGGGAATACTTTGAGGAAGGAGAACTAGTGTAGTGAAACTGTGCAAGGAATAGTATGGGGGCTTGTGCCCGTTTAAGATTTCAATCTTCTTGCAAATTTTTTGGCGTTTTATTTGAGTTTGGCGTGAACAAATCTCGGTCTGTAATATTTTAATAATAATCATGTTGAGGTGACTTATGGATAATATTATCATTTTGGCGAGTTAAAATTATTTCTCGTGTACCCTTATTTCTAGTTATGATCTGATTCTTAATTTATTTTTTCTACAAATTTTCTTGTACATATCTGTCGGGCATACTAGCACACAATGATCACGGAACGTAAGGGTTGTTGCCCATGTGGCTAGCATCTCGGCCTTCTACCAAATCTCAAGCGGGGGGCTGGGGGTGCTAGAGTATTTATCTCTGAAATTTGTAAAACTTGCAACATATTTTTATTATTTCCTATACCAAAAACCCTAATCTCTCTAATATTTTTTTTTCTCTCCCTTAGAAAACCACTCTTTTGTCTAGGGTGAGGGAGCCTCCTCTCCTCTTCCATCCCAATTTTTATACTCTTTTGGCTTATTCTTTCTCCACTAGGTTGAAAAATCTACGATCTACCTTCCGATCACCGACTACACGTGGTACACTATATGTAGATCTATAAGATAAGCTAAGAACTATTGTTATCTAACCAGCATGTCTTGAAGTTCACGTGCCACCGATACGGTGTCCAACCTCATTCCCACAAGTGCGTGAGCCTCATGCATCGAGATCTATCTTAATCCCCATAAGGATAAGAAAATTCATGGTTCTAATGATCAAGTTCACTTCTATTGCATGATTTGTTTTTGTATACTTTGTCTCAAAAGTTGCACAATTTTGTAAGTTGAGAACTTGTTTGCTTATGATAGTGTTCGCCTCTAGCAACAATTTGTCAAGTATTGTGATCATTTAAGGCAAAGTACTGGTATGCCATTTGATCTTTCTCATGCCATGTACAACAAATATTATATATATGGCTGTAACTTAATGACCATCATTAAAAGTGCATGGGCAGGTCTTAATTAAGTTATTGATCTTTACTCGTAATTTTAATTTCAATAAATTTATAACTAATAGTGAGAGGGACTATAAGGCCTTGTTTGGTTACACAGATAAGATGTGATGATATGAGAAATTTGTAAATAATAGTGAGCTAGATAGTTTGTGAATAATAGTGAAATGATTTAAATTAAAATGTTTTATCGGGTTTTTGAGAAATGAAAGATAAAAAGTTGAATAATTAATATTATAAAGTTAAAATATTGTTAGAATATAATTTTTGTTTCGAGATTTGAAAAAGTTGAATTATTTTTTATGTTTTGTTTGGAAGTTTAGAGAAGTTGTAATGAGTAGGTAATGATTAGTTATTAGATGAAAAATTTGAAAATTTGAAATTGAAAAATATTTGTATTTGAATAATTTCTAGATGTTGAGATGAGCTGAGATAAGATGAGATGTGTTGAAACCATCTGTGAAACCAAATGGGGCCTAGGGAGATGTTTGGAAACAATTTCCACCTCATCTTATTTCATCCCAATTCATTTCCTTCCCAAACATCATTCAAACACAAACACTTTTAAACTAATCATTACAACTTTTTCAAACTAATCATTATAAATTTTCTAAACTTTAAAAAAAAAATCAACTTTTTTAAATCCCAAAATAAAAATTATATTAAAAAATTATTTTCTAACAATATGTTAAGTTTATAATAATTTTTATTCAACTTTTTTTTTATCCTTTCTGAAAACCTAATAAATACTTAATTCAAACTATCTCACTATTATTTGCAAATCATCTTACTACTGTTCACAAAATTCTCATCTCATCTCATCTTATTCCCCAAGCGTCCCCTAAGAGTTGAGATCAAACGTCGGATGGTTGAGAGAGTTGTTTTTAAAGTTTGCTCATTTGAATAGTTAAATGAAATGAGATGGTTTTATATGAATTGAATCAAATATTGTTAGAATATTATTATTGTTTTGGGATTTGAAAGGGTTGAATTGTTTATTATATTTTGTATGAAAATTTAAAAAAATTGTAATGATGAGATGAAATGAGATGAGTTAAGAATGTTTCCAAATTCAAACGGGCACAGTTGCAATAAAAAAAATAGTCAGCACTTATACTCTGTAGTTGTAGTGTTGTTTTATGCGGCGAGTTGTTTTTCACTTGCGACAATTCTTTCATCCTAATCCAAGATTTCTATCCAACATGATGTTAAAATTACATTTGTAAAGTCCATGAAGCTAACTATGTGGTGTGAAGTTTGATTTTACACCCATCAATAAAAAGTCGACATGTAAGCGGTCTATGTAATTAACAGTTGAAGCGACTTGAGAAAATAATCTTCCTAGTCACTCTCTCACTCTGTCTACTGAAGCCCATCTCTCTGACTCTCTCCCTTTCTCCCTCCTCAGCTCTCCCTTTTTTACCGCCCATAGTTGCTCTATGTCTCTCATCTCAAGCCCATAGATAGTTTTGAGATGGGGAAAGGCCCTTTCTAATTATTGGGCTCGATTTGGAGATCATAAGAAGCTAATACAGCTCACAATTGATGAAGAAGTAGTGATGCTAATGGATCTCAGCAGTAGATTGGCAAAGTGGAGGCATCAAGGGCAAGAACTACTACAAGTTGTTCTTTGAGTTCCGAAGCCATTTTTTAACTTGCAAGAATGTGACAGCGTTGATATTACGGGGACAGAGAGCTCAACAATGGCTTGAGAGGAGAGAGGGAGAGAGAGAGAGACTGAACATTAGCAATCACCAAAAAAAAAAAAAAACACAAAAGTTTGACTTTATTAGTTCTTTTGGAATTAATGGCATTTTGCTAAGTTGAGCTTCGATACTTGGACAAAAAAATAGTTGATTGTTTCTTGAGCTTTCATGAATTGACATTAGCTGAAAAGAAATCACCAAATTAACTCGTTCGTACGTAAAGCAATATCTATGGTTCAAGCATCTTGCCTCAATGGAATTTGAGGAAGCTCGTTTGGTCATTAATTGGTTGAAGATCTTTTAATCATCTAGAGTTACGTTGCGAAGGGGGAACTAATTACAAGTCTCATATATGTTATTAAGATCTCAAACTTGTGATTGAAGAAAAGAAAAACAGAAGACATACGAAAAAGCAAACATCAAAACACGAAGCTACACAATTCTAAACCTAGATAGCTTACAAGTGCTTGTCACAATAAAATAGTAGCAAGTGGAGATGCACACTTCAACGAAGTTAAACCATGCCCGTCGCTAGTGCAAATTTATGTAGAGAATGGCAACAATTGCTAGCAACATTATCACATAAGACACCGCAAAGCTGACGTAGAAGACTTCCAAGTCTATAAAACCCCAAGCTTCATCTCCTTCACTGTCAGTTGGAAAGGTAGATGATGGTTCAGTTTTAGTGCAAGCCTTCTGTAGTGGAGGTCCACACAGGAGAGGATTTCCCTCGTAACTGCTTTCATCAAAGGTACCGAACTGAGCTTTTCTTTCTGGGGTTGTACCCCTTAAGTTATTGTGTGCCACTTTGAAGACGGCTAGTGAGTCAACTCTACCAATTGAGGGGGGATAATACCATCCAAGTTATTATGTGATAGATCCAAGCTCTCAATTTGCTTGAGTTTCGAGAATTCAGTGGGGATTGATCCCGTTAAATTGTTGAACGACAGGTTCAACGCATGGATGTCACTCAAATCTCCAAGCTCGGTTGGAATTTCTCCTTCTAATTTGTTGCATGAAAGGTCAATCCCAGACATGTAGTTGTGGATGTCACCTTTGTAGGAGAGAGTATTATGCTTTGTTGAGAACTCCACTTCTTGTAGTGCATCCACATTGAAGAACATAAAATCGTCATAGTAAAAGTCAAAGAATTTGCTGTTCATTATCATAGTGGAATGCAAGAATGACAACATGTCGGATATTTCGAAATATATTTGGGCAAAGTTTGATGACTCAGATTTGTTGTAGCTTGGCTCACTAGTAAAGTTACTCAAGCAACAAGGTATTTGACCAGAAAAACTAGTGTGGGAAAGATCCAACAAGCTTAGTTCTTCTAAAAGGCATAATTGAAGTGGGATTTGTCCATGTAAATAATTTGCTTTCAAGAGGAGAATGCTCAAACTTGAAAGGTTGCCAATCCAATCTAGAATGTTGCCAATAATGCAGTTATCTCTAAGATTTAGAGTGACTAAAGTGGAGCAACCCTTGAATGCACTGGTAATTGGACCGGTTAACCTATTTTTATTCAAATGAACATGTTTGATCTTGGACCAGTTGGAGCAAGAGGGTATAGCGCCAGACAGATTGTTATGGGACAGGTCAAAAAATGAAAGGGATTTCAAGTTACATAACTCAACTGGAATGGGACCTTCAAGCTAGTTTTTTGTGATAGCAATACCCGTCAATGACATCATGTTCCCCATCCATCTTGGAAGCATCCCTAACAAATTGTTATTACTGAAATCAATTGCATAAAGGTATGTAAGATTAGATATGCTATGTGGGATCTTTCCGGAAAAGTGGTTGTTGTCCAAATACAAATATCGTATGTATGTTAGATTCAAATTGGTAGGAATTAGTTGGCCACTCAAATGATTTTTGGATAATTTAAGGTAGTATAAGGAGGAGTAACTTTTTATCAAATTCTCTGGTATTGTTCCTGAAAAATTATTGCTTGACATTTCTAAAATTTTTAGGGAGGTCAAATTACCATAAGAAGGATGAATAACACCTTCAAAGTGATTTTTAGAAATATTTAAAAACACTAGACTCGGAAAAATTAAACCAAAGTTAGTTGGAATTGGACCTTGAATATGATTAAATGAAATATCTAAAAGAGAAAGGTTGGGAATATGATGACTGGGCAGCTGCAAAGTGCCTGTAAAAGAGTTATTTCTCAAATTAAGAACCTCCAACCTTGTATTGTTTTCTAGCAACCATGTGGGGAACTTTCCTGTCAAATTGTTGTGAGGGAGAAATAGTAGTTGCAAGTCAAACTGGTAATGAAGGAATGTAGTAGATATTCTACCAGACTTGGTAGAAAAGTAGCTTGAACAACTAAAAGCCTTTAATTGGAAGCTTGGAATTCATTTTTGAGACAGAGTTTCATCAACCAGGTTGTTGCCATCACTAAATATGACCTCAAGCTTTGAGAGATTAAAAAATGAGGAGAATGTGCTTGGGTTGAAGTAGTTACGTGATAAATCAAAGTACTCAAGTGACTTCAAACTAGGTAGAGGGGAGAGATGATCAATGCTTCCATTAAAGCGATTTGAAGAGATATCAAATATTCGAAGTTGTGTCATGTTTGCCAAACATGAAGGCAGTAGCCCTTCAAAATCATTAAAGTTGAGATCTAACTCTCGTAGATTCATAAGCTCACACAAGCCTACAAAATGAAATGAGAAATAATTAAGTTCTACCATTAACAGATTTTTGCCAAGGAATATTTTGCAAAAATAAAGCTTTTTACCTTGAATGATGGGCAAACTTCCATTGAGTCCACAGTTTGATATTGTCAATACATTAAGGGAAGCGATAACTCCAACTTTACTGAGGAAGCTTTTGTCAATGTAGGAACCATCCAAATACAACTCCTATAGGTTCTTTAGTCTTCCCAACTCTAAATGTATACGAAAATAATTAAAATGTGTTAAATAGGACATAGCATATCAAATGGTTGTATATTAGTCGATCTAACTATAGAGACTAATTACCTGAGATTGGGATATTGATTGGTCGATCTAACAAGTTGTATCTCAAATATAGTTTCTTGAGCGATAAGAACTGATCAAGGGATGATAGGAAGCTTTCATTGAAGTAATTCCATGAGAAGTCAAGCACCTCTTGTAATGTGTATGTCAATACATTGTATTTACTGTCTTATTTACTTTCTAATATGTTCTCTATTATGTGATTAACTAATGTGATGTGTTGGCTTGATCTCTATCGTTGAAGCTGATAAGGCAGATTTACTTGATGCACGTGAGAGGAGCTCGTGACTTCATTCTGAAGGGACTGACTCTAGTCCATTGGATCTCGACACGTGGCTGGATCTGTTGCGAGATATATATACATCTCTTACGATGTAACCCGACTAGAGTTATTCATTTTTGTTGACGGCTGTTTATGAGAGAGAGAGAGCAGTGAGAAGGGCGATTTTAGGGTTTGTTATGGAAATGATCTATTGATAGATCATTTCCATAAATCAAGCCAAGATCTCCTCCATTTTTTTAACACCATGATTTTAGGATAATTAGCCTTTAATTTTGTAATTGTAAATTCATACCATACTCCATTAGTTACGTTAGATAGATTTGTTCCTTGTATCTATTTATTTTGACCAGTCTCAATGTACAATTCAAGTTACTGAAATACAAAGGATTGAGTTCTTAACAAGGTATCAGCCTAAACACGATCCCTACCCTACCCGAGACCTCCATGGCCTCCTCTTCCTCTTTCTCTTCCTCTTCCACTGTCCTCTCTCCATATATCCTCCATCCCTTTGACTCTCCTAGCCTCATCCTTGTTTTCGGCCTTCTCAACGGTGAAAATTTTCCCAAATGGCAAAAAGCCATGACCCATGCTCTTAACGCCAAAAACAAACTAGTTTTTGTCGATGGCACTCTTATCCCACCCGAAACTACCTCTCCAAATTATAGACAATGGAACCAAACTAAAGACATGGTCCTTACTTTACTCCTAAATTCCATCAGTCCCTCCATATCCAACTCCCTTGAATTTCATAGCGATCCCCGAGCCGTATGGCTGGATCTCTAGTCCTGATTTTGCCATGGCAACAATGCCAGGATTTACCATCTCAAGCGTGAGTTATCCTCCCTGCAGCAACACAATCACTCTGTCCATGATTATTACAACGAACTCAAGCAAATTTGGGATGAGCTCAATCACTTACAACAAACCAACTACCTCAAACAATTGCAGCAACAAGCCGAAGATGAGAGAGCTTACCAATTTCTCTTGGGCCTCAATGACTCTTTTTCCCAACTCATAACTCAAATCTTAGCCATGGAAACCCTTCCCCCCATCACAAAAATTTTTTCCATTCTTTTTCAGGAAGAGCAGCAATTTTTCTCCACCTCAGGCCACCACCGACAGATGCTCATATCCTTGCTGCTCACTTCGGTGGACCCATGAAACAGACCCTGCAATGCATCATTTATGGCAAAGTTGGTCACTCCCATGACCGTTGTTGGCGTGTAATCGGGTACCCAGCAGGTCACGACACCTGTGGCAAACCATGACCATCTCTCTTCAGCAAACCACCACCGAACTTGGCGCCGATGGCTCATCAAGTTTCCACCTCTTTCCCACTTCCTGGTTTGACCCATGACATGTATCAAAAACTTCTTGATCTGCTTCAACCGAGCACTCCACCAGCAAACTTCATGGTTAATGTCTCTTCTTCTCCTCCCTTTGACAGCCGCTCCGATTGGGTGGTGGATAGTGGTGCCACCGATCACCTCTGCCATCACCGACGCCTATTCTCTACTCTGTCTCCCCTTTCTCATGACCAGAAGGTCACTTTACCAAATGGGCATATAATAAACATTGAGGGTGTCAGCACTTGTTATTTGGCTAAACACCTCACTTTGCATAATGTCTTCTTTGTCCCTCAATTCTTATTTAATCTCCTTTCTGTTCCCAAACTCACAAATACTAGCTCTTGCATTATTTCTATTTCCTCTTCTACTATTTCTTTTCAGGACCCATAATCGATGAGGCTGATTAGAGCAGGTAAGTTTACAATGGACTTTATGTGTATCGGCCCCAACCCATTACTACATTTTCCACTCAGACTACTGCTAATAAGATCTTATGGCACCAATGCCTAGGTCATCCTTCCCGCTTAGTTATTCCTAGTCGTTTCAATAATCCATGTGTTATCTCTGATTGTGATATTTGTGCTCATTCTAAGCACACTAGACTACCTTTTTCCATTCCTACTAATAAAAGTACTAGATTTTTAATAGAATTTTTTGCGATATCTAGGGTGACTATCATACTTCTTCTATTGGTGCTCATTATTTTCTTACCATTGTTGATGATTTCTCTCGCACTACTTGGACCTATCTCATGAGCTAAAAATCTGAAGCATACACTTATCTCATGCATTTTTTTTCCCTTATCAAAAATCAATTCAAAACCACAGTTAAAATTATTAGAACTGATAATGGCCAAGAATTTCTTTCTCACAATTTTCAAAACTATCTTCATGATCACAGCATCCTTCATAAATGTACTTGAGTTGAAATTCCACAATAAAACTGATATGAACCCAGGAATGGAATCCCTTGAACCCACAATCAATTTGAAAACTCACCCAAGAAAGCCAAAATCAAGTCAATGGATGGAGAATTTAGACCCGATGAGAACTCGTTTCAAGAATCTAGATTATATTAATATCTAGACCAATTGTAGAACCCGTCTCAAGAACGCAGATTACAAGGAGGAACGCCACAAAGGTTGTGATTTACCTTTGATAAGTTCAAAAGTTCAATCAAGAACAAGAGGAGTAAACTCAACTCACAAATAAAATTCAATATTGTCTAACCTCTCAAAATGAGGCTACAAAGAGTATTTAAACCAAAACCTAATTAAAACCCTAGCCAAAATAAAGCCCTTTCTCCCAAAAATACCCTTGAATGAATAATGATGTGCTACAGTAATTCAGCTACAGTAATTTCGCTACAGTAACTTCTTGAAACCCTAGTTCCTAAAAAGTAACTTTCCAAATAAGCCCTTGGCCACAATACAAGGCCTTCCCAAAACCCTAGTTCATAAGAAATATGACATATGTAGGCCAAGAATCCTCTAGCCCACTTATTCTAAACTAATAAAATAAATCATTTAACAAATTGAAAGCCTTCAATAACAATAGGTCCAAACAATAACTCTAAGTCATGTCTTCCACAACTTGTATCAAGTGGATTGATCTCCTTTTCTCAAGCTCATCTTGAGTGTCGGGCTCTTGCTAGCTTCATCCCAAGTGGATTGCACCAATCCTTGCATTATTTCTTTGATCTTCTTGATTCTTGATCTTGTAATTAGCCCATCTGGAACTTGCAAAAGATCTTTAAGACTAGTCCCACCTTGGTTTTCATAAAAAACAGTGTTGCAGAACATAAACATCGGCACCTCCTGAATGTTGCTCGTAGTCTGCGTTTTCAAGCTCACTTACCCTTTAAATTTTGGGGTGAATGTGTACTCACCGTTGCCTATCTCGTCAATCGCACTCCCGGTTAACTTCTTCAAAATAAATCTCCATTTGAACTTCTCTTTGATATCCCTCCAACCTATGCCCATTTACGCATCTTTGGCTACCTTTTGCTATGCCCAAACCCTCCACGCTTCCCGTGACAAATTTTCTCCCCGTGCCTCTAAGTGTATATTCCTCGGTTATCCTAGCACTCATAAGCATACAAATTCAATAATCTAGACACTCAGGTTGTTTTTTATTCTCGTGATGTCACTTTCCACGAACATCAGTTCCTTTTCCAGGATGTTTCTACTCCTTCACCTACACCTCTTCCTATTCTTCCCCTCCCTGTCCCTGAACCCATCTTTCCACCCTCTACTCCTACCTCTACTATTTCTAACTCCTCTCCTTCTCCTCCTTCTCCTCGTCCTCGTCCTCGTCGCACCACTACTTGACCCGCATATCTTCAGGACTATATATGCCCGACCATACACATCGAGCCCACTCATCCTCACCTGCTGCATTGACCTCAGGTACTACTCACCCTCTATCTGCTTTTCTTTCTTATTCTCGTTTCTCACATTCTCATCTTATTTTTTTAAATGCACTCATTGTTTATGCTGACCCTACCTCTTATTCGGCTACTACTCGTTAGGCCCATTGGCAAGACACTATGTCTGCTGAACTTCATGTTCTTGAAGATACTTCCACTTGGACGCTTGAGCCACTTCCCCTGGAAAGAAACCCATTGGCTGCAAATGGGTGTTCAAAACCAAGCTCAAAGTAGATGGCTCTGTCGAAAAATACAAAGCTCGATTAGTCTCCGAAGGCTATACTCAAGTTGAAGGCCTCAACTACCATGAAACTTTTGCTCCTATTGCCAAAATGACTACCATTCAGTGTTTGTTGGGTGTTGTTGCTTCTCGCAAGTGGATCATTCACCAACTTGATGTCAATAAATCCTTCTTATATGGCGACCTTGATGAGGAAGTCTACATGACTCCTCGTCTTGCCTATTGTTCGAAAGGAGAGACTCGCATTTGTTGCCTCCACAAATCCCTCTACGGCCTCAAACAAGCCTCCCGCAACTGGTTTTTTAAACTCACTACTGTGCTTCTTGATGCAAGTTTTTCTCAATATCAAGCAGACCATTCTTTATTCACCATGGTTACTTCTACCAGTATTACTCTTGTTCTTGTATATGTCAACGATATTCAACGCAAATATGCTCTTGAAATCTTATCTGATAGTGGATAACTCGATGCTTGGACTGCTTCCTTCCCCATGGGTCCCTTGCATGGTAGCCCAACATGTTGTATGTGTAAGAAAACATAAAAGAACTTGCAATCGAGCAAAGGAAGAAAACTGAGAGCAAATTATTGGAGGAAAAGTTGTTATTCTATTCCACTATGTAAAAGAACCTATTACAACGTATTCTGCCAAAAATGGTGATATGTACAGAGAGTATTCTAACAAACTAACCAACTACACCTATAGCATTATGCCAGAAAATAAAGAAAGGTAAGTAAATAAAAGAAATAAAAGAATAACTAGTGTATGCGACAATTATGTACAAGAAGCTATTGAAATAAAAACGACTAGTAGTTTAGTGTTGGCTTATATCAGTTAACATCCCCCCACAAGATGGAGAATAGAAATTTACTATTCCCATCTTGGATAAGTGTGCTTGTAGGAGATAAGATGGTAGAGAAGTCCTTGCACATGACTTCCACGCGCCTCATGCGCCCCTAACTCTAGAAGGCGTGTGAGTCACACGCGCCTACACGTTTTTTCGCATCGCACACGGAGCACGCACGACAGAGTTCCTGTTTTGGTTATTTTGCTCATTCCTTGTGCTATATGAGTCTGATTTTGACGAAACAAAACTCGTTTCCAACAACATCAGGCGTTCCGGACACAACGGTGCTGTCCGTTTTGTGATATTCCACTTCAAAGATATTGTACTTTCATTTTGTATTTAGAATCAGTCTAAATCCATTGAGGATTCAGTATCAGGCGCCATGGTAAAAGCTGACTGCCTCAAACTACAGTCTTTGGAGACCTTAGATGAAGAATCTCTTGAACTGTAAAGATCTGTCTGACCCCTTGGAAGATGAAGGGAAGAAGCCAAATGATTTTACGGATCAAGTGTGGAAAAAAGATGCACAAGAAGACTATCAGTCAGATTAGGCAATGGATCGACCATAGTGTCTTTCACTAAGTGGCCCAAGAGACAGATGCATATAACCTCTAGAAAAAGTTAGAGGATTTGTATCAAGCTAAGATTGCTCGGAACAAGACCCTCTTGATGAGACAGCTTGTTAACTTGAAGTTGAAGAGCGACACCTCTGTTGCCAAGCACACTAGCGAGTTTCAAAACCTAGTTAACCAACTCAGGTCCGTCAAGTTGAATCTTGGCAATGAAGAACAAGCCTTGCTACTTTTCAGTTCATTACCAGATAGTTGGGAGACGCTGGTGGTCTCCCTAAGTAACTCTACTCCATATGGTAAACTTACCATGATGATGGTTAATGATGCCTTATTCAATGAAGAGGCCAGACGAAAAGAGACCAGCATGAATCAAACTCATGTCCTTGTCACCGAGAGTAGACAAAGGCCTCAAGGTAATGATAGAGGGAGATGTGGAGGCAAAAACAGAGGGAAGTCTCAACCACGTGGAAAGTCCAATAGTAGCAGGAACCAGCAGACAGGTAACATGAAGTGTTACCATTGTGGCAAAGAAGGCCACATGAGGAAACACTGCCGCAAGTTTTTAAGGGAGTAAGGTCAAAGCAGTAAGCTAAAGAAAGAAGATGGTGAAACTCTTGTCACTCTTTTGGGAGATGTGGCAATGCCCTCCACCAGTGACGAGACTTGTCTGCACGTTGCAAGCCACAATGTTGAGTGGGTGGTTGACACAACAGCATCATATCACACCACTTCCCATAGTGAATTTACTACGTACAAAGCAGGAGGGTTTGGTACTGTAAGGATGGGGAACGCCGGTTCCTCGAAGATCGTGGGAGTAGGCGAAGTGCAAATAAAAACTAACATTGATTGCACCATGGTGTCGAAGGATGTTCGACACATTCCTGACCTTCGGCTCAACCTGAATTCAAGAATAGCCCTTGATCGACAGGGCTATGATAGCTACTTCAGCAAAGGTACTTAGAAGCTGTCACAAGGTGCCATGGTTGTCGCCCGATGACATATTTGTGGTATGTTGTACAAGACCCATGTGAAGATTGGTTCTGATAGTCTCAATGCAGTGGAAGATGAGACATCATCGAATCAGTGGCACAATAGACTCAGACACATGGGTGAGAAATGGTTGGATACGCTTGTGAAGAAGGCACTCATCAAAGTTGCCAAAGGAACAATCTTAAACCCTTGTGAGTACTGATTGTTTGGCAAACAACGTAGAGTCTTGTTTAATTACTCTACAAAGAGACTATCAGAGTTGTTAAGTCTGGTACACTCTGATGTATGTGGTCCCATGGAAGAAGAGTCATTGGGAGGTAACAGTTGTTCGTGCTGCTTGTTACCTGATCAACAGGTCACCTTCTGCACCACTGGAATTTGAAGTTCCTGAAAAGGTTTGGTCTGAAAAATATGTCTCTCACTCTCACCTGAGAGTGTTTGGTTGCAAAGCTTTTGCACACGTATCCAAGGAGCTGAGACAGAAGCTCGATGTCAAGTCAACTCCATGTATCTTTGTTGGATATGGAGATGAAGAATTCATATACAAGTTATGGGATCCGGTGACAAAGAGAATTGTCAGAAGTAGGGACGTTGTATTCCATGAAAACCAAAACATAGGAACTGAAGCTTCCTCAATATCAGTATAGCTTAGTTCCAATACTCCAAATCCTGCATCATTACAGTTCGCCACAGATAATGAGGACATGCAGGATTGAGATCCAAAAGTAGAAGAAGAAGCTTAGGGTGTTGAGCAGGGGGAGCAAGAACCCTCTCCACCAGCAGTTGGTGTACCACCACAAGGGTTAAATGGTGATGAACCTCCTTTGGTTGATGAAGCTCAACCATGAAGATCGGCAAGAGGCCGCCTATTGATTCCGTCGAGGAGATATCCAGAATCAGACTATTTTCTGCTTACTAATGAGAGGGAGCCGGAGAGTTTCCAAGAAGTTCAAACTCATGCTGATAAAAGCCTATGGGTGCAGGCAATGCAAGAAGAGATGAGTTCTTTGCAAAAAAATCAGACCTATGAGTTGATGAAACTTCTTGAAGGAAAGAAAGCCCTAAAGAACAAATGGGTCTTCAAGCTGAAGAAAGATGGCCAAGGAAAGCTGATAAAGCACAAGGCCAGATTGGTTCTCAAATGATTCTAGCAGAAGAAGGGAATCGACTTTGACGAGATATTTTCTCCAGTGGTGAAAATGATGTCAATCCGAGTCATACTCGAATTGGTAGCCAGCTTGAATTTGGAACTCGAACAGATGGATGTGAAGACAACGTTTCTCCATGGAGATTTGGAGGAGGAAATCTATATGGAGTAACCAGAAGGGTTTAAAGCTCCAGAGAAAGATCACTTAGTCTACAAGCTAAAGAAGAGTCTCTATGGCCTCAAGCAAGCGTCGAGGCAATGGTACAAGAAGTTTGACTCATTCATGATGAGTCATGGTTACAAGAGACTTGTTGTAGATCAGTGTGTCTATGTTCGAAGATTCCAGGATGACAAGTTTGTCATACTCCATCTTTACGTTGATAATATGTTAATCAGTGGTGAGGATAGGTCCATGATTAACAAACTAAAGAAGGAACTATCCAAGTCCTTTGACATGAAGGACTTAGGCCCAGCACAACAAATTTTGGCATGAAGATTGTTTGTGATAGGAAAGCCAAAAGGGTGTGCCTATCACAGTAAAAATATGTTGAATGGGTTATCAAATGTTTCAACATGGAAGATGTTAAGTCAATCAATACTCCACTTGCTAACCACTTCAAGCTGAGCAAGAGCCCGTGTCCTTCTTCAAAGAAAGAAATTGAAGAAATGGAAGTAGTCCCCTACTCTTCCGCAGTAGGAAGCCTGATATATGCAATGGTTTGTACCAGACAAGATATTGCTCATGCTGTAGGCATGGTGAGTAGATTCCTTTCAAATCCCGGAAAGGATCATTGGGAAGCAGTCAAGTGGATCCTCAGGTACCTAAAAGGTACATCGAAGATGTGCTTGTGTTTTGGGAGAGCTAAACCAGTTTTGGAAGGCTATACTGATTCAGATATGGTAGGAGATCTGGATAGTAGGAAATCTACTTCGGGATTTCTCTTCACCTTTGCAGGAGGAGTTGTATCTTGGCAGTTCAAATTGCAGAAGTGTATTGCTTTATCTACAACAGAGGCAAAGTACATTGCCGCAAAGGAAGTTGGGAAAGAGATGTTGTGGATGAAGTGTTTTCTCCAAGAACTAGGGGTTAGTCAAGAAGACTACACGATACATTGTGATAGTCAAAGTGCTCTAGGCTTGAGCAAGAATTCAATATGCCATTCCCGCACAAGCATATTGATATCTGCTATCATTGGATACGCGAAGCGATGGAACAACAGTTGTTGAAGCTTGTGAAGATCCATACGAAAGAGAATCCAGCGGATATGCTGACGAAGGTGGTTACAAGTGAGAAATTAGAGCTATGTAGAGACATAGCTAGGATGGATAGCATTTAGGTAAATGGGCATGGAGGGGGAGAATTGTTGAAATCCCTGCCCAAGTCTGAAAAGTTTTGAATTTGTAAAACCATAACCCGTTCGTAGATCCGGTGATTTAAACCCTCTTCAAACCTTCGAGCTTTCTTCTCCTCATCTAGAATCAAATATGAGGCGAAGTGTGACAACTCTGCAAATTTTGCAGCATACTGGCTTACCGTCATGGTCCCTTGCACCAAGTTAGTAAACTCTCGGGCTCTAGCTTCCCGGTCTGCTTTCGGAAAGAAGCAGTTGAAGAAGTTTTGCTTAAAGTGAGGCCAGCTCATTTCTCCAGTTCCACCAGCTTCTCTGATGGCTCTCTCAGAGTTCCACCATCTGTTCGCTTATTCGATCAATTTAAAAGCTGCAAAACGAACTTTCTATTGATCAGTGCACTCCAAAACATTGAATATCTCTATGATGTCCTGAATCCAATCCTCAGCTGTATTGGAATCGCCTCTTCCATCAAAGGTGGGCGGATGTGTGCGATTAAATTGCTCGAACGTGCAGCCCATCTCATTGTTGTTACCGTTCAAATCTCCAAGATTTTGAATGAGCAGCCATCCTGGGATCTTAAACTCAGTTAAACGTTCTAGGGAAAGAAAAAAAAATATGTAAAACATAAATACCAGCTAAAATATTTATAAAAGAACAAGTAAAAAAAATAAATAGATGAATCAAATAGTCTTTAACCAACTCATATAGTCTTTCCTACCCTCTATAATTGTAAACCCGACATCGCTCTAAACTACCTTACGTCTTAGAATCTAAACCTCAAAGTCTAAACCTTAAATTAATCTTTATAAATATCATCTCCTATATTCCACAAATTAAGCCTGTTGGATATAAAATCCCTAAACCTCAAATCTCAAAACGCAATTACAAAGTCTTACAAAATCTAAAATCTTAACTATCCACATAATCCTCTCTTATTCTTTAAAATTCTACACCTCAACTCTGAAATTTCTTTGTAAACCCACAGATATCTAAACCTCTAATGTTTATAGTATGCAGAATTCAAACATGTCTCTGATACCAACTGTAACGCCCTGTTCCCGGAGATCTGGAGAGTTAACTCTTAATACTTAAAATCAACTTAAATAATACAACTATAAAGTCCAGAAAATTCCATAAAACATTAATCCATTTAATTAAACCAAATATCTAAGTTCCTCCATGGACAAAATAAAGAAAACCTCAATAACATAAATTAAAAACTCTCCAAAACTCGAAATTATCCTTAACTCATCATATCAAAATACCCGAAAAATAAAATAAGTTTACTAACAACGACTCTCAAATAAGCACTTGTACCCTCAGGTACCTTACTAAAACTTCATACCCTTGTTCTCCAGCTGAACCATCAAAATTATCTGAAAAACATATGGAGATAAGGGGTAAGTTATCAACAACTCAGTAAGCAGAGAACATATACCAATGTATAAACATAAGCATTAACAGAAACCAGAATGCAGAACAAAATATTTTTATTTTCAGAGGGCGGAAACAAAACATGATATCAAAATATCAGAGCGAAGATTTAGAAATAATTTCATTGAAAAATATTCTTTGGCATAGCATAATTCATCATCATCATCATCAGAACATCATATCAGAACAGAGGCCATGTATAACCCCCGTGGTAGGGTTGCGCATCTGCGGATAGCCAAACAGAACATAAAACACTATGTCACCAAGGTGCACTCAAAACAGAGACCACTACTATAACCCGTGGCAAGGCCGTATCCACTATTATTACCCGTGGTTGGGCCGTATCCACTATTATTACCCGTGGTTGGGCCTTATCCACTATTATTACCCATTGTTGGGCCGTATGCCACTATTATTACCCACGGCAAGGTCGTAACTGAACAGAGCGGAAACAGAATGAAATTCAGAATCAGAGATTCATGCCAAAGGTTTTCAGAAATCACGTCTTATCCAAACAGAGTACTGAACAAAATCTTCAAAACAGAACAAAATCATATCACAACATTATTTATGCACAAATTTCATATTCGCTCTCTTTTTCAAAGTTCAGGAATAGAATGTCAAAAATAAGCTCATGTCTACACTAGTCATGACAGAAAATACGTTTTTCTTAAACAGAATCTCATGAGTAATGTAGAAGAAATATTTGAGGTTGTTTTCAGATTTCTTTTCATAGCAAAACATGCACATTTTCCAAAAAGGACCTCAGTTCATTTTATTTAATGCAAAGTCTAGCATAGGAATCCTGCTTACTGAACTTCTTAGCTTTCAGAATTTTCTTCAAAATGTCGAACAATTAACAATCGTCACCTATAAAATAATCCATTAATTCTCGTAAATTTCAATCAACCACTTATTTCGATATTTAATCCTAAACTTCTAAAATAACCTACTTAATTCCTCAAAACCTAAAATTTCATAACCTTAAAATATATCATCCCTTTCTAAAATCGCTAATGTCCATTTGATAACTTCGACTAAAAAAACATTTAAAAGTCTAACTTATTTATTAATGAAAACAACTTATGAAGTTTAATACTGGATAATATAATTATCCCAAAATATTTTAAAATGAACCATAACTATTTTTAAATAGACTAAATCATATCTAAAATGTAAAAATAACATTACACCAATATTGTTTACTTTCAAAATAAAACTTTACTTAATAACAAGTTAAAATAATTTTATGTAATCATAATTAAATAACAGTGTACCAATACATAATAAAAATTTTAAAGCATATTAATATAATATGTAGTAAAAGGGCACTAATGTAATTTCCTTCATTTCTTTGAAAACCAATAAAAAAATCCTACGGAAAACAAATAATTTGCATGGTAGGGGCTTACTCATGGAGGAATCACGCGCCAGCGTGCGATGCAGTGAGGGGCTAGAAACTTAGCGACGTAGCAGTGGTGATCTAAGCGGAGCACTGGAAGCGAGAGAGAGTAACACGATGAGGGAGACGGAGAGTGAGGGAGAGACGAAGAAAGAGAGAATGAAGACTCACCGTGATGCAGCGAGGCGTGCGACGGTCTGGGGCTGGGCGTCGACCAAGGCAGCATCCAATCACGGGTGGCTGGGGCGTCGACGTCGCTTATAGCTGCGGCAACAGGTGGGGTGGTGTCTTACGGGCGGTGAGTTGGTTGAGCCATGAATGTCGCATATCAAATCTGAATGATTTGAGCCATTTAAGTAATCCCAAATCTAAAAGTTGAATCTTGTGATTTTAGGATCAGATTGTAATAGCAAATTTAATCTTTAAGACAGAAGACTTTTGAGGTTGCTGGGGATGAATAAAACAAATCTTCAGCTTCTCGAGAATGTGGTTAGACATGACCCCAACCTGTTTATTTTTCACGTGATCCAATAGAAATATCTCGATTGGTCTATTTTGTCTGAAATTACTTCGCTATGACTCTTTTATGTTAGGGAAATCGTTACAGTGTTGGATCTTGATGTCCTATTTTATCCTTGCCTGAAAAATGGTCCAAACTTTTGCCCCAAGGTTTCACATATCAGTGAAAAAAAACAGTTCCCTTACATGGTTAGAATTATTGTTATTGTTATTATTTGGTATTGGGTTCTTATTTTATTCCTCTCATCCTCACTTCTAAGAAGGAAAAGAGTACACGTATGTTACTTATCAAAAAGCAAAAAAGGAAAAAGAGTACACAAGTTAAATTATAAGCAAGAGAAATCCTAAGTTGTTGAAAAAGTCCATTGGAACATGATTGAGAAATGAGAACCACAAAATAAGTTAAAAGTAACTTTTCATTTCACCATAATCAGTCTCTGGTTTTCCATAGCTTCTTTTTTACATGCTTAGTCATCAGATCTTGAGAATATGATTTCTGAACGCTGATGCAGTCACAAGTACTGGACTGGAAACTGGTTTGAGAATTTCTTTAGCCAGGAAGGAGCTCATGCTAATGTTTTTAACAAGGACAAATTAAGGAATACAAAGTGGACTGATTAGAGATTTGTATGATTAATAAAGAAAACCAAGGTGACTAAAGCTGCAAATATCTTTCTCTGTTGCAGGTGGATCCAAACACAGGAGTTGCGATGTATGAATCAGATGACATAATTAAGTATCTGTTGGAAAATATGGTATGTACAGTCATATTTACTTGCTCCCAATTGGTGTATTTCAATTTTGGTTGTTTTCCATTGATAATCAGTATGTTGCACATTAACAAGAGGGGCATTTATTACTCGTGTACAACACCATTTTATAGATAATGCTGAAGCAAAATCACTCATCCCAGATGGCTGCATTGGATTATCTAGTTTCACTGGAGAGTGATATTTTTGTTCCTACATATGATGGAAACATGGCCAAAGTTATTGAAGGCCACCGCAGGTACTGTTCTGAAAGGTATGATGTAATTGCTTAGCCATTGCAGATCATATATGTTTATTGAGAAACAACTAGGTTGATTTTTCATACTAGTTTATTGGGGAAAAAAACATGGAACTTTTCTTCTTTAATGAGTGGGACATGAAAAAGAAGTGTATTATTGTAACACCCCATATTTTAGTGTATTTTTAATTGAAAGATTATTGTTATTAATTTAAAATTTTATTCTCTTATTTTAAAATTGGTTGGATTTTTAGTGGGTTTATTTTTATGATTTTAATTTTTGTGAAAATTATTCTGAAATGATTTCTTATAGTTGATTATTGTAATACATTTAAATTGTTTTTCATATTAAATTAGCTTATTATTGGGTTTAATTATTTATTTTCATTTTAATCGCTGAGTTCGAATTATTTTATTTCACTTGCTGTTTTAAAATCGTTTCCGTTTGATCATTTTTGTGACCCAAGATGTGGGGATTGAACCTCATTTCTTTCCCTACATTTTCTCTTTTCTCTTTTCTTTTCTTCATTTTTTCTTTTTCATTTTCTCTTTTCTTTCTTTTTTTTTCTTCTTTCTTCCTAGTTCTCCCGCGCGCCGCACGACTCTCCCCCTCTCTCTCTCTCCGTCCGTTTCTTCATCCACCCAGCCCCGCTACCTCGCGCTGCCGTGCGCGACACCGCCCGGCCCACCATCCTCCCCAGCCACCGGCGACCACCCCCCTGTAATCTCAGCCCCAATCGCGCCGCCGTTAGCTCCCACGCGCATCACTAAGCCGCGGCACTCCTTGCGCCGCTGCGCCGCCGTCGCTCCACCTCCGGCCACCATCTTCTCACCACTTCATCCACGACCTTCTAGCAACCCAATGGACCCAACCGCACCTCCGATCTGTCACCGGTGAAGCCCCACCATCAACATTTATGTATTGGGTGTTTTTACACTTCAACCGCCTATTGCGCCGCCACCCACGGCCAACCACCACCACCACCAGCCTCACCGACATCCCTAAGCCCTACCCTATCAATCTCGAGTCTTCGTTTACACCCGTTCAAAAGTGAGTTTTTGAGACCCATGGCCACAGTGCATTTGGCACTGTTTTGTTGCTGCGTTGCCGCTTCTAGCACCTCCGTCATTTTTCAAAAATTATATTATAGCATTGTAAGTATTTTTTTCAAAGAACTTTTCAAATTTAAATGTATTTCTGCGCTAATTCATATTTACTACGAATTTATTGGTTGTGCTGGACTGAGTCCGAGGAATAAGGGGGTCGGTTGGAATGGATGATGGAATTGTTAGTGTGAGATTGGTTTATGCTATGAAATTTGTTGGTTGTTTCGGGTTCGGGTTTAAATATTGGTGTTTTGAGTTGAACGTTGGTCATGGTGAATATTGGTGATTTTTAGGAAGTGATGATATATTTTGAGATTATGAGAGTTTTAAGTTTTGAGATATTAAAATAGGTTATTTTAGAAGTTTAGGATTAAATATCGAAATCCGTGATTGATTGAAAACTTACGGAAATTATGTTATTATTTTTATAGGTGACGATTTATTTTCGACTCGACATTTTTGAGGAAAATTCTGAAAGGCTAAGTTGTTCAGGTAAGCAGGGTTCCTATGCTAGATTTTATACATGTTAATAGGACTGAGGTTGATTTTATGAAAACTTGCATATTTTGTGATATGATGGGAACTTGTGAAAACAAAGATCAACCTCAGTCCCTTATCTGCATTATTCATGAAATCTGTATGAAAAAAAAAAAATATGTTCTGACATGCATTGTGTAGACATGAGCTAAATTATATCATGTGATTTCTAAAATCTGAAAAAAGAGTGATATTGAGAATATGAAAAGTTGTGCATTTATTTAGAAAGATGTTCTGGCTTTTGTGTTCAGTGTGGGTAAACTGTCTGATTCTGTTTTGGTACTCTGTATTATTTTGATATAACATCTGAAAGCCTTTGGCATGGTGTACTGGTTTTCGTATCTGACTCTGTCTCTGCTTTGCTCTGCTCTGCTCTGTTTGGGTTGGTACCAACTTCTCTGTCTCTGAGTGCACCCACTTTGGAAACAAAGTGGTTTTATTGTGGTCTTTCCTGTGTGCACACTCGGGGCTCCGTGAAGAATAAAGGAAAGATTTCACCTCTGTCTCTGCCTGGTTTGGCCACCGGGGTTAGCACAACCCTACCATGGGGGTGAAACATGGTCTCTACTCTGTTTGATGCTCTGTTTTGATCTGATGATGATACTCAGTTTATGTTATGCCAAAGTATTATGGGTTTTACGTGTCTTAAAACCATCGCTATGTTACTTTTGAAAATATGTTCTGCCTTGCATGATAACTCTGGAAAATATTTTGTTCTGCATGCTATACTTTGTAAATGCTCATGTTTACACGCTAGCATATGTCCTCGGCTTACTGAGCTGTTGATAACTCACCCCCTATCTTCATAATATTTTTCAGATGATGTGAAGAGCCCAACTGAGGACCTAGATTAGATTAGTGAGCATGATTAAGCTGAGAGAGGATGTTAGAAGAAGGAATTCAGATGTCTTAATGTCTTTTAGATTTAATTATATCTTGGGCTTGGGTTTAGTAAGACTTTTGAAGATATTAGTTTGGTTTGTTATGACTACCGGGAGATTTTGGACTCCTTAGTTTATTTTGCTGCAGTAATAACTTTGTAAATTTCAATGTGGTTATTTAGAGTACTTGAGATTGAGTTTTGCTAATAAAGTGTTGGAGTTTTATTTTAGTTGTGTTGGAAAACATGTTCTTAAGTGACATGTAGTAATTCTCCAGGCCAACCGGGTTTGGGGCGTTACATTTGGTATCAGAGCCAGGTTTGAATTCTGCATAGTATAAACCTTGGAGGTTTAGATTTCTGTGGGTTCATAGGATGTAAAGATTTCAGTATAGGAACTTGAGGAATTTAAGGATGATCATGTGGATATTTAAGTTTGAGATTTTGCAGACTTTATAGATTGAAGTTTTAGGAATTTAAGGTTTTAGATATGATTGGCTTAGTTTGAAGGTTGTAGGACATGACTTGGAGGTCTAGATTTCGATGTTTGCATAAGTTTGAGCGAAAGCCAGGTTGCATACTATAATAAGATGTTGAATGACATTTAAGATTTTAGAATTTTAAAAGCACTGGGACCTGATTTTGAAGATAGTTGGTTTGAGCTTTTGCATACTCATGTTGGGTGGCCTACGAAATTTGAGGTTTTGAATATCTGTAGGCTTGGAAGTTAACTCAGATTGGATGTATGGAATTTGTAGATTATAAGAGATGATTTTATTTGTTTTTAATGTTTTAGAACTCGGCAACCTTTTGGAATGTATTCTAGGATGTTTGAGGTCTTAGATGGTGTGGGTTTTAAAAAAGAAGATTTTGAAGAGAGTTAAGGCTTTAGATTTTTTTTTTTTCAGATTTTAAGAAATGAATTTCTTTACACTTGGGGTCTTAGATCAGGTAAGCGTACTTTATTGACTATTGGTAAGGATCTTTTATAAGATGTAAGGTTTATATTTTTGAAGGTGCACATAAGTTCAAGGGTTTAATTGGAAATTATTGTTTTTATTTAAATTGAATTTATTTGGTTTTATTTGATTTGATTTGATTGGAATTGAAATTATGTTATTTTATTTATTAAGTTTATTTTATTTTGTTCGTTTCGTTCGAAGCTGAAAAACAGGTTAAGGATTAAGTTATGGGAGGAAGATAGTACGACTGAGAACGCTATTGTTATATTTAGCAGAGTAGGCTTGAACTTTTGTCGACTTGGTGTGCTTTTACAATATCAAGGTTTAAAAGGAACGGCATGGTCCGGGTGATCTATTTGGGGAGTAGAATATCTGAGGTTTTCGATTTCATGGATGTATAACATGAGGCTTTGGAATAGAAGATTGTAAATTCAACAAATTTTAAGGATAGATTTATAGGAATTTCACCAAAAGTTTAAGGTTTTGTAGACTTTAGGAAATAATTGTTTTATTATTGGATATAAGTTCATCGATCTTACAGATTTCGGAAAATGATTCTGATATAATTTAAGGTTTTAGAATTACAGATTTGAAGGACTAAATTTAAATAAGATTTAAGTTTTTAATTCTGCAGGCTTGGTGTGCTAGCTTGATTTATTTCGGAGACTGGTTAGTATGTGACCATTATTATGGGGTTGATCGAAGTTGAGTTATTGATATAGGAATTTTCAAGGGGATTATTTTTTTGAGGATTGAATGTATTGGTCCAGTTTGGATAATAATTGTTATTAATTTGAGGTTTTAGTGATAGGTTTTGGGATTAGATCCATATCAAATTTAAGGATTCAAACCTTGTGTTGATCTTAAGGAATTAGTGGTGATTTGAAAATTTGATAAACATACTTGTAATTAGAGATTAAACTTTTGGTGATACGGAATTAGGATATAATTCTTGTTGATTTTGAGGGAATAGGTTTGGATGATGGAAATGTTTATTGATGGTTAACTTTGGAAGTGGCTAATAGGTTACCAACTTGTAGAATTCAATGAAGGTTTGTGAGTTTTAACATAGAAGTCGATTGATGTTAGCGCAGATCGTGTTACGATAATAATAATTATTGGGATTCCTTGGATGTTGTATTAAGGCTCTTGTGGAAAGATGAGATTTTGGATAGCATAGCCATCCTAAGAATACTGGACGTGTTGTGCCACTGGGAGACTAATAAAAGTATGATGGAATTGCCAATGGAAATAGACTTGAGAGAACATTACTCATGCTTGTTGGGAGTTGTTGATGGTATGATCTTTTCGAGTGTGTTTTGGGTTGTATCTTCTATCCTGCTTTAGCGTCATGTTTGACCTTACAAATTTCGAGGATGAAATTTTTTTTAAGGGGGGAAGGATGTAACACCCCATATTTTAGTGTATTTTTAATTGAAAGATTATTGTTATTAATTTAAAATTTTATTCTCTTATTTTAAAATTGGTTGGATTTTTAGTGGGTTTATTTTTATGATTTTAATTTTTGTGAAAATTATTCTGAAATGATTTCTTATAGTTGATTATTGTAATACATTTAAATTGTTTTTCATATTAAATTAGCTTATTATTGGGTTTAATTATTTATTTTCATTTTAATCGCTGAGTTCGAATTATTTTATTTCACTTGCTGTTTTAAAATCGTTTCCGTTTGATCATTTTTGTGACCCAAGATGTGGGGATTGAACCTCATTTCTTTCCCTACATTTTCTCTTTTCTCTTTTCTTTTCTTCATTTTTTCTTTTTCATTTTCTCTTTTCTTTCTTTTTTTTTCTTCTTTCTTCCTAGTTCTCCCGCGCGCCGCACGACTCTCCCCCTCTCTCTCTCTCCGTCCGTTTCTTCATCCACCCAGCCCCGCTACCTCGCGCTGCCGTGCGCGACACCGCCCGGCCCACCATCCTCCCCAGCCACCGGCGACCACCCCCCTGTAATCTCAGCCCCAATCGCGCCGCCGTTAGCTCCCACGCGCATCACCAAGCCGCGGCACTCCTTGCGCCGCTGCGCCGCCGTCGCTCCACCTCCGGCCACTATCTTCTCACCACTTTATCCTCGACCTTCTAGCAACCCAATGGACCCAACCCCACCTCCGATCTATCACCGGTGAAGCCCCACCATCAACATTTCCGTTTTGGGTGTTTTTGCACTTCAACCGCCTATTGCGCCGCCACCCACGGCCAACCACCACCACCACCAGCCTCACCGACATCCCTAAGCCCTACCCTATCAATCTCGAGTCTTCGTTTACACCCGTTTAAAAGTGGGTTTTTGAGACCCACGGCCACAGTACATTTGGCACTGTTTTGTTGCTGGGTTGCCGCTTCTAACACCTCCGTGATTTTTCAAAAATTATATTATAGTATTGTAAGTATTTTTTCCAAAGAACTTTTGAGATTTAAATGTATTTCTGCGCTAATTCATATTTACTGCGAATTTATTGGTTGTGCTGGACTGAGTCCGAGGAGTAAGGGGGTCGGTTGGATTGGATGATGGAGTTGTTAGTGTGAGATTGGTTTATGCTATGAAATTTGTTGGTTGTTTTGGGTTCGGGTTTAAATATTGGTGTTTTGAGTTGAACGTTGGTCATGGTGAATATTGGTGATTTTTAGGAAGTGATGACATATTTTGAGATTATGAGGGTTTTAAGTTTTGAGATATTAAAATAGGTTATTTTAGAAGTTTATGATTAAATATCAAAATCCGTGATTGATTGAAAACTTACGGAAATTATGTTATTATTTTTATAGGTGACGATTTATTTTCGACTCGACATTTTTGAGGAAAATTCTGAAATGCTAAGTTGTTCAGGTAAGCGGGGTTCCTATGCTAGATTTTATACATGTTAATAGGACTGAGGTTGATTTTATGAAAACTTGCATATTATGTGATATGATGGGAACTTGTGAAAACAAAGATCAATCTCGGTCCCTTATCTGCATTATTCATGAAATCTGTATGAAAAAGGAAAAATATGTTCTGACATGCATTGTGTAGACATGAGCTAAATTATATCATGTGGTTTCTAAAATCTTAAGAAATAGCGATATTGAGAATATGAAAAGTTGTGCATTTATTTAGAAAGATGTTCTGGCTTTTTTGTTCAGTGTGGGTAAACTGTCTGATTCTGTTTTGGTACTCTGTATTATTTTGATATAACATCTGAAAACCTTTGGCATGGTGTACTGGTTTTCGTATCTGATTCTGTCTCTGCTTTGCTCTGCTCTGCTCTATTATGCTCTGCTTTGTTTGGGTTGGTACCAACTTCTCTGTCTCTGAGTGCACCCACTTTGGAAACAAAGTGGTTTTATTGCGGTCTTTCCTGTGTGCACACTCGGGGCTCCGAGAAGAATAAAGGAAAGATTTCACCTCTGTCTCTGCCTGGTTTGGCCACCGGGGTTAGCGCAACCCTACCACGGGGGTGAAACATGGTCTCTGCTCTGTTTGATGCTCTGTTTTGATCTGATGATGATAATCAGTTTATGTTATGACAAAGTATTATGGGTTTTACGTGTCTTAAAACCATCGCTCTGTTACTTTTGAAAATATGTTCTGCCTTGCATGATAACTTTGGAAAATATTTTGTCTGCATGCTATACTTTGTAAATGCTCATGTTTGCACGCTAGCATATGTCATCGGCTTACTGAGTTGTTGATAACTCACCCCCTATCTTTATAATATTTTTCAGATGATGTGAAGAGCCAAACTGAGGACCTGGATTAGATTGGTGAGCATGATTAAGCTGAGAGAGGATGTTCGAAGAAGGAATTCTGATGTCTTAATGTCTTTTAAATTTAATTATATCTTGGGCTTGGGTTTAGTAAGACTTTTGAAGATATTAGTTTGGTTTGTTATGACTATCGGGAGATTTTGGACTCCTTAGTTTATTTTGCTACAGTAATAACTTTGTAGAGTTTCAATGTGGTTATTTAGAATACTTGAGATTGAGTTTTACTAATAATGTGTTGGAGTTTTATTTTAGTTGTGCTGGAAAACATGTTCTTAAGTGACATGTAGTAATTCTCCAGGCCAACCGGATTTGGGGCGTTACAATTATTGTATATGGAGATTGGTCAAGGAGGGACATATCAATGAATGCTGAATGATTGAGTGTGGTCCTCTTCTTGATGAGCTGGCTTGTGTTTGCTTTTATCCTGAGAGAAAGGAACAGTAGGGACTTGGAGCATCTGTTTTTTCTTTTCAAGCGGACAGCGATCTCTCTATTTCTGCTAAAATAAATAGATGGTGTTTATTTAATGTAAGATATGGGGTGTTTTAGTCATTTCGTCTATCAATGGACTCCTTTTTAAATTCAGAGACCAGAAAGGCCTCATATTTTACACTAAATAGAAGCACTTGGGAGGAAACTTAAAAATTGAAATAAATATTATTAAAATATTATTTTTTAATAATATTATTATTTTGATATTTGAAAATGTTGAATTGTTTATTATATTTTATATAAGAATTTGAAAAATATAATAAACAATTCAAATATGTGTATATGTGTATATGGATAATGAGTAGAAAAGTTAAATAAGTTTAAGAAGAATAAAACGTAAAAAAATTAAAAAAAATTAAAAAAAGTATGGTGTGTGGTATGTGAGGATGATGAGTAGCAAAAGTCAAAAAAGAAAGCCACCGGTCTCTGACCATTTTTAAGGAGAGGATCACATTTTACGATTATTATTTTTATATAAGAAAATTATGACTGATACAAAGAGACTACACAAAGGTAAATATATAAATTGACGTTTTATGTGATTTGATGAATCTACTTTACTAGAAAAATAATTTTATAATATAAGGTATCACATTAAACTACAATACTTCTTTTCGTACAAATATTTTACATTAAGTCATTTTATAGACCGACTAAAATGGTAATAAATATTATTTTTTTTAGAGTTAGCCTACATCAAGTCCCCTTTTGGAGACGGTTCATGCAAGCCCATACATTTATGTTTAAAAAAAAATTAAATGACAATAATATTCTTTTTAAAATGATATTTTTTCTACTTTTACCCTCTTCATCAATGAGATTGCACACGCAATTCCCTGCTCAGAATTGCAAATAAAATTTTGTTTTTTTTTTTTAAGTGAATTAGAAGAAGAAAAAGTGATACAAATTTTCTTACGCCGAAAGCACAAAACTGTTTTCGATTAATTGTATTGGGTGAAACATGATTACCAGGAATCCTAGGATATATAATGTACAGAAAAGGCTCATCAATTGTTCACTCGATCCAGCGTTTCGATCTCATTCTTTTGATGCAACACCTGGTCCAATGTAGTTAGTTCATTATATGACTACTATGGCTCATTGATAAGTGTACCAAAAAAATGAATTAATTGGTAAGTGAGTTTATATTTAAACATCTTAAAAGCAATGCCCAAAAGATGAGCAATTTTCTATTATTTTTTGTTTGTTTGTCGAGGAAATTCCGATGCATAGAATGCCTATAACATTGTAACAACGTTATAATATGGATTCCAATCTTGATTTTAAATTCCTTTCTATTTCAGTTAAAACAATCAAAATCTATCATACTTATATAATAGCAAGTATTTTGGTCTTTGTTCCACTGGCAGATTTGGCATTTCATACTTATATAATAGTTTGTAGTGAAATTCAATGATTTTTCTTACCCAAAACAAATTAGCAATCTTGTACTTTTGTTTTGAGTCTTGACGTATTTGTTGGGGGGATAAAGATACCCTTATCGTTGCTTTACAACAAGTTTACAAGTAGGCTACATGGTAACCTATGGCCTAACACAGCCTACTACGTCATTTATTAAAAAAATTGTTATTTACCATCCTTCCATTAATATCCTGATCTCATCATTTATTACAAAAAATAAATAAAAGATGATAAATAATTTTTCATTATTTAATACCATATTCATTATTTCGAGTGAAAAAATTTCTTAAAAAAAGGTACAATTAGGACAAAAGCAACACCCCTCACTCATTACAAGAAATTAGGTCTTTTCCAGCACTCAAAATCGTTGCAAATACTCCTATTAATCGCTGCAATTTTTCGACGATTTTTAAATCGCTACATTTTCGATGCAATAAAAGTGTCACTTTTTCAGCGATAAGAAAAATCGTCGCAAAAACTCGCAAGAAATAGTGTGATCCGTTTACCCATAAATTACTGAGAAAAGTCAAAAGGAACGAAAAATTTCATCGCAAATAATCAATAAATCGCCGCAAATACCTATATCCTTTTTCCAGCGATTTCGAATTATCGTTGTAATTATGTATTAGCAGTAGGTAATTTTCGCCGCAATAGATTTTTTCGGAGATATGGAGGCACCGCAAATAAGTTTATTTGACAGAAAAAAATTTCGGCGAATTTTACTCACCGGAAAATATTTTTCACAAAATAAAAAAAAAAAAAAATTGCACAAAAACAGAATACATAAATTACTTGAATTTCCCAACTCACCCAAAAAGGTCATTATGATTCAACAACACATGCAGTACCACTTCTATTGAGAAAGAATGAAAATCGAATAAAATGTCACAATTTATCAAATGAGTCTCACAATCTCTAAACCCAAAAAACAAAAATTAAAAAAAAAAAAAGTAACAGCAGCAAGAAATCCACTAGTGTATAGAAAATTTCACAGCCAAATGAAATGAAGATACTCAGCTTAAGTAGACTACTCACAAGTTCTTTTTGCTGTCCAATACCCAGGGAGGTACTTCCCCATTTAATGAGTTGTTGGTTAAGAACCTACATCCATAAAATACATGTCATCTCATTTCTTGCCAAGTGAATCGTCATTGTTGCAGAGGAAAAAGAAAATGGACATGCGTTGTGATTGCGATAGTCTCTGTTCAAAAGCAAGTGCAAAAATAGCGTACTCACAGTTCAGTTCAGTTTGTCAAATGGGATATGTTAGAAGGGATGGGGCCCTCCATGGACGTGCCTTGCGTATCACTGCAAACAGAGTCCTTAGATAATAAAAACAGATAAAAAAAAAAAAATTCAAATTCATATATCAAAGAGGGAAACGATGACAGATAAAAGGAATGAAGTACAATACTCAGAGTCTGTCAAGTTCCGTCCAATTCCCAAAAAATCAGGTATTTTCCCTGATATTCTGCTCCCCTCTATCCTACTGCAGAGAGTAGCTTAAGTTTTAAGAATCTTTTAATTCTAAAAGCTATATCTCCATATAGTAATGTCAAATAGCATCACTTACAAATCCACCAAGTTCTTTAAGTTACCAAATGTTTCTGGTATTGTGCCGTTAAAGTCGTTTGCAGAAAGAATGCTGCAAGATATTGAAATATTCAGTCACTCATTTACTTGAAGCAATATGGCAAAAAGTGCTGGTGCAATACGAAGTGTGGTGCCAATATTTAGTACGGATACGAATTCTTAGCCCCATTTACCTATCCAAAAGAATTGAGTCATAATTATCTAAGGATTATATTTTTAACAAAAACTCTACTTGCACCCGGGGTTGGGAACCTTCCGCGTACCATCCCTCCACGTGTACAATAATGAAACGGTGCGTTGAAACACCCCACAGATGAAACACGAAACACCCCATGAAAAAGAGAATACGGTGAGAGAAAGCTAACTTGAGGGAGGGACCGAGACTTTAGAGAAAGAGAGTGAGATTTTTCCTCTGGCCCTTCTCCTTTGTAGTTGTTATAGTGTTGTTGACCAACGTCAAAATAATACTAGTCAGTAGGTTTTATCATTTTTTCTTTGTTTATCATCCCAGTTAGCCAGCTATCCATATGATTGATTAATATTAAGGAAAAGTTTATTAAATAGGTACTGCAGTGATGCTGTTTAGTCATTGTTGCAGCGTTACTTCCTACGCTCATCTAGAAATTGTTATCGGGAGGTATGACTTGTTTCGTTTTGCTCCCTATACAATAGGCGCCATATGTTTTGGTTAATATTTTTGTGTTATATTGATGTTGATGATGCTTATACTCTAAGGGCTCTACCCATAGTCATTTTTTTGTTTGATGATGCTCATACTCTAAGGGCTCTGTCCATTTGTACCCAGTTTTTTGTTTGAAATGCTTTGTATATTGTGCATTCTCAAACAAGCAAGACTGTCAATTTTAGAACAAGTAAGCGAAGCTGTTGAAATTGGAGAAGTTCTCCTGAATTAGAGCAGATGGTTTGTTTTCTGTATTTGACTGAATTTTAATTGCGCATATGTGATGTGCTTTGTGTCGTCTCATATTTGTAAGCCTAGAGCATCTAGTTTTTTTCTATATTTGACTGAATCAGAGCAGTTTTTTTTTTTTTCTTCAGTTTTTTGTTGTCTCTTATTTGTAAGCCTAGAGATTTCCACACGTGTACTTAGTCAATGTGGTCTAATGCAATTCTAAACTTTTCTAGTTTCACTTTTCTGCAGTTGTAAGCTTTTCTAGTTTCTTTTGCTTTCAGCTATACTTAAGTGCATAATATATTATTACCGACGTTAGTGTATTGATAATATATTATTCACATTTTGTTGTATTTTAGGTATAAGGTTCTGATGCTGTTTTATCAATAGTCTTTTTTTAATTTCATAAAAGACTATTTTCGGTGATCATAAATCGCGAGAAATACTATTTTTGTCGCAAATGCATATTTCCTGTGATATCCACCACGTCAGTTAAGTATTTCCGACCCCAGTTAACCATGGTTGGCATACTTTTTGCGATTAAAGTTTGCATTTTTGTGAGGAAAAGAATCGCCAAAAATACTCTTATTTCTGAGGAACATTTTGCTCGCAAGATTAAGTACTATATCTTAGGATGTAATTCCAGGGAGTCAACTACAACTTGACGTGGTGGGAAAAAGTCATTTCCGACACAAATATAGACTAATTGTGACAAAACTGTTTGTGAGAAAAAGCCTAATTTGTTTTGTGTGTGTTGGGGTGGTAAGCCGTGGAGGGGGAGAGTAAAGGAGTCATGGGCTATTTTGGGAGGAATGGGCAAGGGGGTCGCAGTACAGTGGGGCTATAAGGGTGGTCGCACACGAAACAGTTTTCCATATCAGAGGGAAGTATGCGGGAAAAGAAATCAAATAAATAGGAGGGTTTGGACGACTTCCGGGGGAGGTTCTTCTTCTTCTTCTTCAATTTTCTTCCTCTTCAACTTCTTCTTGAAACTCAGAACAGGGAGCTCCAGTGACCGATTTTTCTTCAGTAAATGTATCCGAAGCTACCATTGTACACTGAGGAATGAGAGATTATGAGAGATTGTAACCAAGAATATTATAGTGGGTTTCTCCTCGCCAAATGCTCGTTGATGTAGGCATTATGCCGAACCATGTAAACCTATGTGTTCATCTCTTTTATTTCTCTGTACTTATGTTTTCTATTCACCACTATGGACGTACGCATTGCCACCATACAACCGTACCGAAATACTGCCTGGGGTTCCAAACAACACCGAACGAGGCCCAAGTCGTCTTAATGGGCCAGGAATGACTCTTTCTCCCCTTTTGGCATATTGTGCAATTTTTACCACATCAACAATATATATATATATAGCATTGTACATATCTGTAATTTCCGGTATTCATCATGCACCCTCTGATGATTTGTGGAAAGTGCGTAGGGTTGTTTCAAATTCATGATTCGTTTCTTTTTCTTTTTTTTTTCATTTTGATAAAAAGTCAGCTTTCATTCACAAATGAAAATACCATGATGTACATATTACAATTTACGTGCCAGCATCCAATAATACTCTATTCGTAACAAATTCTGGACAAGAGTGTCATGACCTTAATTGTTTCAATTTGTATCATCGATCATCATCGCATGGCTTGCTAGCGAGTGAACAACCTTAATATCCTGTCATCTAACATGCAAAATCTTATAATTTTGAAAGCGCTGAAGAAGAGACTGAATTTCAATTATCAAGTACTGTATATATATATATATCCCTGTGGAGAGATATAATTAGGTGCGCCCTTCATGAATTGAGAGCGCTAGCTTCTATAACTGTCAAAGAGTCCCCTTTTAGGATCAAACCATAAAAACCCAAATGGAAAATCATTTGGAATCCCCTAAAAACAGCCAAAGCTTCAACATCATCCACCTCATGAAATGCACCAACTTCCTTAATTAATACGACTCAAAGCAAAACCAACTGCACCATTATGATCCCTTAAAATGATTCCCACTCCTGCAATGATTTTCTAAATAATTATGCCCCCGTCGAAATTCATTTTCAACTAATAATTACCATATGGCCGTGGAGGCTCATGTATGCCATTGAAGTACCTTCTCCTTCCTTACAATCAATTGAAATTACTTTATTATTATTGTGATCATGTGGGTTATATTATTATTATTATGATTATTATATAGATGACCAAATTTGAATGAAACAGCAGTAACACTTGCCATGCTTATAATATTACATTATTAATTAGATCAGTACCACTACAAGAAAATATAGTTTTTGCAGCGCCCAAAATCGCCACTAATACTTGCATAAATCGCTGAACTTGATCAATTGCGGCGAGATAGTGATCGCTGGCCGTTCGACGAAATAAAGATGCCTTTTCTGATACATCGCAGCGAAAGCCAAAACTCGCTACGAAAACCACTTTTTCCGGCGAGTTTTATTCACCCCAAATAGTGTCCTTACACGCCGCAAAAGAGCGGTTCTGTTTGGTTCAAAATCGTTGCGAAATATAAAAAGCGACGATATATATCGTCGTAAATAATAGCGTTAATCGCTGCAAAAAACTTGTTACCAATCACAGCGATATTGTGATATCGTCGCTAAGAGGTAATTTATGGCGATAATAGTCGCCGCAAATGACGAGACTAAAATCGCAGCGATCTCAGTTTTCGTCGTGAAATTTGCTATTCCTACGGACGAGAAGTCGCCGCAAATAAAGTTATCGCCGCAAAATATAGTCGCGTTGATAATGGTCGGCGATGTATGGTCGCGCAATAGTTTATTGCATTAGTGTATTTTTATTGCGGCGAGTTTTAAGTCGCCACAAAAATGATTTGGTTCATTTTTTTTTTTTCATTCGCCGTTTTGGCTGGGCTACGTTTTCACACATATAATTAATCTTGAAAACACATATTGCACTACTTGTTATTAAATTCAGGTCAGCCACTAAATATATATTTAGTATCGACCTGAATTAAGATAAGGTATGTATTAAAAAAATAATCAGAACCATATAAACAGGAAACATTTTCAGCTCATAAACTAATACATTCATTCATTCCAAGCCAGTTACATAGAATGCACATTAATGTAATTATGGGCTACACTAGGGTGTACCAATTGGAATCCAAAACCTACAACTCAACTACTAAATATCTTCTAAATAATATTATCTGAAAATGTTAACATTCATTCAATATTTGGCAATTGTCCTGCACCTGAAATTTTTCTTACTCAGCTATTTCAATATGCACCTGGGCATGAGGTGTGGGTAGAACAAGCTTCAACACGACTGATGCCCTTAAAATCTCAAAATTTCTGGATAGTTCCCATTTTGATATCTCCAACTCCAATCTGGCAATGATACACAAAAAAACAAAACAAGTAAAAAAATACCGTTACAACAAAATAAACTTCACTACTGTGTATTGTTATATAAATACACAGCAATTATAATGGTCTTTTCATAAGCAGTAAATTGACTATTTCCCAGGAGGTTATCATTCTACTATACCCCAACCTTTTACGTGGTTTCTATAAAGGTTTCTCTAATGTCACATATTGAGAGAACCAAGGTCATTTGGTATTCTTAATAGTGAAATTCCAAAAAGATCTACACAACTCAGTGTTAGAATCTATTGTGAATTCTCTTACTGTTTGCTTATGGTCTTCCTCAGAATTTCTTCATTTCTTCTGAAAATAAGACTCCACCATTGAATCCCCTCATATGCTCATGATTAAAGTTAGTCAATAGCTAGCTAGATAATTGAGCCCAAACAGAAGCAAAGCAGAAAATAAATTCTAGAAAACAGCAGAGGAAATAATTCACCTCAAGCCAGTACATTTAATTCCCTGTTCTCTTAACATTTCAACTCTTTTATTTGTCATTTTCTCTTCCTTTATTCCATCACTCCATCTCAACTTCAAAAGGTGACATGAGAAGTACCAAGTGAACTCAAAGGCATAACCAAAACCAGCTCTAACCAACCAAAAACAGAATCCACAAAACAAAATTATGCACATCCAAATGAGATGTTGTTGCTCAAAAAACTGCATGCTGCAGTTAGGAAAAACAAAAACCAAACTTGTTATTAGTCTAAAAACTAATACTACTTCAACTCACCAAGCATTCCAAGGTTGAAATGTAAAAAATGACTGGATGTAGAAAATAAATTCATGAAAATAGCAGAGGAAATAGCAAGATCTCAAACCAGTAATTATTAGGGATGGAGAAGCTAGCTAGGAGGAGAATTAATTATGAAGAGCCTTGGTCAGGAGAGATCACCCTGTAAATTTTCCCTTCAGCATCAAAGTTAAAAATTGTTGTTGACATATCCAACATGATATTAGTCCTGATCTCAACTTGTCTCTCGGAAAAGAACCAAGAAAGGGTTTCTTGATCGAAACCCAGTTAAAAGCAAATTTTAACCAATTAAGGATTGATCTGCAGACTTCTCGGAGGCCAGTCATGAGAAACCATTTTCTTTTTAATTTCTAGGCCTTCATGATCTCCCTCTTGATCTTTCCTATGTCATTTCTTCGACCTTTCTTAATATCTCTGCTTCTTTGAGCAATTTTTAGGTGTATATTCAAATAGTTCATTAAATATATAAATCATCATTTTAAATGTATATATATGGCTAGAACTGCATGTATTGAGGAAACAACTTGTTATCAACATTTCTATGATGACATATAAATATAGGGCAGCTAGGGGTGCTAGCTTATTAGTGTCTTTCCATCTCTCTGATGCTGCATGCGCACTTCATCAAATGCCTTTTTCCTGTTTTAATGATTGAATATAAGAATAAGAAAGCGTTTCTCAGTTATTAATATATAGTTGGTCTAGCTAGTGTGTTGGATGCATTATATATAGGAGAGGAATTGAAAAGGAGGTGGTTTGGTCAACCAAACCAAGTAACTACCAGTTTAGATGGTTTTGCCTCAGAAACTCTACAGTTTGAAGGGGGAGCTTGATAATAATTGAACAAGTTTTAAAATTGAACTTGAATTGTGAACCCCTGCTCTATCCTCTACATCATTGTCCATGTATAATATATCTATCAACTGGTTGTCACGTCCAATGTCGTAGCGACAAGGACAATATTAGTTTCAAAACAATATTAAAAATGAAAATAAAAATAAAAAAAATTCTGCAGCAATATGTCAATTTTATAAATTTTGATTGTTTCTTAGAGACAAACCAATCAAATCCTACTATGCCAGCTCAGGGAACAGTCCAACAAAGCTTTTCAATAATTAAGTATTTAAGTGCATATATAGAGATTTAATTCTAGGTTTGTGAAAACCATGTGCATGTTGTATAGGACGTCTTATCTTGTGAACGGGCTTCCTAGCTAGCAACCTGAAAGAAAGATGAATTAGAATGGAATCATGCATTATTAATCTAGTAGTTTCTTTAATTTACACAAATTAAAGAAACTATTGATACCCTTCCTTTTTAACAATCAGCTCTTAATTTGTGCATATATATATATATATATATATATTTATGTGTGTGTGTTGTAGTATATGGTAGATGCATGAACCTGCTGAAGACCCTAAGCCCCAAAATTAGCTTGTTCCTCAACAGCGTAAACCCCAGTTTATCTTCTGAATTAGTCTAAAAACTAATAACATCAGCTCACCAAGCATTTCGATTCTTGACTTGTAAAAAATGACCCAAAGAAGAAAATAAATTCATGCAAACAGCAGAGGAAAAATGACCCTATTCTCTTAACATTTCAACCTCTTATTTTTCATTTTCTCTTCCTTTATTCCATCCCTCCATCTCATCCTCAAGAGGTGATATGAGAAGTACCAAGTGAACTCAAAGGCACAACCAAAACCAGCTCTAAGCAACCAAAAACAGAATCTAGAAGACATTATCAAGCACATACAGAACTTTATTGATGGCATCTTGCCCAAAAAACATATTGGGGAAGTGGGAATCACAAAACCACTTTAATGAAAATGATCTAAAAACTAATAACAAGTGTCACCCAGCAAGTACTTATAAAAAAAAAAAACAAGTGTCACCAAGCAAGTAACAAATAATGCATCAATGAGGGGCCCTATTTTGCCAGCTTTAGCAGCAGGTGTAAAATTGACTAGCCGTATACTTCCTAATCCTATTGCAATATTTTGACTAGGGTCATGAATTTTTCTAAACAGGGACTTGTACCAAAATTTAAAACAAAAACATAAGAACCCTATAAGTGCACTTCTGACAAATATTGATGACAAAATAAAAGATTAACTTAAAAAAATCTAAACATCCTCCCGAAGACAAATGGAAGACAAATCTTACTTACTTTGCTGATTTTGAACCAAACCTTTGAGGTGATAGTGGTGGATGAAGTTGAACACTTCCTGCATCGCAGTGGTAATCCCACAAAATTAGAAGACAAATATTTTTTAATAAAAAAAAATACACACACACAATATCATTTTTGAGGTTTGGAGATAAATGCACCATTTACTTCAGAGTGACCATTTAGAGACCAAGCCTTGGTATTCTAAGAAAAATAGAACAATAAAAAGGATCAATTACTCTAAGAGTTTCAACCATTAAGTACCAAGGACATTCGTCTCTCTAACCTCAAACACTCCCTCCCTCATCTCTCTCATGTGTACATATTTGAGAAAGTCCCCTGTTAACAAATTACAACTTTAGTGTATAAAAAACAAAATGGGATATCATGTTTGTATCATTATAAAAATGTGTACACCAACTTTAAAATGCCATTGAAGATCTTTTATGCTAGGAATGAAAATGACCACACACATACCTAATTGCATTCTAGATTTGCAATCCAGCTGCTCCATCAAAATTTCCCTTTCTTGACTTGAATGAACGGTTTGTTAAAGCCTATCAGATTCTAAGAAAATCACCTATATTACTTATAACCAGAAAATATGATATTTGACAAAATAGTTATGTACCACAAATTCATAGGAGAAGGAATCAAAGGACTTGCATAACTTATAGCGATTACCTTCATTGAGCTGCACTGACAATAACCCTGAGAATGGTTGCCGTTCAAGGTGTTGAAAATTCATTTAAGCCCATACCATTTAGATCCTTACCCAACAGCCGTCTAGATAATTGGAACTTATGATGTTGGCTATAACCAAACTTTCCATGCCATATATAAGTCCAAAAAACTCCCACCGACTGCCCACACCTCTCCCACAACACTAAAGTAGACAACCTTGGGATAAATATATATATATATATATATATTTATATATTGGCTACCCACGATCTCTCACTACCAAAAATTGCCCAAAATACACAAAAAACCCCTTCCCTCATTTCATAACCGAGGTTCATTGGGTCTCTCTAGAAGAATGGAGAGACCCAGGAGAAGGATGGAAATTGATGAGGAACATCCTCATCATCTTATCAGTTTCATTTTGCCGCTCACGAAGTTCTCGCAATTCATCTCTCACTTCTTCAAGCTGCGTCTTGTAATTGTCGGCATCTTTCTTGTCATTGTCGGCATCTTTCTTGTGTTTTTCGATTAAGGCAAGGTACTCTCTTTCTCGTTCACGGTCCCGTTGTCTTGTCGACTCTGGGATGACCATCTCGCCTAACCCCCTTGCATATCCTGGTCTCTGACCAAGTACCTCCCTAAATACACTCGCAGCTGCCTCATCGGTGCGTTGTTCAGGCTCCAGACCATCCATCTTGCCAACCATCTCCTTCTACACATGGAAATTAATTATATGGTTATTCTTAAGTCTTGTTATGGCTCATGAATAAGCCACTAAGTCAAATATAAAGTAATTGAAGGTACTATTTCGTGCAGCAAATAGTGTTGAATATATATCGTACTCACATAAGTCTCTTCAGCGGCTGGGGTAACAAATCTACCATTCTTCTTTGACCAGCGGGTCTCCTTATAGAACTCCACCAAATTCGCATTCGTAGCCCGCTACAAGTGTGTGGAATTAGAAATATTATTAGATCGAAATTTTGTTGAAAGGGCCAATCATATAAAAAAACTCATATAAGTACAACCACACAAACACTTCAATACAAAACTAAAGGCCTTCATACCTTATGATGCACATGAGTGGACATGAACATTTCTGAACAATGCACTCCACAAATGCAAGGCAGAGATTCAGACTATATTAAACCAATAAACATACAAAGCTTCATACTGAAGATCAATCATCTTTGAGCTTTTCTACTGACAAATTGTATGGAAATGAAAAAATAGTTCACTCTCTCAGTCTCTCTTTAACTGAAGAATATCTCTCCTTTCAAAGACTTTCTAGAGAGGATAGAGAGATAGGAGCATTACTTCCTCTCCTCCCCTCTTTCCTGCTCCCATTCCCCTTCCACAAACCACACAAACATTTGTTTTTCTTCCCTTTTTGTATGGTTGAAGCCAGATGTGACATTTCTGTCCTTGAAACCCATTTTCTTCCCATTTTTCTGGGAGGATTCCTCTATTTCGCTAATTGATTATCTCCAATCACAATAATCAATTAATTTGTTTTAAAATTTACTCAAAATCCATAAAACAGACTACATTGAACACCATACAGATTCCAGATCTATATAAACAAGATCCAGAGAGAGAAAATCATTAATCCCGCAGAAAAATTACACTGAAAAAAAAAAGATGAAAACACAAAATCCTTCAATTAGCAACATTTCTTGTAGCCATCTTTCTTATTTTTTTCCTCTAATTCTAAATAAGAGGTCCTTCTAACCAATTATTATGTCTTATATTATGTAAGCAGTCTCCAACTCTATTATTATTAGAATCTAAGACCTTTATGTTTTGATCGAAAAACTTGTATTTCATTAGATCAGCGAACTGTACAAACTATGTGGCAATTTTTTATAGGAAACAACCTTCTATGCGTTATCAAAATGGATATGACCTTAACCAACGTGATTCTTCATGTTATGAGCAACCTAACAAACGTCTAATGAAATTAGTGGAACAGTATAAACAATGCAGCAAATGGGTTGTGACCATACAAGTTACGGCAAAAATCCATTTAATATAGATTGTACCTTCTTCTCCAACATCCTAACAAAGGATTTTCGGCCAGTTGTGTGGTTAACGGTTTGCCTCTTTCTATTCTCCTGATTTTGTGCTGAAATTTTCTGCCATTAACACACAATGGTAGCTTACACACAAGTTGCATAATAAAATTAAAAGTACATGACTTGTTAAATTCCCTATGTTTTTTTTTTTTTGAATAAACAATGTATACCTTGAATTTGTCGGTTCCCCACCTCTCACACAACTTAACCCAGACGTTGTCGTTGACCATGGTACACCCAGAAGCCAATGCTTCTGGGTGACTTCTGTACGATAAATATTTTTTGTGTAATTCGTGATGGAATGCATTGAACCGCTTACGCAACTGCTTTAAGACGGCCAATCTATGATTCTCTTGATCCCAATCCAACACAAAGTCACCCTACATGGATGAAGTTCACGTTAATGTCATCTTGTATTGTACGCACACTTTCTTACCCTCAATATGAAATAACAATTGTCTTACCCTCACACGTTCGATCAACTCGTTCTTTTCTGCATCAGGCACATCAGTCCACCTCGCATAACTCATGTCGCAATGTTGTTTTACTATTTGTGTTACCCGTATGGTGAACATGGATGCGTTCTCGCAGCACGGGGCTATTTCACCGTCATTAATCTTCAAAAGCACTTTGCCGTACTTTCTCGCTTTCTCGAACTCAATACACTTAGCAGGCCCACGTCTACGTTTGGGCTGTTCTTGATTTGCGGCAGGCATTGTGGGGGCTGTCACATCTATATTTCAAGTTCATAGAAAAAAAAGACATTGAGTATCAGTCTTCATATTTAATCTTTGTTGTTTACACATAATGTCCTACGGGTTTTGTATTGAAAAAAAGAATAGAAATTATGAGCTGTACCGATATTGTCTCCATTAGGTAGGGGTTCTATTACGGGTGACGATTCTCTATTCGGCCCGGGTGGGGGCATTGGAGGTGGACATGGTGGCTCCCATGGATGACTGGGAGGCTGCGTTGAGTCATCCGAGCCTGACGGATCTGCATCTGAGCCAGTGGAATGGTATGAAGCGATGCGAGCTCCACGTGGTCGGCGGGCTCTACATGTGTATGGTACAAATCGTCGAGCACGAATACCTCGTGCAGCCCCTCTTCCTCGAAAACTCTCCCATCGCATCACCTACATTTGTACCACATTCCAATCAAAGGTTACAAAAAAGCCCAATCCATTTTAATAAATCATATTATCCACCTTAATTGAAACGTGACTCTAATACCCATCTTTTAGATGACTACTATCTACAAACCAAATGATGAATATTTTATTTTGTTGCATACACCTATATATATAGCAATCTCTTTCAAAATTGTAATATGATTGAGAAACAAAGTTAAAGAGTAGGGTTTTCGTTTGTTGCAATGAACTAGCATACATAAAAAAGATCACACAAGTGGCTATAAGAAATGCAGGCCAATCGTTGCATATCTACCTTGAATGTTGATGCTCCTCATTTCTTGCCCTCACACGTGCAACGCTGTCTTTTTTCCCCCCACCTGAGATGCAATAATATCAATATATTAGGAACATAATAACTTAGAAATCCCAACAAATATTTGATGTTATAAGATAAACTATAAAACACACAATATCATCTTAATTATTAGTTCAGTCTCCTCATACATGGGTTGTAATTCATGGTTATTACGAAATAAATCAACACCGGTATTGTAGTTTTCTTTTATTAGTTATAGTTAATGGTAACTTATACTTTGTTCATATGACTCACACGTGAAACTAAGTTTTAAACAAACATTAAACGTCTACTTGTCAAATCCACACAATCAATATCAGCGCCTATACTTATAAATAGATAGACCAATTTGGAACTAGAGGTAGCTATCATTACAACTATATTCATAGTAAGTGTGCATTCAGGATCTATGACTTGAAAAAAATATTGATTATGAAAAGATACATTACTTGATCCAAATTGCTCAATCAAAGGTAACTTGAGCATGATAACTTAGTTGAAAGGAACATACATGTAAGCTTGTGTAATTTATATCTGCCACATACCCATTACAAAAAAGGTAAACTATGGTGATTTAAGTGCATCAACTTTTTAGCTGGTTGTCTATTCTGACACAAACTCGTCGTCTGTGGGTAGGTCATCGTCATCTGAATATTCCCCATCACCATAACAATCTCCTGAACTAGAAGCAATCAGGCCATCGTCAATAAAATCTGTTGAATCCATGTTTTGACCAGCCAAACCAGTGACTTCTCGTGCATCAATCAAGATAGGTTCTATATCATTCCTATTCAATGGAGTTGACACTGGACATCCATCACAATGCAATGGTGCATAATCATATGATGATTCATTTTCTTGATAGGCATCATCATCACTTGATGAGCCATCCATATCTTCTAACACCCTTGGCACCGGTGGAATATCATATACATTCCTATTCATGTACTTTTGCACCACGAACCATCTCCCTTTTACCCTTATATCTCTGATGTAAAAACACTGGGAAGCCTGGCATGCTAACACAAATGGTTCATCCTTATACCAAGTTCTGTCCATGTTGATACTGGTCATATGGTTATCAACTCGTATCCCTCGTCTTGGATCACCAACGTCAAACCAATCACACATGAACAAGTACACCCGACGCCAACCCATATAGCGTAACTCCACGATCTCATTAATAACATTGTAGAAATCAACATTATTTGTACTTTCGTCACCAGTTACCAACACTCCTGAATTTTGCGTACGCCTTTGAAGTTCATGCTGCTTTGTATGGAACCTTTTACCATTTATAATGCAAGCAGCATAAGATGCAACCTTAGGTTCAGGACCGCAAGCTAACGCATACAGATCATCAGTCACATCAAGTGGGTTGGTGATACGCTGGGCCTAAACCTACAACAATATTGGTGGGAGGTAATTACTTATAGTTTGTTAATTAACTTAGTCAGAAAATATCAAGTTCATCTAACTAGAGAGGGAGCAAGCTAACTTACACGTTTCCTGAACCAAGTTGGAAACTCAGTTTGATGTGTTTGATTGATACAATTTGGGCTATGCACCTTACATTTCTCGTAGTGCTCCCTGCAGTTGGAGAGCACAAAATTTTCCCAAGCAATATACGCAAGTTACGTAAGGTGTCAACGAAAAGCCATAAGAAAAAAAAGTTCAAACTTGAGAGATAATGGATGCTTACTCTAGGTAGTGTCCAATCTCAGTGCAGTTGTTAAGGATTCCTTAAGGAGTTTATCTGATAATTTCAAGTTGGAAGCCACACCCATGAGACGAACTTTCTGGTTGAAAACCTTGAATCCATCTATATTCTCCGCTTCTCCACCATCAATGTTGTGGTCCATTCGAGTAAACTTCGTCTCAATATCTTGGAGATACATTGAGCAAAAAGTTAGGCATTCGATGTGAATATAGGCTTCGGCTATTGAGCCTTCTGGACGAGCTTTGTTCTTAACATACCGCTTGAACTTGCCGAGATACCTCTCAAATGGATACATCCACCTGTATTGTACTGGACCCCCAAGTATGGCCTCACGGGGTAAGTGGACAGCTAGGTGGACCATGACATCGAAAAAAGATGGGGGAAATATCATCTCCAATTTGCATAGAATTGTGACGATATCAATTTGGAGTTGAGATAGACGGTTAACATCTAGGGTTCGGGCACACAACTCCTTGAAGAAAGTGCTCAGTTCAGTCAAGGCCAAGGCAATATCAGTTCGTAAGTACCCACCAATAGCAATAGGAAGTAATCTTTGGAGAAAAACATGACAGTCATGACTTTTCAATCCTGAGATTTTGCAATCACGTACAGAAACACAATGCGAGATATTGGAAGTGAATCCATCTGGAAATTTCACATCGGCCAGCCATTCACAGAATTTATTCCTTTCATCACCGTGTAATGTGTACAATGCATGTGGCATTGTAACACGTTCACCTTGAACCTTCAAATGTAATTCTTTTCTAAAGCGAAAAATCTCCAAATCACGTCGAGAATTGATATTATCCTTGGTTTTCCCAGGAATGTTCATTAATGTGCACAAGATGTTATCACAAATATTTTTCTCAATATGCATGACATCTAGATTATGTCGAAGACGCAGGGTTACCCAATACGGTAGCTTGAAGAAAATGCTATACTTTGTCCAGTTCAACTCTTCCGTAGTGCATTTTCTCTTTCGACCAGATTTACCAAATTGAACATCCCCAAGCATCTATAGTTGAGCCAAAACATCAGCTCCTTCTAAAATCCTTGGTGGCATGCGTTGATCTTCTCTACCATTGAACAAATGTTTTCTCATTCTCCACGTGTGATCTGGCGGCAAGAAACGACGATGTCCCATATAACAATGTTTTCGGCCATACTTCAACCAGATGGAATCTGTGTCCACATTACAGGATGGACATGCTAATTTTCCTTTTGTTGACCAGCCAGAAAGATTCCCATATGCTGGAAAGTCATTAATTGTCCACATTAAAGCAGCATGCAACATGAATGTTTCCTTTGTAGAGGCATCATACGTAGGTACCCCATGTTCCCAAAATTCAAGCAGTTCATCAACTAACGGTTGCAAGTAAGCATCGATGTCATTACCGGGAGATTTTGGCCCAGGAATAATGAGGGATGTCATGAGGAATTGGTCTTTCATGCACAACCACAGAGGCAAGTTATACGGAACCAGGATTACTGGCCAAATGCTATACGGTTTAGACATATTGTTGAATGGATTGAAACCGTCACTTGACATCCCAAGCCTTACATTGCGAGCATCCTGAGCGAACCAACTATGTTCTTCATCAAATCTCTTCCACGACTCAGAGTCTGCAGGATGTCTCAGGCTAGCCTCATCAGTCGGCCGTTGCTCTTTATGCCATCTCATATCACTTGCTATCTTTGCAGACACGAAAAGACGTTGCAATCTTGGCTTCAAAGGAAAATGCCGCAACACTTTTTGAGGGATAAGGCGTGCCTTGTGTGTATTAGGCACCCACCTTGAAGCCTTACAGTTAGGACATTCATTAAGATTAACATTTTCCTTCTAGAACAAGATGCAGTCATTGGGGCATGCATGAATTTTGTGATAATTGAATCCCAAACCCCGCTCCAATGACTTCAACTCCTCATATGAATGTGGCAATTCAGCATCAGGA